>NW_016815677.1:405267-449305 GCF_001698545.2 Rhinopithecus bieti | reverse complement strand
TTTTTTTTTTTTTTTTGAGACTGTCTCGCTCTATCGCCCAGGCTGGGTGAGATCAACCTCTGTCTCCCAGGTTCAAGCAATTCCTGGGCCTCAACCTCCCAAGTAGCTGGGATTACAGGCGCCTGCCACCATGCTCAGATAATATTTTTATTTTTATTTTTTTTTTAATTTTTATTTATTTATTTATTTATTTTGTGAGACGGAGTCTGGCTCTGTCGCCCAGGCTGGAGTGCGGTGGCCGGATCTCAGCTCACTGTAAGCTCCACCTCCCAGGTTTACGCCATTCTCCTGCCTCTGCCTCCCAAGTAGCTGGGACTACAGGCGCCCACCTCGTCGCCCGGCTAGTTTTTTGTATTCTTTAGTAGAGACGGGGTTTCACCGTATTAGCCAGAATGGTCTCGATCTCCTGACCTTGTGATCCGCCCATCTCGGCCTCCCAAAGTGTTGGGATTACAGGCTTGAGCCACCGCGCCAGGCAAGCCTTCTTATCTAAATGCTTATAAAATTACATCATGCTATGTTACCTAAAAGCTTAAAAGCCTGCGTTAGCCCTAGAGTATTTCAGAAGAACTGATGAACTTCCCTGGTGCTGCTCGGCAGGCCCAGGAGAATTTGTTTCTAGAAAGAAACAATGTTCCAGACCCTTCACATTTTGTAATACATTTATTCTTAGAGTAATATTTTGATTTCAGCCTCTACTTCTCCCTCAGAAGTACAACCATAGATCCTTAAGGGATGAGGCCTGGCATTAGACTTGTTCGTAGCCTGCCCTCTGGCTTAGTGCTTAGCATATATAACATACGTTAGTTAGTATTCAGTCCATGATTGTTTTTCACCTAAAGGAGGCACGGGGGCCTGGGATGGTCTTGCCTGAAAAATGCAAAGGCCAAGGCGATTTCACAGCAGTTTTCAGTGACTTCCAAGGAGAACCTTAGCAGTGGCTCTGCATCTCCAGAGAGCTGGCTTTTATCTTTAGAGAGAAAATGGATTTAAATAGCAAGGAAAAATTAGGTTAGCCATAAGGAAGAACTTAGAGAAGTTAAGGGGGCTTAAATTCTGGGACAATCTATCAAAGGTCACTGCTAGAGAATTTTAAAAATTGTTCGGCCGGGCGCGGTGGCTCAAACCTGTAATCCCAGCACTTTGGGAGGCCGAGACGGGCGGATCACGAGATCAGGAGATCGAGACCATCCTGGCTAACATGGTGAAACCCCGTCTCTACTAAAATACAAAAAACTAGCCGGGCGAAGTGGCGGGCGCCTGTAGTCCCAGCTACTCCGGAGGCTGAGGCAGGAGAATGGCGTAAACCCGGGAGGCGGAACTTGCAGTGAGCTGAGATCCGGCCACTGCACTCCAGCCCAGGCAACAGAGCAAGACTCCGTCTCAAAAAATAAAAAAAAAATAAAAATAAAAAAAAAAATTGTTCAAAAAACGTCTGGATTATTAAATAGAACCATGAGATAGTCCCTCATTTGATGGTTCAAATACATCTGATGAAATACGTATGAAATCCAGAAACAGTTCTTTTTCAGGAATAGAGAGTGAATGGGCCTCACCAAGACTGCTTCTCAGTCCGGCCCAGAGAGCCGAGGGGACCAAATGAATTAGGTAGGAGAGTTTGGCACTGCCCCATCTCCACCCCAGACTCTTGAGGACACTCTGCTCCTTGTGTCCCTGACCCCAGATGATAATAACTGACTTTGAGTGCCAAGTTTGTGCCTAGCATAGTGCTTTGTGAACTAGTGAGCCCCATGCTGCAGACAAAGAAACTGAGGCTTAAAGAGGTGAAGTCATTTGTCCAAGATAACACTTGCAGTCAACCCCCAGAGCCCGTGCTTTTTTTTTTTTGACACTGAGTCTCACTCTGTCGCCCAGGCTGAAGTGCACTGGCGCGATCTCGACTCACTGCAACCTCTGCCTCCCAGGCTCAAGCTATTCTCATGCCTCAGCCTTCCAAGTAGCTAGGACTATAGGCGTACGCCACCACGCCCAGCTAATTTTTGTATTTTTAGTGGAGATGAGGTTTCACCATGTTGACAGGCTGGTCTCAAACTCCTGACCTCAAGTGATCTGCCCATCTTGGCCTTCCAACGTGCTGGAACTACAGGCATGAGCCACCACACGTGGCAGAGCTCATGCTTTAAACTACTGTTCAATGCTTCCTGGCGATGGCAGTATACTTTGTCCCCTCTCTTTAGAGACATATTTTGCTGTGCACCACAGGCATCAGTTGCCATTCGGAACTCTTTGCCAGCACATGTGGCCAGGCCTCTCTCACTGCCTGTCCCAGCCCTGGCGCATGGCTTGAGACTTGAGGTTTTAGGAGGAGTCATGATACAGTGTGAACTTCTCTGCCATCATCTACTTGTCTCCCTTCCTTTGAGATTAGAAGGATGGAGGTGCAGGCAGCTCCCGTTTCCCTCCCTCTCTGATGCAGAGCAGCTCCCCAGTTCCTTTTGGGAACAGCTGACGTCCAGACCCCAGTGGGGAGAGGAAGATGATCACCAGAACAAATGGCCTTTCCATGTTCTACCCTCCTTAAAGGGCAGCTAGAGTCCAAAACAAATCTCATCCCTCTTACAGCCATTTTCTTCTTTTCATTCCCCAGACAACATCAGGTCATGTCCAGTTTGACAACTGCAACTTTGAAAATGGGCACATCCAGGTCCACGGTCCAGGTACTTGCCAAGTGAAGTTCTGTACCTTCAAAAACACTCATATCTTCCTGCACAACGTGCCCCTGTGTGTCCTGGAAAACTGTGAATTTGTGGGCAGCGAAAACAACTCTGTGACTGTTGAGGGTCACCCATCTGCAGATAAGAACTGGGCCTACAAGTATCTACTAGGGCTTATCAAGTCCTCGCCCACTTTTCTCCCCACAGAGGACTCTGATTTTTTAATGTCCCTGGACCTAGAGAGCCGGGACCAGGCCTGGAGCCCAAAGACCTGTGACATTGTTATTGAGGGCAGCCAGAGCCCTACCAGCCCAGCCTCTAGCTCCCCAAAGCCAGGCTCCAAGGCTGGCTCACAGGAGGCAGAAGTGGGTAGTGATGGTGAAAGGGTGGCCCAGACTCCAGACAGCAGTGATGGAGGCCTGAGTCCCAGCGGTGAGGATGAAGATGAGGACCAGCTGATGTACAGACTATCCTATCAAGTGCAGGGCCCACGCCCTGTATTGGGGGGCTCATTTCTGGGCCCACCTCTACCAGGAGCATCCATTCAGCTGCCCAGCTGCCTAGTACTGAACTCACTGCAGCAGGAGCTGCAGAAGGACAAGGAGGCCATGGCGCTGGCCAACTCTGTGCAGGGCTGCCTCATCCGCAAGTGCCTCTTCCGGGATGGGAAGGGAGGCGTCTTCGTCTGCTCCCACGGCAGAGCCAAGATGGAAGGAAACATCTTCCGGAACCTGACTTACGCAGTGCGGTGTATACATAATAGCAAGGTGCTGTCATGACTTTAGATTGGTCAGGGGGCTCCTGTGGCTATATGTAGGAAGGGTTTGATGGGGCTATTTTGCATTTTAAAAATAATTTTCTTTAAACTTATTCACACACACTTGACGTCATGTCCATCATCTGATTTGGAAAGGGCAGAAACAATTTTTCTCATTTCACAGAAAGAGAAGCCCAGAGAGAAAACGTGGTTCACTCAGGGTCACATAGCAAGTTAGGCAGAATTGAGACTAGAAATGTGGGTCTCCTGCCTGTTTTCACTAAGTCACGCAGCTCACCCATGTCGGAGTAGGAGAAACAAAGTCTCTGGCCTGAATAAGAGAAAATTCAGGGAGATGTGATTACTGCCTTCACTCCAAACTGGAGTAGGGTTGTTGAGAAGGCTTCCCAGCAGAGGAAATGTGTGTGCTGGGTACAGTGAGTAGAAGGTCCAGAGAAAATTGGACACATGTGATGAGAAGGGGTGGAGAGTGAGGGTGTCCCAGCAGCAGGAACATCCTGTGCCAGGGCCTGGGTGTGAGGTTGGATTCAACCATGCAGTGGGGGTAGGTTGAAGGATGAAGCTGGGGTGAGTAAAACTACTTTACCCAGGCCTGGAATCCCCCGTAAGACATTTGGACCTTATGCTAAGAACAGTCCTTCTAGCCACTGCTGCAATCAGCACCTTATATGTGCTGGGACTTAGGGCACCACAGGACAATCTGCAAATCCTGTAAATGGCTGATGACAGGAAGGCCTTCCGAAGGGAAAGACAGCCCATGCAGAAGAAAGCATGGCATAGCACCTAGGTTCGAGTCTCACCTCTCCACTAACTCACTGTAAACATGACCTTCACTTCTGTAAAATGGAAATAAGCATCCCTATTTTTCTCCTCTCACTGGCTGTTGGAGGTCCCATGCCGGAAGTACTCAAACTAAAGAACATTGTACAAAGGTCACTCATGAGTGTTGCAGGCTTCTAAAATGGTTCATAGCAATCGCATTTTAATTTATTTAAATTTAATTGTGTTTTCCTCAGCCCACTTCCAAAGAGGATTTCAGGTGATGTTACTTTGAAAGCATAATGCTGTACACAGAATAAAAGAAAATGGCCAAATAAAAAGGGAAAGGTGATAGCTTTGCTGTCGTGAGCACCATGTTGAAAGGATCTGGTTGAAGCCCTCAAGGAAGGCATTCTTCCTTGCATAGTTATTGAGAATATGGCTTTGTAGTTAAATTCTGGCTCTGTCCCTTAAGTCCTGTGGACTAATGTTACTACTTTTCTCCGGGACGCTTTGAGGATTAGCTAAGGTCACAAATATGAAGTGCTTAGCAGTGTGCCTGTTATATAGCAAGTGCTTGATAAATGTTTTAATTGACTTATTTTTTTAAGATTACTGCAGTCCAGTTTGAGAGACCCTATGATAGAGGTAAAACATGGGTGGCATAAAAGCCCAGAAAAGTGGGTACCTGACCCAGCCTCGAGGAACCACAGATGGTTTCCTGGAGGAATGGTGCCTGGACTGAGCTGCCCGAAAGAAGAATAAGAGTTGGCAGGGGCCGGGCGCGGTGGCTCACGCCTGTAATCCCAGCACTTTGGGAGGCCAAGACGGCCAGATCACGAGGTCAGGAGATCAAGACCATCCCGCCTAACACTGTGAAACCCCGTCTCTACTAAAAATGCAAAAAAATTAGCCGGGCATCGTGGCGGGCGCCTGTAGTCCCAGCTCCTCGAGAGGCTGAGGCAGGAGAATGGAATGAACCCGGGAGGCGGAGCTTGCAGTGAGCCAAGATCGTGCTACTGCACTTCAGCCTGGGCGGCAGAGCAAGACTCTGTCTCAAAAAAAAAAAAGAGTTGGCAGGGTGAAGATGCTAGGCAAAGGAGGTGTGTGTGAAGGCCCAGAAGTGAGGGGAGACGCACCCTTTCACCCTTTCAAGCAAGGCCTTGATCCTTGCTCCTCCGCAGAAGGCTGTCACCTCTCTCTGTCCTCTAGAACATCCCAGGAGGGTAAAGGCTGCAGGAGGAGCCTGATTGCTTGAGGCTCCAAGAAGAAAGGTGTCGGCCGGGTGCCGTGGCTCAAGTCTGTAATCCTAGCACTTTGGGAGGCCGGGGCGGGCGGATTGCCTGAGCTCAGGAGTTCGAGACCACCCTGGGCAACACGGTGAAACCCCATCTCTACTAAAATACAAAAACAAAAAAAAAAAAACAAAAAAACCAAATAGCCGGACATGGCAGTGGGCACCTGTAGTCCCAGCTACTCCGGAGGCTGAGGCAGGAGAATTGCTTGACCCTGGGAGGTGGAGGTTGCAGTGAAAGCCAAGATTGCGCCACTGCACTCCAGCCTGGGTGACAAAGCAAGACTCCATCTCCAAAAAAATAAAATAAAAAAGAAAAGAAAAGTCTCACTGACTGTGATTTTCTTCTTTATGTGTCATAAATTTTAGTTAGAAGTCAGATAGCTCATGTAGGACAGTGGCGACTGAGGTCAGTAATACTTTGTTTGGAAATGGGCACACCTCTTCTTTTGCCTGGCTTTTAGGGGGTCTATCTAGTTAGGAGCTGAGCCCGTTTGAATTATGGTGATAATAGTATTATCCTCGGCTTCCCGTAGGCTTCAGCTCTCTCCAGCATTACCTCGTGCTACTTTTCTCCGCTTCAGGTCGTCCTTTGCAGCCGCTCCTCAGAGGTGATCTCTCGCTGCTCTCGCCCTCCCCCAGCAGTAGACTGCCATTATTTATCACCCTGCATGATGGCAGGGTTTCTCTCTTGTCCTGGGTCATCCTTAGTCTAGGTAGGTGCTGTGACTGTGGTCTTGAGAGCAGGACTTTTTCAGTGACCCTGGCTCCACCCCAGCACTAGGGGACCTCTGATGATCTGGGCCTAAGTCGCTTTCCTCCCGACACCCCAGAGATAGAGTTTTCCCCTGTTTCTCGATGCGAAAGGTTTGTTCTGTAAGAAAATTAGGGGGAAAGAACACATGAGGGGCTTAATGCCTCTCTCACTTTTGTCCCCAGCCTGCATCAGGAGGGTGCTTTCTCCAGTCTGTCATCTGCCCCCAGTTTTCTCCATGAGCACCTAGTGAAGGCCAGAGAGAAGTGAACAGGTGCAGCTACTCCGAGAGTTTCTGCACTCACACTAGTTCACAGCTGACCTTTAACAGTGCATTGAAAATGTTAGCTGAGTTCTCACTGGCTTGTGTGACACATGCAGCCCTGCATTCAGCAGGGAAGTGCTCAGGCCTCATCTCCTTGGAGGCGCCTGTCTTTTTGCAGCATTCAGGCTAGCTAGTTGTCCAGCAGCCTCAGCTCTGATGGGTTCCAAAAAGGCTATGTTTGTGTATATCATCATCTTTCTACTTTCTCCATCCTAAGCAGAAGCTGAAATCTTACAATTTATACTCTTGTTCTACTTTAGTCTTCACAGAATTTTATCTTAATGCAATATATTATTAGTAGTACACAATTTATAATAATATATTTTATTACTAATCTATAATTATTTAAGACAACATAGATGTATTCCAGATTTTTTATATATTATCATGCTTTGGTATCCGTGGGGGCTTGGTTCCAGGATACTAAAATCCACAGATGCTCAAATCCCTTATATAAAATGGTGTAGTATTTGCACATAACCTGCACACATCCTCCCACACTTCAGTCATCTCTAGATTACTTTAATACCCAATACGATGCAAATACTATGTAAATAGATCTTCTACTGAGTTTTTTTTTGTTGTTTGTTGGTGGGTTGGGTTTTATTTTGTTTTTTGTTTTTTGTTTTATTATTGAGACGGAGTCTCCACTGTGTAGAGTGCAGTGGTGCGATCTCAGATCACTGCAACCTCCGCCTCCTGGGTTCAAGCGATTCTCCTGCCCCAGCCTCCCAAGTAGCTGGAACTACAGGCATGAGCCACCATGCCCAGCTAATTTTTTGTATTTTCAGAAGAGATGGGGTTTTACCATGTTGGCCAGGCTGGTCTCAAACTCCTGACCTCAGGTGATCCGCCCGCCTCAGCCTCCCAAAGTGCTGGGATTACAGGCATGAGCCACTGCATCCGGCCTATACTTTTTTTTTTTTAATTCAGTTTTATTTTATTTTTGAGAAGGGTCTCACTCTGTCGCCCAGACTGGAATACAGCGGCACAATCTCAGCTCACTGCAACCTCTGCCTCCCTGATTCAAGTGATTCTCCTGCCTTAGCCTCCTGAGTAGCTGGGACTAACAGGCGTCTGCCACCACGCCTGGCTAATTTTTGTATTTTTAGTAGAAACGAGGTTTCACTATGTTGGCCAGGCTGGTCTCAAACTCCTGACCTCAAGTGATCCGCTCACCTCAGCCTCCCAAAGTGCTGAGATTACAGACGTGAGCCATCACACCTGGCCTGTTTTTTAATAATTTTTTTTATTATTTTTAATAATGTATATTCAATCCACAGTTGGTTGAATCCATGGATGTGGAACCCACAGATATTGGGAGCCAACTGTGCTTATTAAATATAAAAAGAAAATGTCATTGGAAATATATCCCTTTATTAGCAGGTTGCTGGGTTATGGTACCTTGTTTGAAGGAGGCTTTGTTATACCAATATTTCTAATCATCCCTTGCTTTGGAGTCTCAGTAGTTTTCCACCCCAGGGTGACACACCATGAAAGATTTAGGATGTGGAAGAACAGGTCTTTGTTTTATAAAGTGGAAGGGAAGGTGGGAACGGAGAACCTGTGTGGTACCTTACTGTCCATGCCATTTCAGACAAGTGGATTTTAGTGGCGGTGCACTGGAAGTGGTGGACCTGGAACTTTATTTCATTAAAAGTAGTTGCACCCTTGACCCCTGGGGAAATCTTCACGCAACTTTAGTGCATGTAGAGTTTGAAGACCACTCAATCCCATCTTCCCCTAAGCGTCCTTTCTATCCCATCATCCAGCTGTGCTGCTTGCAGGTTCTGAATACGGAGCACAGGGCCATGCTTTGGTCCAGGTTTTAGTTAAAGGACCAGTGTGGGCCAGGTGTGGTGGCTCATGCCTGTAATGCCAGCAGTTTGGGAGGCCACGGTGGGAGGATCGCTTGAGCCCAAGAGTTCCAGACCAGTCTGGGCAACATAGTGAGATTCCATCTCTACAAAAAATAGAAAAATTAAAAACAAAATTACTACAGCCCACATCCATAGTAAAATAAAATAAACAAAATTCAAAATTAGCCTGTAGTCCCAGCTATTTGGGAGGCTGAGGTGGGGAGGATCACTTGAGCCTGGGAAGTGGAGGTTGCAGTGAGCCAAGATTGTGCCACTGCACTCTAGCCTGGGCAACAGAGCAAGACCCTGTCTCAAAAAAAAAAAAAAACAAAACAAAAATAAAACCAATGTGAGACTGTTAAGGAGTCTGCAGGGCAAAGCCAGGCAGGGCCTGGAGATGGCTGTGTCCTGGGAGCACACAGCGGGAGCATGGCTGTGTCAGCATTGAGGCGTTTCTCTCGCCTGTGGGGTAAACTGCATGGATCAGGTGGTGAGGAAAAGACTCAGGTGTTCCTCCAGTGGTTTCTAAGAAAATATTTGTAGGCTGGGCGTGGTGGCTCAAGCCTGTAATCCCAGCACTTTGGGAGGCCGAGACGGGTGGATCACGAGGTGAGGAGATCGAGACCATCCTGGCTAACACGGTGAAACCCCGTCTCTACTAAAATACAAAAAACTAGCCGGGTGAGGTGGCGGCGCTTGTAGTCCCAGCTACTCGGAAGGCTGAGGCAGGAGAATGGCGTGAACCCGGGAGGCGGGGCTTGCAGTGAGCTGAGATCCGGCCACTGCACTCCAGCCTGGGTGACAGAGCGAGACTCCGTCTCAAAAAAAAAAAAAAAAAAAATATTTGTAACAGGAAAATAAATGGCTTTCTCTTTTCTGCTTAGATCATCATGCTCAGGAACGACATTTACCGCTGCCGAGCGTCAGGCATCTTTCTTCGCTTGGAGGGCGGTGGCTTGATTGCCGGCAACAACATTTACCACAATGCAGAGGCTGGTGTAGACATCCGGAAAAAGTCCAACCCACTCATACTGGTACTTTGTGTTTGTTCCCTATTCAGGGTGACTCTTGGTTTTCAGAAACCTTTTGTGAGGATATTTAAATACACATGGCCCTCTTGTATTTACATGCTTCCTGTTTGCAGGTGGCTCCTGCTCTGTGTGTCCTTGTGACTCTGTGTCTCTCTCTGTGTATTAGCAGTGACTTTGGATAAGTCATTTTCTGGTCATCTCCCAGAAAGGAGATGACCAGAAAGGAGGACCAGAAAGACAGGAAAACCTCACTGGGCCCTCAGCCCTCACATGCTGTGGTTGGCTTTGAGTTTGATAAGGATAAAGAGAATGATGTCTGCCCTAAAGACACTTGGATCCAAAAACAAACAACAGCAGCGAACCCCACCAAGTTAGTTTATTCATTTGTATAAAAGCACATTTCAGATATTTAGTTCCGAAGATGATTTGTTTCATGGTTATTGTGAGGCCATATTGAGATTGATTTTCTACCAGTGTGAAAACCACTTAAAATCCTAGAGTATGTGGCCAGTGACATGAGAGACCAGCTCCTTTTCTGCTCTGGCTCTTCCTGAGAGGCAGGTTTGGGGTTTGGGGGTTTTTTGTTTTGTTTTTACACAGATTTATGGGGTATGGGAGAAATTTTGTTACATGTGTACTGAGAGACAGATTTCCCAGAAGTTGGGAAATGTAACAGACTTTTTTTTNCCCTCCCCCAATTAGCTGGGCCCTCCAGGCCCCCCCCCCCTGGCCGGGGTAATTTCCTTTTTTTTTTTTTTTTTTTTTTGGAGACGGAGTCTCGCTCTGCCGCCCAGGCTGGAGTGCAGTGGCGCAATCTTGGCTCACTGCAAGCTCCGCCTCCTGGGTTCATGCCATTCTTCTGCCTCAGCCTCCCAAGTAGCTGGGACTATAGGCGCCTGCCACTATGCCCGGCTAATTTTTTTGTATTTTTAGTAGAGACAGGGCTCACTGTGTTAGCCAGGATGGTCTCGATCTCCTGACCTTGTGATCCGCCCGCCTCGGCATCCCAAAGTGCTGGGATTACAGGCATGAGCCACCGCGCCCAGCCTATAACAGACATTTTATGGGCTTGAAAAAATAATAGCCACCGTTAATGCATAATGCTTATTATATGCCAGATACTTTTTTAAGCACTTCGTAGATATTTACTTATCATTTAATGCTTACAGAACCCCGTGAAGAATTATTATTATCCCTATTTTGTAGTAAAGATATAGAGCACAAAGAGGCAGAGGATCCTGCCCAAAGTCCTACACCTAGTGACACAGCTGGGATTTGAATCCAGGCAGTCTGACTCAAGGGTGCTGTCTGAACCCATTATATCTTGACTGTCCATAAAGATACAGAGGAAGGCTGGGCACAGTGGCTCATGCCTGTAATCTCAACACTATGGGAGGTCAAGGCAGGAAGATCCCTTGAGTCCGGGAGTTTGAGACCAGCCTGGGCAACATTGCAAGACCCTGTCTCTACAAAAAATTTTAAAAATTAGCTGGGCATGGTAACTCACACCTGTAGTCCCAGATACTTGGGAGGCAGAGGTGGGAGGTGGGAGGATCGCTTGAGTCTGGGAGGTCGTGGCTGCCATGACTATGGCATGGTAGTGAGCCATGATTGTGCCACTGCACTCCAGCCTGGGCAACAGAGCGAGACCCTGTCTCAAAAAAAGAAAAAGAAAATAAACCCAGCTAGCCAGTGTCTCCTGCCAGCCCCTTCCCCTCACTGTGTTTCTGCCACGCAGCTGGTGGTAGATGCATGGCCTTGGCTTAGGAAATTATTGCCCCTCTGGCTAGAGAGATGAGAGAGGTTTGCCCTTCTGAGGATAGAGGGACAGCAGGTGGATGGGGGAAGGGAGTGGTACATTTTAGTCCTGGCGTTGTAAAAGGGTGTAGGGATTTTAACACCACTGCGCACTCCTTTCGGAGCTCTTCAGCCCTGTCCGGGACTTCCCTTAGGCAGTGGTTACCCTGATGAGCCTACCAAATCCTTCAGGAAAATCCAGAAAGATTAAGAATAAGGAGAGTTTGCACACGAAACACTTTAAAACCAACTAGAACTTTATTTCTGTGAAATCGTTTTGGAAGAGATACAGCTAACTTCCCAATTTACAAAGTATAGAATTGGCCTTCTGCTATAAATTAACAATTAGAGTGAGACAATAGTATTATTATTCTAATCTAAAAATATTAAGTCACTGTGCAAAAGCAACTAACTGGAATGGGAAAGAGGAAAAACTAGGCTTCAGATCTGGCTCTTCCACAAATGTACTATATAATCCTGCACCTGTTTTCCCATTCGCACAGAGATGTCAGAAATGAATATCTTGCTGGATGTGGTGGCTCACACCTGTAATCCCAGCACTTTGGGAGGTCAAGATGGGAGGATCACTGGAGGCCAGGAGTTCAAGAGCAGCCTAGGCAACGAAGCAAAAACCCTGTCTCTACAAAAAAAAAAAAAACCAGAAAGATATCTCTTGGCATCCTGTAGCTCATACACCTTCTAAGACCTTATGCCCCATGGGACAGCCTGGCACCTCAGTGTCTGCATCTCCCTCTGACCCTTCCTAAATGAGAAAGGACTAGAAGTCAAATGACTCTGACCCCTCTGTGCATGTGGCTGCTTTAGGACTGCACTTGGCCAACATTTGGTTGCCCTGGGGTGCTGCCCTTCCCCAAGAGATGGCCTCCCTGGACCCTGGAAGTTATGACCTGGCCAAATGATTGTGTGTTTGGGGGACTCATTAGAGGCTCTGAAACTTTCGGTAGCCTGCCTTGCAGGTGAAGACCAAGAGCCCTCCTAAGAGGCTGGGCAGCGAAGACTCCAATCTTCATAGTCTCCCTTACAGGTTTTGATGTGTGTACTGGTGCAGGAAGGGCATGGTGGCAGCACGACCCGTTCCCTTTGTCACGGGCTAGGGATCTTACAGTGACGTCATTTTTTCCACTGTGTTCATCCCGCCGCGGAGATGTGGGCGGCAGTTGGGCACTCTGCTTCTCACTGGCATGTCTGATCTGGCTTCTGTGGTGTCTCATTTTCACTTGCAGTGTAACCAGATCCACCATGGCCTTCGCTCTGGCATTGTCGTCCTTGGCAATGGGAAAGGCATCATCCGGAACAATCAAATCTTTTCCAATAAGGAGGCTGGCATTTACATCCTATACCACGGAAACCCCGTCGTGAGGTGTGTGCTGCTGTTTCCCTCCTTTGTCTTTGTTAACCTCCTCCCTGTCTCTCCTCCATTTGAAAACACTCTTTACGGAAACAACTGTACAGATGCAAGCAGAGAAGAGACTTCACTCATCATCCCACACCAGTAACACGGCTGCTTTTGTGTTTATGTGCCCTTCCAGTTAACTCTGTGTAGGCGTTCTATTCGGCAGTCACTACTGAGCACTTCCAACATGGGCAGAGTCTGCTCCCTGGGAGCTTACTCTAGCCTGGAGAAATGGGCACAGAAGTACCCCAAGGCAGGAATGGAACATAGATTTCAGCTCACCTAACAATTTCAGTTAGTTGCTAGTGGTGACTGGGGGAGCTGTGTCAACATCCTGGTGCTGGCCCTGGCCTCAGCACGAAAGCATGCTATGGTCAGGGACTGACATAAGTGATAGGTGGGAGGTGGCAGTGGCAGTCCTGGGACCCTGTCTGCCGTCGCAGTTCTAGTATGGGGCAGACTGTGATAAATGCTGTCAGAGTGGTACCAGAAGGAGAGACTCATTCTGACTAGGAGGATGTGGGAAGGCCTTATTTAGGAGGTAGCATCAGAGTCAGACTTTGGAATATGGGTAAGACTTGGACTCATGCAGGTGGGGGCAGGGAGGGGTCGGTGGATGTTCCTAGTAACGGGAACAGCATGAGCAAAGGCAGCAGGGCACAGCAGATTCAGGGGTTAGCAAACTGTTCATGGTGGCTTGAGAAAAAATCTGACATGGTGTGACAGTGCTATAGAATATTTTAAATTGGGACAGTCCCAGAATATCTTGGGCCCTGTGGTCACCGCAGCGTGACCCTTGATGTCCTTGTGGCAGACCATCTGTACCACACAGCAGAGTGGAAAGGAATGATGGAAAGAAAGGCTTGGGCCAGATGAGGAAGGCCTTACGCAGACCAAGCTGAGGCTGGGGAGCCTGTTCTGTCTACACAGCAGGGACTCATTAAAGGCTCTGAGCAGAAGACTCACACAGTTATGTCTGTGCTTTAGGAGAATAGCTGGCATTAATGGGCAGCAAGTATATTCAGAGCGCTTTCCCCCCGCATTATTCCATAGGTACTTTGTTTCCATGTTGTCGTATGCATGGCCTTTATATTCATCGTCTTGGAAAGTTTCACCATATTCCAGTATTTTGATATGCCATACTTTTTGAACCAGACCTAATTGCTGGTTCAAAAATTATGGAACATAATCCTGTTTTTCACTGTTACAGACAGCTTACTAAAAACAATTAGTGGTCATAGAGCTCTTTCCCTTCTTCTGCATTATTGCCTGAACAGAACAGTATTTGTATGTATGTGTGCCGTTCACTGACCACACATTCCAGCCACCCTGTATAAGGCGGCAGTGATATACAACATGTACAAGAACAGTCCCTGCCTCGTGGAGTTGACAGTCTCATGCTGGAGACGGACACACACTCACACAGCCATGATGGAAGACTCACCAAAATGAGCACTTTACTAGGCGTTCGTGCAGACTGCCTGAAGAGCTCAGCCGTGATCTCAGCTGAGCATGTCAGGGAGCTGACATTTGAGTTGTGCTTCAAAGATAAATAGGATTTTATGGCCAGGGGAAAGGCATTCTGGGCCAGAGGCAGTGAAATTCAGGGTATGTCTGAGAAAATGGTGAGAAATGTGGTGTGTCCGGGCACGAGATGCCAGAGGGATAGTGCAAAGGCAGGCTGCTGCTGGACGGCAGAGGACCTTGAATGCCAAGTGCGATAGGCAGAATAATGGCCCCAAAGATGTCCATGTCTTAGTCCCTGAGCCCTGTGCATATGTTGCCTTACAAGGCAGGAGGAACTTTGCAGACTTGATTGAGTGAAGGGCCTTGGAGAAAGATGAAAGGAGGTTATTTTGGATGATACAGGTGGGCCCAGTGTAACCACAGGCCCTTATGAGAAGGAAGCAGGGGAATCAGATTAAGAGAGCAGGGGCCGGGTGCGGTGACTCATGCCTGTAATCCCAACACTTTGGGAGGCCAAGGTGAGTGGATCACTTGAGGTCAGGAGTTCGAGACCAGCCTGGCCAACACGGTGAAACCCCATCTCTACTAAAATACAAAATTAGCCAGGCGTGGTGGCAGGTGCCTGTAATCCCAGCTACTCGGAAGGCTGAGGCAGGAGAATCGTTTGAATCCGGGAGGTGGAGGTTGCAGTGAGCTGAGATCGTGCCACTGCACTCCAGCCTGGGTGACAAGAGCGAGACTCCATCTCAAAAAAATAAATAAAATAAAATAAAAAATAAGAGAGCAGGAGATGTGAGGACAGAAGCAGATGTCAGAGTGATGAGGCCACAGCCCAAGAAGTGCAGGCGGCCTCTAGGAGCTGGAAAGGATGAGGAATGGATTCTCCCTGGAGCCTCCAGATAGAACACAGGTCTGCTGACACTTTGATTTTAGCCCTGAGAAACCCATTTTCAACTTCTGACCTCCTGAACTGAAAGACAGAAATTTGTATTGTTTTAAGCCACCAAATTTGTGGTAGTTTGTTATAGTAACAATAGGAAACTAATACACCAAGCTGAAAAGTCTGGGCTTTACCTTGGGGATGCTGGGGAACCATTAAAGAGTTTTGGGTGAGGAATATCGTAATCAGATCAGTGTTAGGTTTATAAAACATAGTCATCTTGAGAGAATAAGTTGTGCTTTTTTCCTTTGTTTCTTTGCAATGAGAGATAAGAGTCTGGAGCAGGATACAGAATGAAGTTTAAGATCCCTGAAATGGTCTGGATGAGACAAACCATAGCATATATTTTTGCCACATAAAGTTACGTAACCTATTATGTTTCTCTTTTTTCCTTGGATGCAGAGAAGTACAGGGCTCAAATCGTGCTCATCTGCAGTTAATATCCCATCCCGGGCTCTTAGTACACTGATCCGTCCCCTTCTTCTCAATGTTTTCTCATCCCTCCTGTATCTTTATTCTGCCTGCCCCATGTACACACATACACGTTTCTCCAAGTGGCCACGGATCCTTTCTGGAGGTGAGATTTATAGTAAAAATATGCCAGGGCTCAGTTACTCACGCCGGTAGTCCCAGCTACTTGGGAGGCTGAGGTGGGAGGATCACTTGAGTGCAAGAGGTCGAGGCTAGCCTGAGCAACATAGCGAGAACCCATGTCTTAAAAAAAATTGTAAACATTTTCTGGCTCAAACATTTGAGGGTTGGATAAAATACATATAAGGCCAGGCACGGAGGCTCATGCCTATAATCACAGAACTTTAGGAGGCTGAGGCGGACGGATCACTTGAGGCCAGGAGTTTGAGACCAGCCTGGGCAACATAGCAAAACCCCAGCTCTACAAAAAATACAAAAAATTAGCTGGATGTAGTGGTGCACACGTGTAGTCCAGGCTGAGGCATGAACATCGCTTGAACCCAAGAGGTGGAGGTTGCAGTGAGCTGAGATTGTGCCACTGCACTCCAGCATGGGCAACAGAGCAAGACCTCAAAAACAAAACAAAACAAAAAATATGTGTGTGTGTATATATGCATGGGTATATATGTAGATGACAGTCAAGTGAGGCTACAGTGAACTGGATATCATTGTGCGTATATAGCATAGTTGGGGGTTTAGTTTTTGGTGAAGCTGTCCCAGTGACAACTAAACATTTCTATATGCCTGGATTATAAAGGGACTTTAGGAAATGCTTTTATGCCCCTGTGGACTTGAGCCATAGGGAAGCTCAAGTGATCTACCACCCCAACCCCCCAAGAAGCTGTGGCTACAGGTGCACACCACCACACCTGGCTAATTTTTCAGATTTTTTTGTAGAGACAGGGTTTCCATGAAAGAAGGCAGTCTGCTGGAAGCATGACATTGATGCCCTGGGCTCACCTCTTTGTTTTGTTCTTCTTCCACTTTAGCGGGAACCACATCTTCAAGGGCCGTGCTGCCGGCATAGCAGTGAATGAGAATGGCAAAGGCCTCATCACAGGTATGGATGGAACTGCCTGGCACCTGGCAGCCATGCCAAGGTCCCCTGGCCTCACCCCCCAGCTTCAGGACCTCACACTGTTCCTTTACCCCCACAGACGATGGCCTCTTTCTCTGACTGTGGGCTGGAGCTCAGGGACGCCAGCTGCATGGTGGCTGTGCTTCTTACAGGAGGGCCTAGCAGAGTGGGTGTCTGCTCCTTCCAGGCCCAGAGTCGACAGGCCATCACCAGGTGGCTCACAGATGTTTCAGAAGCACCGATGCCAGCCACCTATCCGAATCCCTCCTTGGTCTTTGTACGGACCTCTGCCTGCTCTGGAAACCTCTACCCGGCTAACCCCTGCTTATACTTTGGGTCTCAGCTTAATTGTCACTTCCTCAGGGAAACCTTCTCTGACTTCCCCATTGTACACAGATACACTCACTATACCCAGGATGCCTCCTCTCTAGGGCCTTTGACTTAATTTCTTAGTGGTTTGTGGTGTCCATCTCCTCTGTTATAAAGCGGTATATTCCACAAGGTGAGGGTCAAGTCTGTCTGGTACATCAGTGTAGCCTCAGCACAGAGCAGAGCCAGGCCTGGGATATGAAAGGGATTCCACAAATCCTGGTCCAGGGAATCCCCCTGACTGCAGTTACCAGACATGGATTGAGCACGCGTTGCATACAGGCCGCATTCCAGAAGCTACAGTTGCAGCAGTGAACAAGGCTCTCAGCCACTGACATTTTAGGAGAGGAAGCGAATAAATAAAGCCTACATATATGAGCAGAAAACATCCTATCTGAGGGTGACAAGTGCTCTATGGATAATTAAGGCAATAGAGGGACTGGGCGGGCATTTGGGATTGTGTGGTCAGGGCAGCCCTCTGAGAAGGTGACAAGGAAGCCAGATCCTGAGTGGGAGTGGCTGGAGGAGCTGGGAAAGAACCTTCCATGTAGGGCTGCCTGTGAGAACAGACTTAGCATGGCCGAGTGGACATCACTTGTGGGACTGGAGTGTGGTGCACAAGGGGCCTGCAGTGGGGTCATGGAAACAGGAAGAGGCCAGTCACACAGGATCCTGAGCCATTGCACCTCAGTCCCAAGAGGCTGCGTCTTCCCTGCCAGTGTTGGAGCAGCAGTGTCATGGACTACCCTTCTGACCCATGACTCTTTCACCTACCCCTGAGAGATAGTGGCTCCCAGGAGGAGGAGGGGATGGGTGTGGTCAGAGTTCAGAACTGAGGCTGAGAAGGACAGGCGAGGCTAGCGCCTTCTCACAGGCTTGTGGGTAGATGGCCACATTCTGTCTCTGAGGGCTCTAAAGCCAGTTTATTCTTTTTTTTTTTTTTTTTTTGAGACAGAGTTCCATTCACTCGTGTTGCCCAGGCTGGAGTGCAATGGCGCAGTCTCGGCTCACTGCAACCTCCACCTCCCGGGTTCAAGTGATTCTCCTGCCTCAGCCTCCCGAGTAGCTGGGATTACAGGCATGTGCCACCACAGCCAATTTTGTATTTTTAGTAGAGACAGGGTTTCTCCATGTTGGTCAGATTGGTCTTGAACTCCTGACCTCAGGTGATCCGCCTGCCTCAGCCTCCCAAGTGCTGGGATTTCAGACGTCCGGCCTACTCTTTGTTTTGTTTCCTTTTGTTTGGTTGGTTGGTTTTTTGGACACCAGTGTCACTCACCAAAGCTAGTTTATTCTTTTTTTTTTTGAGGCAGGGTCTCAGTCTGTCATCCAGGCCGTAGTGCAGTGGTGCGATCATAGCTCACTGCAGCCCTGACCTCCAGAGTTCAAGTGATCCTCCCACCCCAACCTCCCAAGAAGCTGGGACTACAGGTGCACACCACCACACCTGGCTAATTTTTTTGTAGTGACAGGGTGTCACCATT
Source organism: Rhinopithecus bieti (assembly GCF_001698545.2). Classification (NCBI taxonomy): domain Eukaryota; kingdom Metazoa; phylum Chordata; class Mammalia; order Primates; family Cercopithecidae; genus Rhinopithecus; species Rhinopithecus bieti. The sequence continues at coordinate 430,810 of NW_016815677.1, read as the reverse complement.
TTGCCCAGGATTGTCCGGAACTCTTGGGCTCAAGTGATCTACCCGCCTTGGCCTCCCAAAGTGCTGGGATTACAGGCGTGAGACACCGTGCCTGGCCAAAACTAGTTCATTTTTAATCATCAGTCCTCAAGGCCATTGGGTAAAGTAGGTGCCGGGGAGATAGGAGTGCACAAGATAGACACAAGCCTTGCCCTTGGGGAAAGGAGTCAGCAGATAAGTCCCTGAAACATCAGACAGCAGACAAGATTTACAGTGCTAATTGCTGGCAGGGTAAGGCCAGGGCCTCCTGGTCTGGAGTGGCCTTGATCGAAACTGTTCAAGTCCTATTTGCTAGCACTGGAGCTGGCCCTTGGGTACTGACCTTCTTTTCTGCTTCTCTCCATAGAAAATGTCATCCGTGAGAATCAGTGGGGAGGTGTGGACATCCGCCGCGGAGGAATCCCCGTTCTGAGGAGTAACCTCATCTGCTTTGGCTATTCAGATGGCGTGGTTGTGGGAGACGAAGGCAAAGGCCTCATAGAAGGAAATACCATCTACGGTGAGGAGCTTGTTCCCAACTGGGCCAGGGAGGCAGGAAACCCAGTTTCCATCTCCAGCTTGTGGGTCCTGAGAAGGTCACTGCCTTTCCCCGTGCCTCAAAGACCTCATCTGAACAGGCATTCTCAGGCCACAGTCACCCAGGCCCTCTCAGAACAAAGAGCCTCTTATAAATCACGTTGTAGTCCAGATTGACCCCGGGGTTAGCAAAGCAGAAGGCTTTATCCCCTTTTAAAATAGCAAAAGACAGGAGTTGTGTCATGTCTTAAGAACAGGACCATTTCAGCCCTGGCTCATGTGCATGTCACTCCTCTCATCCTTTCTTTTGATCCAGAGAACTGAAAATATAATGGGAAAACAAGATAATCGCAGGAAGAAAACTCTTCTCACTCAGTGACTTTGGGCAGAGCCTTCATCTGTCTGGACTGTAGCTCTAATAATACAGTGATGATAATAAAGGTGACTCAGGCCCACCTCTCTGCTCGGCCCTTTCTATGCACAATCACATTTAATCTTCATGATTGCCTTCTGAAGGAGGCACAGTTATTAACCCCATTTGAAAGATGAGAAAACTGAGGGACAGAGAGAGGTTTGGTAACTTGCTCAGGGTCTCACAGCTGGCAAGTGGTAGGGCTGGGATTCCAACTGGGCTGCCTCCTATGCAGGGAAGGATTGGTGCCCCCTTGGCACTGTCACTGTGGGTTCATGTGCTTCTGATGTGGACATGTGGCCCTGACAGTCCTCAGAGCACTTTCACACTGTGTGGAACGAGCCAAGCTTGTGAGGTTCACCTGATCCTGACGACCTCTCTTGTGTGAAGGTGAAGTCTGCAGCTAGAGCCATCAAGTGGCTTATCCGAGGTCATTAGCAAGTCAGGGACTCTCTCCCAGGCCAGTGGCTTTTGCTTCCCCTCTCAGGGACACTCAGGTGCCGCTTCACCTGAGTTCAGTGTCGGTGACCAGCTCCTCTCACTGTTCCAGCTAACAAGGGCTGTGGTGTGTGGATGATGTCGTCCAGCCTCCCCCATGTCACCAGCAACCACGTCAGCTACAATGGCCTGTATGGAGTGGCAGTGTTTAGCCAGAAGGATGGCTCCAGCGAGTTACCTCGAGGCCATAGGGCTCAAGAGAACTTCAGTGAGGATGGGGACGCCATCCTCTGGGAGACAGAGCTGGAGAAGGAGGACGACCCACTGCGCCGGCCCATCACCATAGCTCTTGTTGAGTCTAACAGTATTAATCACAATGGAGGTGAGTGTACCCCCCTCAGCCCCTGCTCAAGAACCTTTCATGGCTCCCCACTATTTTTTTTTTCTCCGATTTAAAACTCTTAATTTAATTTTAATTTAAAACTTTTAATTTAATGTTAATTTAAAAGTAAACTTTAATGTCAAAAATGCAAACTTGGGGAGGGCAGAAAGATCACACACAAGGTTGCCACTTCACACTTGGAGGGTTGCACAGCGGCCAGGCAGAGGCACTTCTCACTTCCCAGACAGTGTGGGGGCCAGGCAGAGGCGCTCCTCACTTCCCAGACAGTGTGGGGGCCAGGCAGAGGCGCTCCTCACTTCCCAGACAGTGTGGGGGCCAGGGAGAGGCGCTCCTCACTTCACAGACAGTGGGGTGGCTGAGCAGAGGCACTCCTTAATTTTTAGATGGTGCAGCCGCCAGGCAGGGCCTTCTGCAGACTGATCCCAACTTGCCCTCAGGCCTCATCAGCCACTTCCAGCCTGATCCCCAGTCCCCCTGCATTTATTCACTAAACTTGAATCCATTCTTCCCTGCCTACTAACCTGCTGACCTCACTCATGCCGTTTCTCCCATCCACATGTCCCAAACTAACTTGAACTTTAAAACCTGCTGTGAATGTACCCCTTCATTCCTTCCTCCTTTGAACCGGGCCCTCCCCAGCCCCACTGGCATTTGTTATGGGGCCTCATGGCTGTATTTATTTCTGTGGCTGTTCCATCAACACTGATAGGCCATGAACTTGAGACAAAGAACTGAAGTCCACCCAGCTCAGTGCCCCTGTCCCTGCAGTACCAAATCCCACCTCTGGCACATACACTTTTAATCAATGCTAGGATACATTTCTCACAATTTAACATCTCTCATGAGATGCATATCATGGTTGAATTGGCAATGAGTTTTCTCTCTTAGGCAGAAAATAAAAGTGTTTTAAATCTATGTTATCCTAAACCTGATGAAAAATGGAGGCCAGGTGCCAGGGATGACGCCTGTAATCCCAGGACTTTGGGAGGCCAAGACGGGGGGATTGCTTGAGGCCAGGTGTTGAAGACCTGCCTGGGCAACATAACAAAACCTGGTTTCTTAAAAAAAAAAAAAGAAGAAGAAGAAGAAAAAGAAAAATTAGCTGGATCTGGTGGCATGTGCCTGTGGTCCCAGCTACTCAGGAGGCAGGAGGATCACTTGAGCCCAGGAGTTCAAGGCTGCAGTGAGGTAAGACTGCACCACTGCACTCTAGCCTGGCAACAGGAGTGAGATCCTGTCTTTAAAAAAAAAAAAAAAAGATGGTAGAAAATGTTTGATATTTCTTGAATTAAAAAAAAATTACTGTGTAGTTCATCTAACTCCAGGGCTCCCAAAGCTAGCTGATTATCAAAATCACTGTGGGGTGGGGGTTGGAGGGTAGGATGGATGGGTGGGTCAGGAAATGGAGGAAGGCTTATTAAGAACAGATTCCTGGGCCAGGTGCAGAGGCTCACACTTGTAACCCTAACACTTTTAGAGGCCAAGGCAGGAGGATCGCTTGAGTTCAGGAGTTCAAGACCAGCCTAGGCAACATAGAGAGCCCCATCTCTACTGAGAAAAAAATTTTTTTTTCAAATTAGCTGGGCGTGATGGTACATACCTGTAGTTTCAGCTACTAGGGAGGCTGAAGTGGGAGGATGCTTGAGCTCAGGACTCAGAGTTTGAAGTTGCAGTGAGCTATGATGGTGCCACTGCACTACTACCTGGGCAATAGAGCAAGACCCTGTCACAAAACAAAACAAAACAAGATTCCTGGGCCTGGTAAGCACTTGCCTGTGGTAGTGGTAGAGGACAGGGAGATGGATAACCAGCAGCCCTAACCCAATTATTCGGAAAATGAGTTCTCTCCCCTCCCAGGTCAGAGTTTCCTCCATGTGGCCATGCTGTCTGTCCGGTACGACAGGCAAAGCCACCTACACTCACAAATACTTACTTTTGTTGTTCTCAACCAAGCCAGGAGAAGCAACAGGCTGGTGCCACGAAGAGATCTGAGCTTGCAGGCTTGTGGCTCCACACTGCTGCAGGGCCCCAGTCATCGTCCAGCACACGACCTCCCCCAGCACTGCCCCAATAGGGTGTCTTTGAGTACACACAACCCCAAGCGTCAGTTTCCCTTTCCCAAATTTCTAACACATTTTTGACACATATTACTTTGCTTAGTAAGTTTTCTACTCCAAAATTACAGAATTTTCATTAAGAAGAAAATTTCCCCAAACAGTAGGGAGGCAGATTCCAGCTTACTGTAGGAAGGAGAGCAAAGCAAAACCTTCTAATGAGTAGATCTGCCTGTCCAGAGGGGGAGTGAGCAGCCTTGAGGCGGTAGTGGGCACCCTGTAGCCTTGAGGCGGTAGTGGGCACCCCGTCAGGGAGGTGGAAGTGGCAGTAGGATGGCGGTAGTGCCGGAGGCATTCAAGCACATGGTGGGAGCTCAGGCCAGAGGAGCCTTCTCACATCATGTTTCCCTGGCTACACTGAATAAGGACTTCATGCAGAAGAACCAGAGTTTTGTTGACGCACCTGGATTTCCTCCTGTTTCATCAGCTTGGAAGATGCAAACTCAAGGGTTGGTTCTGAGTGTTGCTACCTCTTCTTCTCCACTCCGTTCTCCTGGAGTGCACAATTCAGGGAAGGCTTTTCCTGACTGGTGGTGTCAGGGCTGACCCTGGGACCCCCCTGTGCTTTCCAACCCCTCCACCCATAGCGTCAGGACTCTATGTCCAGAGCAGCGAGGCACTGCATGTCATCACCAATGTGATCCACGCGAATGGGGACAGAGGCATTACTGTGGCCCAGAGCAGCCAACCCACCCGAGTGGCCAACAACAGCATCTCCTGCAACCGGCAAAGTGGGGTCAAGGTTGAGGCCCAGTGCAAAGTGGAGCTCCGGGGCAATGGTATCTATGACAACAGAGGCCATGGCATTATCACCAAGGGCGACAGCACCATCGTCATTGAAAATGATATCATTGGCAATCGGGGCAGCGGGCTGCAGCTGCTGCCTAGGTCTGACACTAAAGTGAGTATGTGTGCATGTGTGTGACATGTGGTGCCCACACAGGGCACAACCCTGGGACAGTCCTCGTGGCCTCTGCTGAGAACAGAACTGTAATCACTCAGCACTACAAGGGACAGTATCCCTCCTGCCAGGACTCAGCCTGGGAAATGTGGGTGGGACTTCCCACAGGAGGGGACAGAGAAACCGAGTCCTGAAGGATGAACAAGGGCTCACCAGCAGGAAGCCAGGGATGGGGTGTCACCTCCTTGTCATGGTGTTGGGAGCCTCCCGAGGTATCTTCATGGTCTCCAGGTCAAAGTCAGACTATTTCAGCTCTCTTTCCTTAACAGAATCTTGCACAGTGCCTGGCGTACAGTAGATGCTTAATGAGAGAGATCCTGCCTTGGGGACTTTGCACACACTCTTCCCTATATACCCCGCATATCCCCTGCCCGCCTTGCACTGCAGTCCTGCAGCTTAGCTGTGTCTGTTCAGGAAGAGTCCCTGAGCCCCCACCTGCCACCCGAGGCTGTTTGAGGTACCCCTTGTTTGGTGCTTTTGCCCACCCCTACCTCACATATCACTCTCCACCGTGCTCGGTCCTCACATATCACTCTCCACCATGCTCGGTCCTCACAGCACTCTCCACCGTGCTCGGTCCTCACAGAGCACTCTCCACCGTGCTCGGTCCTCACAGAGCACTCTCCACAGTGCTTGGTCCTCACAGCACTCTCCACCGTGCTCGGTCCTCACAGCACTCTCCACCGTGCTCAGTCCTCACAGAGCACTCTCCACAGTGCTTGGTATCTCTTCCTTTACCTATTTGTCTCCCCACCAGACTGAGCTCTGAGCACCTTTCTATGCAGAGCCCTGTTTCATTGTGGAGCTAAACAGACCTTGTGTCTGTCCTTGTGGAATTATGATCCCAAAGGCTCTATTTTTATTTTTAGTTTAACAGTTTTAGGGGTACAGGTGGTTTTTGGTTATATGGATAAGTTCTTTAGTAGTGAATTCTGAGATTTTGGTGCCCCTGTCACTCAAGCAGTGTACACTGTACCCCATATATAGTCTTTTATCCCTCACCCTGCTCCCACCCTTCCCCCCGAGTCACCAAAGTCCATTATATCTTTCTTAGGCCTTTTCATCCTCATAGCATAGCTCCCACTTATAAGTAGTGAGCAAGTAAGGACATACGATATTTGGTTTTCCATTCCTGAGTTACTTCTCTTGGAATAAAGGCCTCCAAGTCCATCCAAGTTGCTGCAAAGGTCGTTATTTCATTCTGTCTCATGGCTGAGTAGTAGTCTGTGGTCTGTATATATATATACACCACATTTCTTTTTTTTTTTTTCGAGATGGAGTTTTGCTCTTCTTGCCCAGGCTGGAGCGCAATGGCATGATCTCGGCTCACTGCAACCTCCACCTCCTGGGTTCAAGCCACTCTCCTGCCTCAGCCTCCCAAGTAGCTGGGATTACAGGCATGTGCTGCCACGCCCAGCTAATTTTGTATTTTTAGTAGAGACAGGGTTTCACCACGTTGGTCAGGCTGGTCTCGAACTCCTGGCCTCAGGTGATCCACCTGCCTTGGCTTCCCAAAGTGCTGGGATTACAGGCGTGAGCTGCTGTGCCCAGCCTGTACCACATTTCTTTATCCACTCTTTGGCTGATGGGCAGTTAGGTTGAATGCACATTTTTGCAATTGTAAATTGTCCTGCTATCAACATGCATATGCATATGACTTTTTCATATAATGACTTTTTTTTTCCTTTAGGTAGACATCCAGCAGTGGGATTGCTGGGTCGCCTAAAGCCTTTTTACAGTTCTGCAGCTTCATAGGTTAGTGACTTTAGGCAAGGAGTAAAGAATTCTGGGGCTTTGCCTCTGAGCACCGCGGGAGCAGAAGAAGGGAGAGAGGGACACACTTTTGTCTCAGCTGGGTTGTCAGTGGCCCTGACTCCTGACACTACCTCCCCTCTCTGCCAGGCCTTTGCATATTGTTTCTCCTTCTGCAATAGCTCTCCCTGTTCTGCATCTCATAAATGCCTACAACTTACCTATCACCTCTTCCAGGAAGCCTTCCCTGGCTCCCCCAGACTGTTCTTGGTGCCTTTCTTTGAGCTCATAGGCTCTTCATTGACCTGCCTAGCATGTTCCTGCCCCTCGGTTTTAGAACTGATAATTCACTTGCCTGCTCAGTCTATGAGTCCCTGAGGTGTGACAATCTTTGGCTGACTCTCCCAGGTAATAAAGAACCGGATCCACTCATTCCGGGCCTATGGCATTGCAGTGCGGGGCCGTGCCAAGGCCCTGGTGCAGGAAAACATCATCTTCCAGGGCAAAACAAATAAGACCATCTTTCAGCAGATCTCAAACAACCGAGAATGTGTCATGCAAAACAACAAGTTCCTGGTCTTCAAGAAAAAGTGAGTGCCTGGGGTTGCCTGAACCAGTCCTCTAGAGCCACAGTAAGCTCCCGGAAGAAGCCAGGCCCACACCCAGGGGTTATGGTTGCCCGGGCTCCCTGCAACACTGCCAGCTGTTGACTCCAGTCAGAAGAAGGCCTGTGCCTGGCTCTGTGTCAGGCCGGGGCCGAGGATTCCCCGGGAGGGAACAAGCTTTTTAAGAGTCAGGGGTATGTGGTTTCAAATCTCAGCTCTGCAGGTTACTGGCTGTGTGACCTTGGGCAACTTATTTCACATCTCTGAACCTTAGTAAAATCCATTTAATAAGATCACGCGACCTGGCTGAATCTCTGAGGGGTTGTAAAAATGTTAGTTGCTGCTGCTGCTATCCTTTAGTCGCTCTGCCTCAGTGTATCAAAATTGCTGCCACCCACATCTTCCCCAGACCTCTCTGTCCTTTCATGTTCCCCATTTCAGCAACATCACCATCCACTCAGTGTTCTCACAACAAAACTTCTGCTCCCTTTTTCTCCCTAATCCGAAGATGTCCAGTCACTCACCAGGTCTTGTTGATTCTGCTTCTAAAATGTTCCCTTTTCCGGCACCTCCTCTTCCCAACTGCTGCCACCCTACTTCAGATCTCAGCACTGCTCACCCTAACCTGTACCGCCTATACTACTGCAGTGCACAGCTGTTCCAGCTGCCTCTGCACGGGCTGTGTTCTGACTGGGCCGTGCTTTTGCTTTCCCATTCTGGGTGTAAAATCACAGTGATATTTCCTGTAGTCGGTATCACTCCTGCACCGCCAATGTCACCTATCCCCCTGCAGCAGCCTCCTGCCAGTCTCCCTGCCCGTGGCTACCCCCTGCTCCACCCTGGAGGTTGTCCCACGTATCCTGCCAGTTTAATCTTTCTAAGTGAGAGCTCTGGTCACATCACATCCATGGTTAAAAACCTCTCATGGATCTTCAGATTCTGTAGTAATGATCTCCATACTTTTTGTATTACACCCACTCTCAGGAAAAAATATTCTTTGAGGAAACCCCCTGATGTAGGTATACCTATTTATTTATTTGTTTATTTATTTAGAGACCAAGTCTCGCTGTGTTGCCCAGGCTGTAGTGCAGTGGTACAATCTCGGCTGACTGCAACCTCTTCCTCCCAAGTTCAAGCAATCCTCCTGCCTCAGCCTCCTGAGCAGCTGGGATTACAGGTGCCCACCATCACTCCTGGCTGATTTTTGTGTTTTTAGTAGAGACGGGGTTTCGCCATGTTGGTCAAGCTGGTCTCGAACTCCTGACATCAGGTTATCCACCCGCCTTGGCCTCCCAAAGTACTGAGATTACAGGTGTGAGCCACCGTGCCTCACTGGTATACCTATTTATAACTTCTATGTGTTTATTCTAGCAGTATATTATTTACATTATAAACTCTCTCCAAAATAGAAAATGTTAAAGTATAAAGTTTAAAAAAATCAAAATTCTAGTATTTTCTTCACACATCCCAGCAGATTATATTGTGGACTCCCTGGGATCCACCTCCTCCTCCCCTTTGGAGACCCCAGGGTACAGAGTACAGCCCACACTTTGCCAGAGGCAGCTCTGGTATTGTGCACTGTGAACCCTGAGGTCCTAATTGTCTCTTCCAGCCTCTCATTTCATCTCCTTTTCAGTAATGCTCCCCTGCTGCCAAACTCAAATATACACAGTCCTCCCAACATGCTTAGGCCTTTTTACTCACATGCTAGTAACCAACCTCTGATTCCGTCCACAACTTTCCAGTCCTTTCACTGTAACATCATTATCATAAAAATACATATAAGACAATGTGTTGCCTTAAGCAAATGGAGATTTAGTGTGTAAAGTTGGTTCCTTGTAACTCAAGCATTAGAAAACTGAGACCACAGCTTCACTATCATTTTATTTTTCCCAGCCCTCCATACTCTCTACAAGAGTTTGGGTGACTGGAAGCCCTCTAAATTCTATCCCCCGTAGATTTGCATTTTCCCAGATGTCATATAAAAGAAATCGTGGCCGGGTGCAGTGGCTCACGCCTGTAATTCCAGCACTTTGGGAGGCCAAGGTGGTTGGATCACCTGAGGTCGGTATTTCGAGACCAGCCTGGCCAACATGGTGAAACCTTGTCTCTACTAAAAATACAAAAATTAGCTGGGCGTGATGGCACGCAACGGTAGTCCCAGCTACTTGGGAGGCTGAGCCAGGAGGATCACTTGAACCTGGGAGGAAGAGGTTGCAATGAGCCCAGATCGCACCACTACACTCCAGCCTGGGTGACAGAGCGAGACTCCGTCTCAGAAAAAAAAATAAAAATAAAACCCAGAAATCCTGCAGTATGTAGTCTTTTGAGTCTGGCTTCTTTCACTTAGCCTAACATGCTGGAGATTCATTCATGGTGTTGCATGTAAGGCATTCATTCCTTTCGATTGCTGAGTAGTCTTCCCCTGTATGGGTGTACTGCACAGTTTATTCACTCATCAGCTGAAGGGTATTTAGGTGGTTTCCAGTTTTTGGTGATTATGAATAAAGCTTCTATAAACATTTGTGGTCATACAGCTGAAAAGAAATGGAAGAGGAAAAGTTGGATACCGTTGCACACACGTGTAATCCCAGCTACTTGGGAGGCTGAGGCAGGAGGATCACTTGAGCCCAGGAGTTTAAGACCAGCTTGGGCAACATAATGAGACCCTATCTCACAACACCCACCCTATGATCTTATCTAGATTCTTATTTAAAGTGGGGAAATCGGCTGGGTGCAGTGGCTCAAGCCTATAATCCCAGCACTTTGAGAGGCTGAGGTGGGAGGATCACTTGAGCCCAGGAGGTTGAGGCTAAAGTCAGCCATGATTGTGCCACTGCACCCCGGCCTGGGCAACAGAGTGAGACCGTGTCTCAAAATAAAGTGGGAAAATTTAGGCCTTAGGGGGACCTTGTCCAAGGCTACATGCAGAGTTGAAGGCAGAGCTGGACGTGGAATGCAGGGCTTTTGCCCCTTAGTTTCTCATCCTCCCACCTCTTTGGGCTAACACTAAACTAGAAGATAAACCTACACCTAGATTTAAACACCTGGATCCACCAATCTGGAACCAAAGTTAAGATTGTGCAGGGCATTCAGACAGCACTGCAGACCCCTCAGAAGTTCACTGATTTTCGTTTTGCACCTCCAGGTCTGATACGTGGCGCCTGGTGAACCCGCCAGCACGGCCCCACCTCGAAACCTCTCTCAGACGCCCCTCGGCAGCCCACAACGGGCAGAAGGTGACGGCCATGGCAACGAGGATCACAGCCCGGGTGGAAGGTGGTTACCACAGCAACCGCAGTGTCTTCTGCACCATCCTGTGAGGACCCAGACCTGCTTAAGGGCCAAGCCTGGATGGGTGCTCAGAGAAGCTAAGGTGGAAATAGTGCCTTAGCACTGTTCTTAGCACCAGAAGACTCTGGCCCTCCCTTCCCCCGAACAAATGGGTCCCAGGCCTTCAAAACACAGTACCTCCAGAACACTTCAGCTCCACAGCCCGTAACAAGAAGGAAGTGGGAAATGGTTTTCAAGAAGGGATAGAAGTTGGTGGGTTTCCAGTCACTCAACGTCTATAAAGATTGTGAAGAGCTGGGGAAGCTCAAATGCTGAAGCTTTTGGTCAGGATTTTCTTTGAGTTCTAAGGAACTGTGTTTTACACACACCAAACCCAGACTCTTCTCAGGGAAGAGCAGATTTACTTCTGATGGTGGGAAGTGATCCTAGTGAGGTGGAGAGAGACAACTGCCCCAGAATTTTCCCCTTTGCTATCTAGACCTGTCTCCCTCTCAGTCTCTCCAAGGACCCTACCACACCCTCCCAGCTGTCTCTGGAGGCTGGAGGAGTTGAGTTTGGTTGACCTGAGGACTTGGACATGGACCTGGGAGGGAGGAAGGACCTGGGAGCAACAGGAGGCCCCACGGAAAGGCTGCACAGGGATGAGAGAGGGACACGCTGAAACAGGTGGGGCTCCAGCATGCAGGCAGGTGCTCGGCTTGGTGGGCAGGGATGCACAAGGCTCTACTCCATCCCCAAAGGCTCCCAAATGCAGGAGGAGTCAAACCCCACGTCAGCGCACCCACACCAGCCACCCTCCTTGGCACCAGGCTGTCCAGATGGGGGAACCTGGGCCTCTCGTTTGCATCTGTGTTCTCATGGATGAGCGCCGGCCTTTACTGACCCTCCTGAGCCTCCCGACTCTGTGCCTTGGCTCATGCTTTTTCCTTCTGGCGTGCCCTCCCCCGTCTCCGTGTCCTCCTTTCCTCAAGGTTTAGCCAAGACACTGCCACCTCCACATAGCTCTCCTCGCCTTTTCCCCCTCTGGACCTCAGTAGCCTTTCTCTGCTCCCTCTCAGGGTACTGAGCACTTTCTGCCTTGTCCTAGAGCTATCTGGGTCCATAGCCTGACCCCCCACTCACCTGTGTGCTCCCTTAGGTAGGGCCACATCTGACTGCGTGTCCCCAGATCTCAGCCTGGGGCTGGGGTGGGATTAGTGGCCTGAGTGAGGAGAGGAAGGCCAGCTCCCAGAGGACTTTACTGAACTGTACTGTGAATATGTCCAAGTCCCAAAGCCAGGCGAGCTCAGACCCCACTGCTTGAGGAAGGGGGCTGGATGCAGGGCCAGCTTAGCCTGAACAATCCCCTCCCACTCGGCCTTTCCTGTGGGGCCCTCACCAGCCTGCTGGGGTCACTGTCGTGCACTTGACTGCATGGCTGGTTCTGTTGGCCCTAGGTGCTGCTCTGTTGGGTGGGATGGGAGAGGGGAGAGGGAGCCAGGAGCACTGGGTTCTCCCTGAGAACATTGGGCACAAGAGTGCTGGCCTCTTCTGTCCCTGGCGCTTCCTTTGCACTTGTTTGGTGGCCCCAATGTGAGTCGCTGTACAAAATGCTGCCTTTACTATTTTCTAAGAAATGACTTTTCTGTGAACCAACAGTAACAAAAACCTCAGTAACCAAAATAAAGTTCTATATTTTAAAAGAGGCACTTTGGGAAGCCTTTCCTTGGTCTGGGCATACCCTGGGGCTCCCAGACGGCCAGGTCCAGCACTGTTTCCTCTGGGGGAGACAGGGGAGTCCTGGGGCTATCTTGTTGGGTCCGCACGTTCCTGTGACAGCTCCTGATAGAGAGCTGGAGGGCTCGATTGGGCTATAATTCCACTCCTGCCTGCTTGCCCAGTGGGCTTTGTGAAGACAACAGAAACAGGCTGTCCCCGTGGATCACTGGACCGTCAGCTTAGGGACCTCAGACCCGGGAGCACACTTCTCCAACTTCACTTAGCATCTTAGAATTTTTGCTATATCCATATGTCACCTGAGAAGTTAGTACTTTTTCCTTTAAATCTACTTAATTTTAGAACTTTTAAATATGCAGAAAAATTGAGCAGATCGATGATTACGAGAGTTCCCATACTACCCTTGCCACCCCCAGGTTTCCATGTTATTAACATCTTATGCTATCAGTGTACATTTGTAAAAATTCATAAACTAGTACTGGTACATGATTAACTGAAGTCCATACTTTATTCAGCTTTCTTTTTGAAATGGGATCTCACTGTGTTGCCCAGGCTGGAGTGTAGGGTCGTGAATCATGGTTCACCACAGCCTTGACCTCCCCAGGCTCACTCAGGTGATCCTCCCACCTCAGCCTCCTGAGTAGCTGGGACTACAGGCATGCGCCACCACACCTGGCTAATTTTTGTATTTTTTTGTAGAGATGGGGTTTTGCCATGTTGCCCAGCCCGTTCTCAAATTCCTGGGCTCAAGTGATCCGCCTGCCTTAATGCCCCAAAGTGCTGGGATTACAAGCATGAGCCACTGTGCCTGGCCTCAAATTTCTTTAGTTTGTTACCTAATGTCCTTTTTCCATTCCAGGATCCCATCCTACAACATGTCTTTTTTTCACACACTGAAAAGACTTTTTGTATTACTATAAATATACATGAAACTATTAAAATGAAAATATTCACTTGTTTTGGTAGTTACTAATATTTGCTGCCCCTCAGGGAGAGTAACATGCTCTATCATGTTGCCATGTAAACCTGATTTGCCCAGTGAATGTGGGCAGAAGTGGTTAATGGTCACTTCCAGGCAGAAGTTTAAGGGCCATCAGAACTTGCCCCGATCGCGTGTCCCTCTGCCATTAGACCGCCATGTGTCAGACATGGCAGCCTGAGTCCCGGGGTGAAGCTAACCCAGAGCAGGGCCCCAGCTGCCTGCTGGCTGACAGACATGTGCAAATGAACGTCTATTGAAACCAGACATTTGAGGGTCATTTGTCACTGCAACTTAGCCTAACCAGCAGAACACGAGTACTTTGCTACATCCCTGAGCCACCTACAGTCATCTTAAGTTGTCAATAATATATTAAACATTGACTTGGTGAGGTCATTGTCCCCATTTTGGAGGCTGGGAGTGCTGATGCTCCTGAGGACCTGGTAGGGGCAAGTTCCCTATCAGATGTTAAGAGCTTGTAGGGGAGAGGTGTGGGGAGGGCTATCACCTGGGGCATAGGTGGCAAGGAAGGGAACAGCTGGGACACAGTTTCCCTCCAGGTCATTTGGAGGCAGAAGTGGGAAGAACACCCCCCACCTTGGCTCTCGTGCGTTTGGGGAAGAATCGGGGAGTGAGAGTGCTTTGCACAACGGGTCAGACCTGCCCAAGAAACCCGAGCCCATCTAACTTTTTACTTGCGCCAAAGTCTCTCTCCCTGGCTGAATTCTACCCCTCCTTCAGAAGCTCCTTAGTCACGACTTCTGTGGAACACCTTCCCCGGTCTCTGCAAGTATCAGTTAAGTGCTCCTTCTCCATGCTCCTGTGCCCACTCAGCCACACACCACCTGCAGATGGCACAGAATCCTCTGTATTTTCAGTCTGTTGGTTGAGGGCAGGGATTTTGCCCATCTTGTTCACTGTTGATTCTCTATGCCCAGCACAAAGCTCACTAAGTGTTGGATGGATGGGTGGACAGACAAGCAGACAAATGAGGAAACAAACCCAACCTCATTTCTAGAATCTCTACCTCCTGGGGCCCCCAAAGGACATCTCTTCACTCTGTTCTGTGACAACTCTTCAGATATTTGCAGGCAGCACCCTCATCCCCCTGGGGTCTGCTGCCCTCCTGGGTTCCTCTCATATGTGCCAGTTTGCAGAGTGTCTCTTCACCACCCTGGTCATTTCTCGAGACTCATTCCAGTGGCCTGGGTAGGTCTTGGAAAGCCCAAAGAAGCAAAATTGAGGAGTCCTGTCCTGCGTCTTAGGAGGAATGGCCCAGCTCCATGGGCAGCACTCATGGATCTAAAGAGAATTCTCTAAGGTACTGTGTTTCCTTGGAATCATTTGCTTTCAGTCTACAGTAGCAGTTTATACTGTGTCCTCCCTGGACTTACCTGTTGGTCAGTCAGGCCCCAACATTGATGTCTGCTGATGGGAATGTACAAGCACAGCAAACACCAGTATGATTTCATCATCTAGGCCTTCAGGTCTTGGTGAGGCCACTGCCCTGGTGTCTAAAGGAGGTCCTAAGTACAGCGGATGGTGGACGTGGTATGGCCAGACCAGGCAAGAGCCAGAGTTGGACCCTGGAACAGCACATGAGCCTATACTGTCAACAGCACCCCTGGGCCCCCCTTCTTCAATCTCCCTTCCAACAACACAGAGAAAGCTCTCTCCAAATGCTTTCTCATGGTGGGCTCACGTGGGGCATGCTGGGCTTATTCCTACCCTGATCAGCCTCCTGACACAGGCATGCTCGCCCCATTGGGACCTTCTCACTACCCTCCAGACCTCTGCAGGGTGCCCTTCATGGAGCTCCTGAGCCTATCAGCTGTGGTTAGTGTGTTTTTAAAATGAAGTCAAAGCTAGCATGGCCTCCTGGTGCAGCCTGAGCTATCCATCGCGGAGCTGTCACCTCTACTCTGAGCCCAGTTGTTGCAGCTGAAGATCCCATCTGTCTGGCAGTCAGGATTGCATTTCACTTCCTGCTTTGGGCCCATCATTCATGTCATCTGCTATTCTCCACTAAAAGGCCAGAGCTCCTTGGATAAAAGACTGATTCAAAGCTGGGCATGGTGGTACATGCCTATAGTCCTAGCTACTCAGGAGGCTGAGGCAGGAAGATGGCTTGAGCCCAGGAGTGCAGTGAGCTGACTGCACCACTGCTCTCCAGCCTGACTGACAGAGCAAGACCCTGTCTCTAAAGAGCAAAACCAAAACAAAAGACTGACTCCAGGGCTGCAGCAGGGAAAGTACAAGGTAGGCCTGAAATATCTTATGTCAGAAAGTAAGGAAGCACCCTTAAAATGATGGGATCCAGGAGGTTTCCTGAAGGAACTCAAGATTGGCAAAATACATACAATCCACGCATCACAAGGAATCACAGTAACAGACTCCACACAGAACACAAGACTCTTGAGTCTACGCCGATAACTAAATGAACACAAAACTTCTAAGGGCGAGAAACAAGCTCTGCCTTATAAGAGCATGCCAATAATTAGAAGAAATGATAATTTACAAAATCACCATTTTGCAACCATCTTGGTAATGGATTCAGCAAGAATCATCCATTGAGGCTGAAACTAGTAGGTGAAAGTTTGATGAGGAACAGGATACTTAGTTTCAAAGTATCCCTCCACAAATTACTTATGAACTAAAAGGAAAAACAGTAACTTCACAAAGGGGAAAACACAACCTTAACTAATACAAGTTAACAGCAGCAAGGAAAGCACAGTCGCACATCATGGGCCCCTAATGCGATGCACTTGGGTGAAGCATCACTTCTGTGCTGTTCCTGCCAAAAATGGAAATCCTGATCCGATCACAGGGAAGCCCCAAATGTCAGCTGACAGACACCCTACAGAATAACACCTCACTCTCCAAAATGTCAAAGCCAAGAAAATCCAGTACAAATCTGAACTGTTTCAGATTGAGCAAGACCAGAGGCATGGTGACTGGTGAAATCTGAACATGAACTGTGGGCTAAGTCATAGTATTGTATTAGTGTCTTCTTCCCTGCATCTGGTGGACCATGGTTATGGAAGAGAAAGTCCTGATTCTCAGGATGTATACACTGAAAAGTACTTATGGGTAGAAGGGTAGGATGCTTTCCTCAAGTGGTTCAAAGAGAAATCTCAAAATGTCTAAAGCAAATAGTAAATGGGACAAAGTATTAATAGTTGGAGAATCTGGGTAAAGGATATATAAGAGTTCTTGCAAGTTTTCTCTGTGTGAAACTGTATCAAAATACTTTCTGAAAAGAGAAGACACTTGAAAGAATGTTATAATTCACTATTTCCAGGTTAGGGTCTCCTGCAAATGTGGTAACTATGCCTTCTTTGACCCCCATCCCAATGAACAGTGTCCAACAGGTCAGGGCAGCAAGCAGAGACGTCCCTCCGAGGAACAGACTTCCTTCTGTTCATCGAACCCTGCAAGTTAAGACTATCCCACAAATTACAAATCTTCAGGGCACCAGCATCTGGCTCACAGTCCCCCTTTCTTCAAGTGAGGCCATCAGGAGACATTCTGGCAAATAGCTTAGTGAGATCAAGGTATCCTCTGGGAAGCTATTGGTAAACAAATGGGTTTCTACAGCCAGAAGAAACCCGAGTACAATTCCATGATTCTGCAAGTGTTTACTACCTAATAACCCTGCCAAGGAAGGTCTGACTCATTCTGCAGACACTGACCACTTTTATGTCAGGCATTGTGCTCGGTGGAGCCCTCTTCTGAGCCTTTCCTCAGGATTCACAATGTCCTCATATACAGGGATTTGCTTTTTAGCCCTGGGAATGTGTCCCCACCATTTAGCAAGATGCGCCTGTTGACAAACATGACAAGTATTTGCCCGCGGAGTCTTTCCCTATCCATACCACCAGTCATTACCACCTGCTTCTCCACTAGGTCAGAGGTTGTTCAGAGGGTCCCAGTCACATGCTCTGTCCAGTCATTTCCAGAAATTAAGCCTCAAAGTGTCAAACCCATCTGAATTTTAAAATTAATCACAACCTGAGGATGTATTAGAAGTCCTTTTCTGAGATTATGTTTTCCAAGGAAGAGTCACATACTTAATTTTCACAACAGCTTAAAGAAAAACAAGAGGCAAGTAGATTCCCTGCCCACATCTCCGCTGGAGGAAGACAAAGTATGCTCCAAGTGCCTCCTACCCAGGGCCAGAGGCGGATGGGGACAAAGCAGAGGAGCACGACTCTGAGGGTATCCCAGAGCACAAAGAAAAAAAGGTGTACCTGCCCCAAAACTCAGCCAAGACTCCTTTCCACTGTGACTCCCAAATGGAGGGCCCCAGGTGCTGTGTAAACTTCTCCTCTCAGAGGAGCTGAGCTCCATCTCCCTTCCTTCACTGACCCGGCCTCCCAGGCGCCGAGTATCACAGATCTCAACTGCTCCCACTTGAAGCAGGACCCTGGAGATCTGAGACTGGGCCCAGGCCACGCACCTAAGCCTTCCTGTGTCACATTCCTGTCCTTACAGCACCCCTCTGGACACAGCTTCTCCATCTCCTCAGTGGCACGTACAATTGGTTGGCCGTTATAACCCATTCATGTCCTTCCAGAATGCCTCCTGTAGCTAGAGGCTGGTGAGCTGAAACCTATTTCAAAGACTCCCTTGCTGCTAGGATTCTACATGCCAATCAGGCTCCTATATATGCACACCAGAAGGAAGCAAGGTGGAGGCCAGCTGCTTGACCTTTTGGCTGTCTCTGGTGACAAGGTGGTAGAAATACAGGACCTTTGAAAGTATGAGTAGGCTGGGCGCGGTGGCTCACACCTGTAATCACAGCACGTTGGGAGGCCAGGGTGGGTGGATCACGAGGTCAGGAGTTCAAGACCAGCCTGGCCAACATGGTGAAATCCCATCTCCATTAAAAATACAAAAAAATTAGCTGGGCATGGTGGCACATGCCTGTAATCCCAGCTACTCAGAAGGCTGAGGCAGGAGAATTGCTTGAATTGGGACCCGGGAGGCAGAGGTAGCAGTGAGTGAGATCATGCCACTGCACTCTAGCCTGGGCTCCAGAGCGAGACTCTGTTTCAAAAACATAAAAACAAAAAGAAGAAAGCATGGGTAGCTGAAATCAGCAGCCCAGTGTTGAATCTTCAGCTTCATGAATTCCAGGAGCAGTTATGAGGCAGAAGTGGCATCTGAGTCCCCAAAGCCAGCCCCGGCAGTGTATTCTTGAATTCAGCAGTCCCGATGGCAACCTTCCGATGCCCGGTCCTCTGGCCCTTCTCACAATTCTTTTTTTTTTTTTTCTTTTTTTTTGAGACAGAGTCTCGCTCTGTCGCCCAGGCTGGAGTGCAGTGGGGCAATCTCGGCTCACTGCAAACTCCGTCTCCTGGGTTTACGCCATTCTCCTGCCTCAGCCTCCCGAGTAGCTGGGACTACAGGCGCCCGCCACCTTGCCCGGCTAGTTTTTTGTATTTTTTTAGTAGAGACGGGGTTTCACCGTGTTCGCCAGGATGGTCTCGATCTCCTGACCTCGTGATCCACCCGTCTCGGCCTCCCAAAGTGCTGGGATTACAGGCTTGAGCCACCGCATCCGGCCCCTTCTCACAATTCTATAGCACCTTATCCGTACATTAAAATCCTTTCTTAAGATACAAAGAGCAATTGATTTTCTGAACTTAACACTGACTGATTCATCCCCTTCAAAGTGTGGCCTTCAGAGCTGACCCCTGCCTTCTATGTGGCCTCAGCCAGGCAGAGAAATTGGGTCACCACTTCCTCTGACTTGGCTCCACCCCATTACAACAGGCGGTATCCTACTGGCCTGTGGCAGCTCCCCATCACACTGGTGACCCAGTTACCTTCTGATAAAGCCTGAAGTGTCATTTCTCAGGTGTGCTGAGCCAGATCCTCCTTCCTTACCACGTACTCCACTGGCCCTTCCAGATCTACGAACGCCACTTCACATTTCTCTTTGGAAACCTTCATCCATTAGGTTTGACTCAGCCTGGTGAGATCTTTTCCCCGGGCCCCACCCTCCCAAATCTCCACACAGGTGAACCAACATGAGAAACATCTGCCATTTATAATCACAGCAATACCAAAGGAGAGAGATGAAGTCCAACCTGGCCATCACTTTATATTTCAGCATAAGACAAGCACAATTGAGATGCTCGCTTCTGGCTTCATACCTGTGCCAAAGCAAGGCTTCTTTTTTTCCTTATTTTACTTTTTTGAGACAAGGTCTCACTCTGTGACCCAGGCTGGAGTGTGGCCATGCAATCATAGCTCACTGCAACCTTGATTTCCCAAGCTCAAGTAATCATCCTGCCTCAGCCTCCCGAGTAGCTGGGATTACAGGCACATACCACCAGGCCTGACATTCCCCCACCCCCACCCCCCCGGATGGGGTCTCCCTATGTTGCCCAGACTGGTTTCAAACTCCTAAGCTCAAGTGATCTTCCCGCCTCGGCCTCCCATAGTGCTGGGATTTCAGGTGTGAGCCACCATCCCTGGACCTTTCCTTTTTAAAACATAAAACTGGAAATGAATAGGACCAGCCAGTGGCTATGATGCAGCCAAAATGCCGTCTGGAAAGTATGCGTCTAGGTAATCTTCCTCCGCTTTGCCAGGCGGTCTGAGGTCTGGGCTGGAGGCAGTGGGAGGGACAGGGTGCCCAGTTTGTGATCTTCCTCACTGCCGGCGGCTACAGACACCCTTCTTTTGGAGATCTTCAGCCTCATGGCTTTGGCTATCTCCATCATCCTAAGGAAGACACAAACAGAACAACTGGAGAGACCCCTCAATGTGACTGTTCAGGGGCCTTTGGCAAAAGGTAGCACACATTTGTGCTCCAGGCCATAAAGACAGAATCCCAAAGGTTGCCAGCAGGTGCAAAGCCCCTGGCAGAGAGGCAGTCAAGGTCCCTTCACCCACTGGGAACCATCAGACAGCCAATTTCATTTTAATGTGCTGCCCTTCAAAAAGATCCATATGAGTGATGAAAAACCAGGGTATCCAGAGCCCTGTGAGCAACTTTCTTTACCTCCCATAACCAAACTTTTAGCAACCAGGATTGAGCACTTGGTAGAATCTGACAGGTTCCAAGTACCTGTTCTCTTTTTTCAGCCTCACTGCCTGTGGGTACAGTTTGTGGACAGCCCTCAGAACAGTCCCTCCATGGACTGCTAGAGAGTCCAGACAGAGGTGCGTTCACAGGCTCTCCTAGACACCCTCTGGGCTCCTGGATGTCAGATGCCCTTAAATCACTGACAAAGATCAGCTGACCCCACGGTTCCTGGGTAGCTCTGCCCCTACTGTCTGAATCTCCTCTACAAGGCTAGACGGAGCCGAAATGGTCACCTCCACCACCAGCTCTCCCAGTCTGGTCAGAGAAGTGCAAAAATGACATCCCTGCCCAACAGAGGTTCCACCTGGCCTTGAACACCTCCCCTGGCAAACACTTCCATCTGATTGTGAGGAAGCTCTTCTTACTAAGCTCAGACTGGGTTGTCCTACAACTTCCACCCTGGGCTGCACCCCTCAGACCCATACAGAATCCCTCTCCCCTGTGACAGCAATTCAGAGAATGGAGGCTGCCTGGTTATTCAGGAACAGAATGTTATGGACAGGCTCAGGTCTCAAGGCCAACTACTCCCCTCTTGGTTGTGTAACCTTGAGAAAGTCATGTGCTTTTCTGAGCCTGATTCTTCCATTGTTTTCTAGGAAAATCAGTGAGATAATGACATAATTTAAGACTGTGCCTAGCACAGAGAAGGCACTCAGTAATGTCTAGTTGCTCATTCAGTCAATGATTCATTCACTGAAAATAGTCCTCTAGTTCCAAGTTGTTCCCACATTTAAACATCCTCAGTTCCCTTGGTGGTGCCTCATGCTTTCTAGTGGTACCAGAAATAAGACATCAAGGCACCCTGCAGGGAGCTCTTTATTCTGTTGTGCTCACCTTTTCTCTCTGAGCTTCAAGTCCCCCTGTAACATTGTCAGGTCAATTTGGAAGTCATGTATGTGCAAGGCAAGTATGATCACATATGCAGTAATCTTCGCCTTCATAGAATCCGAAATTAAGTTCCGTAATCTAGAAAATCAGTGGCAATAAAGGAGAAACAAAATTAAACTCTCAATTTCTCCAAAAGCAAAATAAGAACATTCAACCCTATTCTCATATGCACTGAATATCTTCCCAACTTCAGGAAAGGAAAAGGAATGTGGGTGACTTCTTTGCCCTTCCAAGGTTCCTCGGCCTCACGCACAGTGGAGCAGTGTGCCAGTCCATGTTTTCCTCTGAGGCAGACAGAGAAGGCTGGGCCTACACTCTCCCCGGACACCACTAGTGCTGAGTCTGTCCCCGCCTGCTCAGCAGGGCTGCTGGGAAAACAATCATCCCGAAATCAGCTGTGCTGATTCTTCCAAGCACACTCAAGAGCAGAAAACACACTCCAGGCAAATGGCAGGAAGGAAGCCCGGGGCAACGCTTGCGGGTCTTTCCTGAGTCACCGAGTTGGGCTGCCCTTTTCTGCAACGCTGCCTTTCCGCAGAACACCAGCTCTGTGGGACATCAGGAAGGGCTCTTCAAAAGTATGTGAAGTAAAAAAGTCTTTATTGGAGGACTTCCCAGAGCTTCTAAGATTCCCCAAAAGTAATACTTTTCCAAAAAGGACAGAGTATGTCATATTTAGCATTTGCTAAACTTACTGGGGCCCCAGGAGCCTTCCAAATGGCAGCAGTCTCTTCAGCACTGCATCTCTGTGGACATGGAATGGAGTCCAAGCCCCTGCTGCTCACTCCCAACCCTCACCTACTTTCTCCTGCACAGGAAAAATCCCAGAAACCACCCTCTGACCTGCCATTGTTGTACGTCAAGCAGGTAAAGTGCTTCAGCAGTTTGGTGTTGATGATGTGGGGAACTCCAGGTCCCAGGGCACCTACAACACAAAGTTGAGTTTGATCATTTTCTCTCAAAACCCTCAGGCCACACCTCCACCATGAGCTGAGAGAAAAGCCAGGAGCTGGGCCACTGTAATGACCAGAACCAGGTGGTAAGAGAAGCAGGGCCCACAAAGCACAACGGCCACATCGAAATGAAAACATGCTTGGTGTGCTCCAGCCTGCAGCTTGCCCTGCACAAGAGATGCTGGTGATGGGGCAGTGACAAGAAAACACAGCCGGAGGCCTAAGGACGCAGATTTAACATGACCTTAGAAAACAAAAATTGTGCTGAAAGCTCAGGGAGAGACGGGGAAAGGTGGAATTGGAATGTGAAAATAAGAACTAAGTGGCCAGATGCAGTGGCTCACACCTGTAATCCCAACACTTTGGGAGACCGAGGCAGGCAGAACACCTGAGGTCAGGAGTTCAAGACCAGCCTGGCCAACACAGTGAAACCCCACCTCCACTAAAAATACAAAAATTAGCTGAGTATGGTGTAATCCCAGCTACTTGGGAGGCTGAGGCAGGACAACAGCTTGAACCCGGGAGGCAGAGGTTGCAGTGAGACGAGATTGCGCCACTGTACTTTAGCCTGGGCGATAGAGTAAGACTCCATCTCAAAACAAAAACAAAAAAAAAAACTGGCTGGGCGTGGTGGCTCACACCTGTAATCCCAGCACTTTGGGAGGCCAAGGCGGGCAGATCATGAGGTCAGGAGTTCAAGACCAGCCTGACCAACATGGTGAAACCCCGTCTCTACTAAAATACAAAATTAGCCAGGTGTGGTGGCGGGCACCTATAACCCCAGCTACTTGGGAGGCTGAGGCAGGAGAATCCCTTGAACCCAGGAGGTGGAGGATGCAGGGAGCCGAGATCGAGCCACTGCACTCCAGCCTGGGTGACAGAGTGAGACTCCGTCTAAAAAAAAAAATTTAAAAAAAAAGAACTAAGCAAATACAAGCTGAGTGCGGTAGCTCACACCTGTAATCCCAGCCAGCACTGTGGGAGCCCCAGGAGGGTGGATCACCTGAAGTCAGGAGTTCGAGACAGCCTGGCCAACATGGAAAAACCCCATCTCTACTAAAAACACAAAAATTAGCTGGGCATGGTGACGCCTGCCTGTAATCCCAGCTACTCAGGAGGCTGAGGCAAAACTGCTTGAACCCAGGAGATGGAGGTTGTACTGAGTCAAGATCATGGGACTGCACCCCAGCCTGGGTGACAGAGCGAGATCCTGTCTCAAAAAAAAAAAGCATGACTAAGCAAATAGTCATGTCCCACATTACGTTCTTTTGGTCAATGACAGGCCACATATGTGACAATGGTCCCGTAAGATTTTGTTTTACACAGGGTCTTGCTGTCACTGAAGCAGTGGTGCATTCATAGCCCACTGTAACCTTGAACTCCTAGGCTCAAACACTCCTCCTGCCTCAGCCTCCCAAATAGCTGGGAGTACAGGCATGCACTACCCCAGCTAATATTTTTATTTTTTTGTAGAGATAGTGTCTTGGTATGTTGCCCAGGCTGGTCTCAAACTCCTGCCCTGAAGTGATCCTCTCACCTTGGCCTCTTAAAGTGCTGAGATATAGGCATGAGCCACCATGCCCAGCCGGTCCCATAAGATTATAATATCATAGTTTTACTATTCTTTTTCTGTTTAGATACATTTAGATACACAAATGCCATTGTGTTACAATTGCCTATAATATTCAGTATAGTAACATGCTGTATAGGTTTGCAGCCTAGGAACAGCAGCTTACAACATATAACCTAGGTGTGTAGTAGGCTATACCATCTAGGTTTATGCAAATATACTCTGTGATGTTTGTACAATAACAAAATTGCCTAAGGACACATTTCTCAGAACATATCCCCATCATTAAGTGACACATGACTATACTGAAAAACAGGAGTATAGACTATTGGATGCCCAATCACAGTAACAACAACTAAATATGCCTTGTGCCTAAAACCACAGACATCTCCTCCTGGGTTCTAACTCTGGGTAGGTATGAGGGTGTGACCCACAAAGCATCCTAGCTACAGGTGACACTGGGTTACCATCAGATTGGCACTCTCCTGTTAGAAATCAGCTGACACAACACAAACCTGCCACAAGCTTTCAAGATACATATGTGTAACTCATAAGCACTCTCTCCATACACACACACACACACACACACACACACACACACACACACACGGCTGTTTGTTCTAACAGTCCCTTAAAATTTTCATTTTATTTGACCTGGATATTCTACTTTGCCTAATGCAGAATAGAAGTAGCAAATGTTAGCTATGGAAGGACCCTGAACTCTCATATAATCCAACGTGGCCCCAATTTTCAGACGAGAAAATAGGAGATCCAGAGAGAAAAAGGGGCCTGGCAAGTCCTCTCGACATGTCAGCAGTACCAGCAGGAATCTCACAGTTGACAATAAAGACTTGGACAGACATATCAATTTTCTTCTCTCATTAGAACTGATGTAAGAATTATAGACAAATAACAGACTGGAAACAATTAGAATTAAATGTTTACCATAGACTTACTTTTCCGCTTAACTACCCTCTGAGATCGAAATTTGATGAGGGTATCCAGAAACCATATGCATCGGGCCTGGCGGTCTCGGCTCTCCATGTCTGATGGCAAAGACTTCAACGCTTCTATGACAAAGGTGCAATGGCTGAAACAAGGAAAAGAAAGAGAGGCCTGTGTCAGGGTAAGACGGACTCTGTCAGGAACTATTTCCCTCTTACAACAAGAGCAGCAGGCACCTCTCACCCCTGACACACTCAACAGCTAATGAAAGCCTGGGCAACAAGGCAAGACCCCATCTCTACAAAAACTTAACCAGCATGGTAGCACATTCCTGTGGTCCCAGCTACTCGGGAGGCTGAGGCGGGAGGATCACCCGAGCCCAGGAGGTCAAGGCTCCAGTGAGCTGTCTGCGCCACTGTACTCCAGCCTAGGTGACAGAGCGAGACCCTATCTCAGAAACAAAAAAACAAATGAACAAAAGCAGCTGATGAAGGCCAGTACACTCAACACTCCTTGTAACAGGAGGAACATGGTTTAGTGCAGGGATCAATAAAGGGCTAGACAGTAAATATTTTAGGCTTTGGAGGCCATACAACCTCTGTTGCAACTACCTGACTCAGCCATTGTAGTGCAAAAGCAGCCACAGATATTACTTAAGTAAATGAATAGGGCTGTGATCCAATAAAACTTTATTTATACTTTACTTACTTACAGGCAGCAGGCCAGACTTGGCATGTGGGCCGTAGTCTGCTCACCTGTTTTTGTAGTCAGGAACATACACTCTGTAGTCAGCCTGCCTGGGTTTCAATCCTTTCTCTGCCATTTAATGTCTTAGGCAGGTTTCTTTTTTTGTTTTTTT
>NW_016815677.1:371172-404921 GCF_001698545.2 Rhinopithecus bieti | reverse complement strand
TTTTTTTTTTTTTTTTTTTTTTTTTTTTTTTTTTTTTTTTTTTGAGACTAAGTCTCACTCTGTTACCCAGGCCGGAATGCAATGGCACGATCTTGGCTCACCGCAACCTCTGTTTCCTGGGTTCAAGCGATTCTCCTGCCTCAGCCTCCCGAGTAGCTGGGATTACGGGCATTTGCCACCACGCCCAGCTAATTTTGTATTTTTAGTAGAGATAGGGTTTCTCCACATTGGTCAGGTTGCTCTTGAACTCCCGACCTCAGGTGATCCACCTGCCTCGGTCTCCCAAAGTGCTGGTATTACAGGCGTGAGCCACCACACCCAGCCAGGCAAGTTTCCTGACATCTGGTACCCTAGTTTCTCCATCTATAAATTGGGGCCAATGATAGTACAGGTACTCTTCTCCTAAGGATTTTTTCTAGATTAAGAGATGATGCCAGTAAAGCTCTTAGAACAGTGCTTGGCAAAAATGTTAAGGCTCAGTCAATGCTCACTATTATTTTCAGGCACTGTTCTGCTAGCAAGACCCTGGACTCAGAGAGATAAAAAGGCTCTTCAAGATCATCTCATAGCTGCCTCATTTTACAGACAGAAAAACTGAGGTTTCAAGAAGGGAAGATTAGGACAGAGCTCGGGGACTCAGTTTTCAGACTCCCCGCTCAGAGTTCGTTCCTGCACCGGCCCAAGTCACAATCACATTAAGACAACTATGAACTAGTAATGAGCTCTTTTTTGGAAATAAATCTTTGAAGAGAAAAAAAAAAAAAAAGTAGTAATAATAGTAATTCCAAGGCACTGGAAAGGCGCTGGATTTCAATGACAAGCAAAATTTAAAAACAAAAATTGGAGGAACAAACCTCAGATTGACAACTCTTCATCAAAATCAAATTATTAAAAGAAAAAACTCAAAAGCAAAAAAAAAATCTCACCATCATCATAAAATAAGCTGTTTTAATGGGAAAGGGGAGGGAGAAGGAAATAATCCCTGAATTATTTAAAATATACAATATTTTAAATACATAAATTGAATGTTAGAAAAGCTCGCCTACCATATCATCACAGAGAAACCATCACTTTGGACAGCACCCATTCCCAGGCCAGCATTTGGGCCCTGTCAGTGACAATCAGCATCAGCATGACACTGGGTGACACAGGCCAGCTCTGGTTCCCAGCCCGGAGTAGAAGGCCTTGCCACCCTCGGCCCTGTCGCAGGTCCCAGGCACTCAGAGACCAACCATCTCCCCTGAATGTGACCCACAGCTCCTGGAAGCCCAAACATTCAAGAAAACACTGGCTCACTAATGTTCAAATGCTGAACAGACATACCTCCTCACTGACTGACACCCAAAGGACCTGCACAGTGTCTGACTATTGTTGTGTCCCAACAGCACTCCCCAGAATCCCCATCTGCTTAAGTCAGGGTACCTGTTCTCCTCAATCATCTTCAGTATTTCTTCTGATGTGACATTCCTGAAAGCTTCAGATGGGCTCTGAAGAGCTTCATACTCAGCAGGGGAAAGAACTAGTTACAGGTCAAGAATATAATCCAACCAAAATAGAAACATCCAACTAGCTAGATCATCTCATAGCAGCGTCATGTCACAGACCGGGAAACTGAGGCTCAGAGAGCTGAAGATCACACAGAGCAGATCACATAGGGGCAGAGCTTGGTGATGACTCAGTTCTCAGACTCCCAGCCCAGAGCCCATTCCCTGCCCAGGCTTTTCTGCCTTTTCTCATCACAAAGCCACTGCAGGCATTTTCCTTCTAACTGGACCCATTAAGTGGTGACATTCTAAGATCCAACCCTTCCTTTTACAAAAGTGGTCTGCCCTAGACTTTGGGCATTTGACTGGTTCAAGTCTTATTTCGACTATCCATGGAGAGTGACCCCAAAGGTCTGAGCTGTGGGCATTTGGCATTTTGCTGAGGAATGGATTTGAATCCCAGGGGCTGGTCCCTCAGCTAGTGAGGAAGCCAAGCTAACCTCCTGGCAAGAGCACTGAGCAACTGCAAAGGTTTGGATGGAGCTCTTGTGAATGTCACAGAACACAGACACCCTCAGAGAACCTGACTGTGCACTCACATGCAAACATCTCCACTTGTGAAATAAGGCAGCTTTTCTACTGCAAGAAGGATACGATCTTCAAATTTATACACGTCTTCAGGCTTGGTTGCATCATCGTAGCAGGGAGGAAGGTAGAGGGAGTCATCTTGCAAGTCATTGTGGATAGCATCACTGACCAGAGCTTTTCAATAAAGAAACAATCCACGTATCACCCTCTTTGTTTCCAGTTCCCCAACATTCTTTTCAGTCTGTACACTTGAGACCACCAACGGTCCAGAAACCCCAAGTCTGAATGCTTCTGCCAAAGTGACTTGGCCTCCTTATCAGGCTGACTGCTTCAGGACTGCCATGTTGACTCATGAACAAACACGAGCTAGGCACTGGAGAAGGAGGAGGTGGCAAGATTCCCCAACAATAGAGTTGGGACAGATAGCTGTGCTAATACAGAAACATTTACAATACAAAATGAGAGAAACTAAAAGTGAGGGAGGTCCAAAATAGCCTTTAATGGCTTAACTTCTAGAAAAACTTGCTACACATTGTAGGTGGAACAAAACTTTCAGAATATAACATTGTAACTGTCCTACAAGAATAACTATGTGGCCAGGTGTGGTGGCTCACACCTGTAACCCCAACATTTTGGGAGGCCAAGGTGGGAGGATGGCTTGAGCCCAGGAGTTTGAGACCAGCCCAGGCCACATGGCAAGATCCCGGTCTCTCCAAAAAACTAAAACTAAAAAAATTAGCTGAGTGTGGTGGCACACATGTGTGGTCCCAGCCACTTGGGAGGCTGAAGTAGGAGGATCACTTGAGCCCAGGAGGTTATGGCTGCAGTGAGCCATGTCTGCACCACTGCACTCCAGTCTGGGTGACAGAGCAAGACCCCTTCTCCAATAAATAAATAAATAAATAAATTTGTGAAAGTGTTGAAATCTATATAATCATAGGGTATGGAAAGATTTTCCAAAAATTACTAGAATTCCATTCTTAATAGAAAAACTGCTCTGTCCAGGGCACAGTGGTGTGTGCCTATAATCCTAGCTACCTGGGAGGCTGAGGAGGGAGGACTGCTTGAAGCCAAGAGTTCAAGATCAGCCTGGGCAACACAGCAAGACCTCATCTCCAAAACTGGTAAAAAGAAAAGCTGCTCTTATACAAACTTGCTTTTATGTTCTTATAATGTATTTGAACAATAAATACATTTTAAAATAATACAATTAAATACTCCAGGGGCTGAATACTGGAAACAGAGCCACCGATCCCAAAGTGAAATGCCACCTCTGGAGGCTCATTTCCATCAACACATCAGCCTTTTTGACCAAAGCTTCCCTGCAACTCACAAGGAGAGACCTGAGGCCTCCCTCCTCTGTGCCCTGTAGGCTGTAACCCCAGCGCCATGACCACGGCAGGTACGTATCCATTCCATGTCTGTCCCTGTACTTGACTGTGAGATCACTAGAAGACAAGGCCATCTCGGATGTTTCTTACTACTTTCAGAGCCTGTCCCTGAGAAGGCCTTCAGCAAGAGGCAGAAAGGAATCCAGCCCTAGATCCCAGCATTCCATCTGTGGATGAGTAAAAGATCTCAAGAGAAGAGAAAGCTGCCATTATGGGCAGACTCTTACCCCAAGTTCCAACTTCTTACCAGTCACACCCTTCGTATCAATGATAGTCTCTGCAGCTTTAGCCACCGCCTGATTCAAAGATTCATTGCCAACTCTGTTCATTCTCCTGGCATTCAGAGCTCGCTTCTGTTTGGTGGTACCAAAGGCTTCAATACAAGAATCCATCTGTGTAAGAGATAAACCTGGTTACTGGTAACAGGGCAGGTAGGCGCTGCCTCTCCTAGCTGTGTCACTATGGGACACTCTCAGCATCCCAGAGGTATCACTACCTCACCTGTGAATAAGACTGAATCGCACCTATTTACCTCACAGGACTGCTGTAAGCACCAAATGATATTAACAGATTGGCCAAACAGTAGCATCACCATCAGTAAGATAAAAGACTTGACTAGGATTAGGGCTGGAAAATCTGTAGCACACAGCTTACCATTCTCCCATTCTATACCCATAACAGACAGGGATAATAGATTTACCATTCTCCCATCCTATACCCGTAACAGACAGGGCTGACTCCTTCCCCTGAGCCAAAAGTTAGCCTCACATTCCTTCTCAATACAGTGCTCCACACAGCATCAGAGACTCAATCAATTTGACATCTTGGGGTGAGATGACCTTTGTAGGGACCTTCTACATTGAAAATCCTCAAGTTTACTTTGTTTTAACATGAATGTTTTCAGGCTACAACCAATATATTCTAAAACTTGGACTAAATCCTAAAACAAGCATTATGCTACACTTGTATCCCAGAGAACCGACTCCAAACATTGGCACAGAGCTGCGTTCAGCTGCCCCAGATGGCAGCAGGATTGTTCTCTGTGGGACCAAGGAGGCTTCTGCAGGTACAAACTAACTGTCAAGAGAAACAGACTGAATGAGTTGGGAGCAGCCAGGGAGACCCTTGAGTTCAACAAGCTCATTTTACTGATGGAGAAACCCAAGGTGTAGAAGGAACTTGCTTAAGGTCCCACATCTTATCACACTCACCTTTTCTCTGTAAGTTTTGGTCTGACTGTCTAGTGCCAGTTCACTCTCAACTGATACATCTATCAAAACACACAAAACAGAGAGAAAGAAAGTCAATTGGGAGGCCTACAAATAGTAATAAATATTCATTTGTCTATCTAAGAATAATAGATTTCTTTACTATAGGACTTTCCTGAGCCTAACATGAGTGTACACTGTGAATATTTAATATGTAGCTTTAGTACACAGTTAAAGAACTTGGAGAATAAATTAGAGAGCCAAATCAAGGGGTCATCTGGCCCAACCCCTTCATTTTAGAAATTAAAAAACAGAAGGCCCACAGATGAAACGACTTGCCCCAGGTCAGTTCACCAGGTAGAGACAGGATTAGAAAACAAATCCTTGGCTCTTTCCAGGAAATAATTTTGCTTTCTTGGTGAAAGACCTAAAAGCAGGCATAAACATGAGGTATGTGCTACTTAAACGATGCTCTCTAATCATCTACAAAGTACTCAAATAAGGGGCAGTATAACCTACTAGACAACAGCACAAGCTCTGGAATACAAGCTCTGCCATGCCTGACAACAGCACAAGCTCTGGAAGCTCTGCCGTGCCTGACAACAGCACAAGCTCTGGAGTGGCCTTGCCTGTTCATCTCAGATATCACCTCTGATAAGGTCATCTAACCTCTGTGCCAGTTTCATCATTAGTAAAAAAGAAAAAAAAAGAACAGCAGTACTTACTCCAGAAGGTTGATGTGTGCAAGGAAAGTGCTTGGAACAGTGACTAGCATACAGTAAGGACTTAAATGTTATCTCTGTGTGTGTGCTAGCTAGAATAAACTCATATTTACTAATTTCTTACATATAAAAAAAAAACTGTGTTTAATCAACACGTTAAATTACAATTTTCCTTGCCTCCTTGGATTTTACAAGAACAGTTAGAGGATGACTTAAATATAGTTATATATGTTTGCAAAGCAGGGGATACCTCGGAAATTCACAGATGGGTGTCAGGACTCAAGAGTCCTTTAAAATAATGTGTAGGGCCAGGCGCGGTGCCTCAACGGCAGACACTTTGGGAGGGAGACGGCGGATCACCAGGGTCAGGAGATTGAGACCATCGGCTAACACGGGGAAACCCCATTCTCTACTAAAAAATACAAAAAACTAGCCCAGGGCGATGGCCGGCCCGTTGAGTCGCCAGCTACTCTCAGACCGAGCAGGAGAATGCCGTAAACCTGGAGCGAGTTGTGCAGTACTGAGATCCGAGCCATGCACGTGCCGACTGGGCAACAGACGAGACTCCGGCTCAAAAAGGAAAAAAAAGAAAAAAAAAAAAAAAATTATGGTAGAAATTTGGCCGGCACGCGCTCACACGTGTAATCGCCAGCGCGTGAGCCGAAGTGGTGGAATCACGTTGTGAGGCGAAGTTGCGGATGACCAAGCCCTGGCCAACGTGGTAAAAACCCGCACTCTGTATTAAAAATACAAAAAATTAAGCCCAAGTGTGGTAGCACCGACACCTATTAACCCCAGCGCTACTCAAGAGGCTGAGGCAGGGAGAATCCTTGAACGCCGGAAGGCAGAGTCTTCGCATGAGCGCCAGATTGCGACTACGTGCGACTCCGAGGCCTTGCATGACAAAGTAAGGACTGGGTCTCACAAAAAAAAAAAAAAAAAAAAAAAAAAAAATTTATGTCTGAAATTCCATATTAAAAAAAAAATCCCATAGTATATGATTTGTGGTATGCCTACTATATGTTTCTCAGAAGTAGGTCCGGTCCTTATCAGATTCTCAAGAAAGGGTGCAAGAACTGCTTTGGGAATAAAGCGGGAGGATGAATGCGCTCTGAGGCTATCAGGCAGATTTCACAATGCTCCAGTGGATTCTCTTCTTGGTCTACTTACCCTATTCTGCCATGGTTCTGCGGATGAGTATAAGTGGCAGTCGACCTAAGATTGCAAGTTCTGAGTGAGTTTAAAAGGCAGAGCCTCCGCGGTGAAGATCTGTCGCGCACTCGTGAGCCCGAGCCATTGTTGAAGATGACAAAGCAGGAGAAGCAATGTAAATTGTTGTCCACGTGATTGTGGGGAAAAAATAGAATCATCCCCCAAATTAGTGTAGAGACTTTTTCCTCAACATTTGAAAGTTATATACAACTTAATAAGAATTTCCTTTGTCTACCAGAAATCTAAAACGCTCTTTAGCCCCAACTATGGAATGGTTAAGGAATTAGAGAAAGACGCCTTTCAGCCGAGAACCCACCAATCTTGCAGTGAATTCATCGACAAAATGGGACAAACAGGAAAGGACAAGAGGAAAAGAAAAGAAAGGAACAAAACACACAAAGAATAAAAATCCACATCACAAAACAATCTTAACTAAGGACCTATATATATATCAGAGAAACAATAGGAGTATGTTTCCTTTGACCCACAATATATGTAGATATCTATATAAAAAAGGGATATTAGTAGATGTTCAAGAGAAAATGGAAGGAGAAAAAGGTTCTGTACAAAGAGATGACAACACCAACAGTGCTCTTTACCAATGGCAAAACTGGAGAGTCTACAATGGTTCCCCAGCACCACTCGCTGGCACGTTGTTGTAAACAAACAAGTTAAGGGCCAAGTTCTTGGCCAAGAGAATTAATGTGCAGCACATTAAAGCATACTCGAAGAGCCGAGGAAAAGCTTCTGGTAAACACGTGAAGAAAGAGATTAGAAGAAAGAAAGAAGCCAAAGAGAAAGGTACCTGGGCTAACTGGAAGCACCAGCCTGCTCCACCCAGAGAAGCACCTGTGTGAGGAACCAGTGGGGAAGGGAGCGCCTGAGCTCGCTGGAACCTATTCCCTATGTGAATTCATGGCATAAAGGTGTTTAAAAAATAAAGACCTCCTGGACTGTAAAAATGTTTCTGCTTTATTGAGCAGGAAGTGTGGGTCCTCTCCCCCAAATAAATATTTAAAGCACAATTTTAATTATGTCCTTAGTTCCATATATATAATGTCTTTGTTTTTTTTTTTGAAAGAGTCCGTGTGCGGGCTCTGTCGCCCAGGCGGAGTTGCAGTCGGCCGGTTCCAGCTGCTTGCAAGCTCCGCCTCGCCCGGGTTCACCGCCATTTCTTGCCTGCCTCAGCCTGCTGAGTTAGCGGACTACGAGCACGGGGCGCGCGGCACCGGTCGCCCGCTAGTGTTTTGTTTTTGGTATTTTTTCAGTAGAGACCGGGGTCTAGTCCACCGTGTTAGCCAGGATGGGTCCTCGGATCTCGGCGTGAGCCTCGTGATCCGCGGGTCTCGGGGCGCCTCCCAGAAGGGAGTTGTTGGGAGTTGGGATTACAGGCTTGAGCCACCGCGCCCGGCTATAATGTCTTTACTATTCAAATTTAATGTATCTCTTGCTGAAAGACATGAGGTAGCTTATTGTGCAACAAATTGTTTGCGCAACAAATTCGATTGTTTAGAAAATGGCCAGGTATTACGTATGAAATATTTGTACTGGTTTGAAGATAGACCCTCGAAATCATCAAGGAAGAAATAAAATAATTTACAAAAATAAAAAAGAATTAAGGCAGTTCTTTGATGGAAAAGATTTTATATCAGATATGTCCTCTAATATTCTGCTCTGATCACTGCTCAGCTTGCTTTTATGAACCTCTGATCTCAAGTCTCTAAACACTATAGGGACAGGATCTGTGTCTGTGTTGCTTACTGCCACATCCACAGCCCCAGCTTGGAGCCTGGTACATTAGGTTATCAATAAGTGTGTGCTGAATAAAAACTCTAGGCTGGGCGCAGTGGCTCACGCCTGTAATCCCAGCACTTTGGGAGGCCAAGGCTGATGGATCACCCGAGGTCAAGAGTTTGAGACCAGCCTGGCCAACATGGTGAAACCCCGTCTCTACTAAAAATACAAAAATTAGACAGGTGTGGTGATGTGCGCCTGTGATCTCAGCTACTCAGGAGGCTGAGGCAGAAGAACTGCTTGAATCCAGGAGGTGGAGGTTGCAGCGAGCTGAGATTGCACCACTGCACTCTAGCCTGGGTGACAGAGTGGGACTCCATCTCAAAAAAAAAAGTATACATATATAAAACCATTTTCTCAACACAGACAAAGCAGAAAAAACAGAATAAATAAAAGTAACTACAAAATGTGTTTTGTAAATCTAAAACTCAAGCCAACTCATCCAGCAAACCCAAACTATGCATTGTTTCTGACAGCTTTCATGACTGGGACCTACCTGAAAACAGTGGCTGCATGTTGAATAATTCAGCGTCGTATACTTCCATTTGACCAGAGGTCTTGTTCAAAATTCCCACAAAATGCCTGAATAAAGAAGGAATAATACAAGTAATAATGGATCATTCAAAAGTATTATTTGTACAGCTTCCTTTTTTTTTTTTTTTTGAGACAGAGTCTTGCTGTCGCCCAGGTTGGAGTGGAGTGATCTTGGCTCACAGCAACCTCACTACACCTCCCGGGTTCAAGCAATTCTCCTGTCTCAGCCTGCCGGGTAGCCAGGATTACAGGCACATGCCACCATGCCTGGCTAATTTTTGTATTTTTTTTTTTTAAGACGGAGTCTCGCTCTGTCGCCCAGGCTGGAGTGCAGTGGCCGGATCTCAGCTCACTGCAAGCTCCGCCTCCTGGGTTCACGCCATTCTCCTGCCTCAGCCTCCCAAGTAGCTGGGACTACAGGCGCCTGCCACCTCGCCCGGCTAGTTTTTTGTATTTTTTAGTAGAGATGGGGTTTCACCATGTTAGCCAGGATGGTCTCGATCTCCTGACCTTGTGATCCACCCGTCTCAGCCTCCCAAAGTGCTGGGATTACAGGCTTGAGCCACCGCGCCCGGCCCCAATTTTTGTATTTTTAATAGAGACGGGGTTTCACCATGTTGGTCAGGCTGGTCTAACTCCTGACCTCGGGTGACCTGCCCCTATCGGCCTCCCAAAGTGCTGGGATTACAGGTGTGAGCCACTGCGCCTGGCCCTTTTTCCTGTTTAAAAGTTCTCAACCTTCTCTCTGCCCACACACCTGAGAAATGCATCACCTACTCATGGGTAACAATAATCTCCCTCTACTCCTACCCCACAGCAATTCTCCACATAGACAGGAAAAAGGAAAGGATAGGATGGGATGGGAGGATATGAGGTGGTTCTGGAAAACAAAGAAAAAAGCTACCAGGTGATTCTGGTAGTTGATCACATTCGGGCTCGCTGCTGTACTGTAATGGAAAACTCTTTTGGGGTGTAGGAATCTAGAATTACACTAGAATTTATGGCACAACAGTTTTATGGAGGCAAAATCAAGTAAATGGGAAGGAGACCAGTTGGAACTAGGGCATCGTTGAGAGGGGAGAGTGCAGGGTTAGTAGTTCTCAGCACCTATACAGCAATCTGACCTCTATTGGAGTATGGTCCAGTAAGGCTCAGAAAGGGCCTGGTTTGTAGTTCATTGTTGGGTACCATCACAGGGCCCTGTCTGCATCATGCCAGCCCCCGAGAGTGATACAGTTGAGGTTGGACAATCTTCATTTTACAGAGGAGGAGACTAGGGGTCAGAGACGGGCAGAGTTACCCAGCCACTCAGTCAAACAGCAGCACAGCGGGATGGGAATCCCAGGCTCCTCTTTCCCAGCCCAGAGCCTTCAACACTACCAAGTTCTTTACCTGTCGTTAGTTCCCAGATAAACTTCATGCAAGCTTTGACCTACTAGTCACACATTCCAAATTAATGGAGAGAGCTGCCTTCGGGAATAAGACAGCTATAAACAAACAAGGTTACAAATGAGGTTTTTAGGAAATTCAAGTTATCTTTCCTTTCCAGCAATGTCTACAGGTGCGGGAAAGGGCTCTGTGTCTAATAGGAACACAGGAATCACCTAGTAAACCTCTCTAGATGGCTCCTGCTGCCCTTAAAACAGACAGGAAACAGCAGTGCCAGTGCTGCCACCACTCCCAACCCCATCACCCTTCCCGCTGTCCCTTCCCCTGCCATTACCTGCACAAAGTGTTGCATTTGAGGGCTCCAGTACCAAAATTGTTTCCCACATAGGAAAGCCTATCTGTTTCAGCTGCCTAAAATGCAGAGAGGGGAAACTCCATTTACAACCAATGTTGAAAGGTATTAAGCATCATCTCTCTTTTCTACATTTGCTGAGGCTTTTGAATCCAGACTCACAATGGATTAGAACTAGTTCATCTCTGGCAGATGATCCAGCTCCACTCTCTCTAAGGGAATATGGGGTGTCCTTGCAGGGGAAGCAAGACAACTTTTGGAAGAGAAGCCTCAGATGGTGCTAGTTTCTCAATGGTATGAAAAGCTCTTGGGGGAATTCTATCACAAGACTTGAGAGAGGCCCTGGGCTTCTAGCACTTATAGGTATGCAACAAAGTGATTCTGTAAGCAATCTCTCTTTGACCCAAAGTCCAAGCCCTTTCATCTTCTTTGCCCATCTCTCCCATGACTGTTCTTTGTATACTCTCAGGACCATGGCTGATTGACTCCCCAATCATAAGCAAGCTTTCCTGCTTCTCTGCATTTGTCCTCGCTATCCTTTTCACTTAGAACACCAAACCTTGACTGCCAAACCCTCGTTCCAGCCTTCAAGACTCAGCTCCAACATGACCTCCCCAAGGAAGGCATTCTGGCAGAGACCTCTCCTCCCACTGAGCTCACTCTGCCCTGTACTCTTCCGCACCTGGCCTCAGAGCTTTGTGTAAAAGTGACCCTCACAGCCAGTTCTCATCTTTCTAGAGCAGAGGTTCTCAATCCAGGGAAATCCACTCTGGTGCTACTGGCATCTAGTGAGTAGAGACTAGGGATGCTGCCCCCACAGCAAAGAATAATTGGCCCCAAAATTCAATAGTCCTGAGGTTGAGAAACCCTGCTCTAGAGTATGAACTCCGAGTGGGGCTAGGCCTGATTTGGCTGTTTTCCTAGAAGTTTGCAGCACAGGGATACAGAGGAGGTTCCATAAATGCTTGTTGAAAGAACAAATGAATGAAAGATGGAGCCTGTCCCCACATGCTAAGTTGCTGGGCATCAGAGTTCTTCAAAGGTCCATTTGCTACTACTCTCCTGTTTCTCCCCACACCACCCACTCCCAGGCGCCTTCTGAGCCCTGCAGAGTGGAGACAGCTGGCAACTGCTTCACTTACCAGGATCCGTTGATTCCTCTTCCTGGGGTTGGTGGAATCTTTGTTCTCATAC
Organism: Rhinopithecus bieti; assembly: GCF_001698545.2. Taxonomy (NCBI): domain Eukaryota; kingdom Metazoa; phylum Chordata; class Mammalia; order Primates; family Cercopithecidae; genus Rhinopithecus; species Rhinopithecus bieti. The sequence continues at coordinate 393,053 of NW_016815677.1, read as the reverse complement.
AAGGTAAAGCGCATGTTGCCTGGACTCTGTAGCTTCCCGTTGGAGAACTGGACTGTAAGAGTGCAGCCCAAGAATGAGGTGAGAGCAGAAGGCCACACAATGTACGGTGGGACTAGACTGTCACTGGGAGGGAGTGAGTGTCAGAATGGGGATGGCAAGGAAGCTCGGGTCCTGACCCAAAGGGAACTGGAGGAGATCCGGGGCCAGCTGAGAAGAGGGGTTAGGGAGGTGGGAGAACCCTGGGGAGGAGCTTGCAGGGGGGGAATGTCTCGCGGAAGGGGCTGACAGCAGAGGCCTGGTCCACACTAAAGTGACAGAATGAACCCCTGCCCAGTGAAGAGAGGGAAACGGGGGAGGTGGGAGACGCTCGTGGGTGACGGGAACAGGCAGGTCCTGGACACAGCCTGGGCGCGTGAGTGGGAATTCCCAATCCGGCCTGGGCTGTAGTGACGAAAGACGGACAGGGCAGCCCAACCGAGCCGCAGGGGTGGTGAGCTAGAGGCGTCTGACCCGCTGGGAAGAAGCCTAACGGAGTGCGAGGGACAACTGAGATAGCCGAGACGGAAGGGGGAGAGGGTTAAGAGAAGCACTGCTCGCAGCTCGGCAGTCTTTACCTCAGTACAGCTCTTCTGCTCCGCGTCGGGCGCCCCACAAACTGCCAGCTCGCACTCCGGGCACACCCTCCGCCGCCCCTTGAAAAAAAAAAAAAAAAAACAAAAAAAAAAAAAAAACCGACCGCCATAACCTCGACTGTCAAGGTACGCAAGCATAAATACCAAACAAAAAGGCAAGCATACAGCAGAAGCACAAAACGGATATTAATTAAACACACGGCGAGCCTAGGCCGCAGCAGGGGAGCCAGAAAGCGTGGCACACTGCGGACACCAGCCACAGTAGCGCAGTGCCAACGTGACACCAACCGCAGCGGAGAGCGAATGTCACCACCACACCAGAGTACCCACACTCGCCGAACTGGCCGAGGCAAGCAACAACGTGATTAGCTCAGCGCATCCGCCGCACTCTAAGTTTTGTAAGGTCCAGGCCTGAGCGTTCCTACGGCCATCAGCCTAACACTTGCTGTAGCCTTCTCCGGACATCAGCACACAAATCAGAGAGAGTGTCGTTCTCTCCCTACCGTGCAAACACATCTTCCCAAGACCTGAAAGAGCAAGTTCAAATTTGAATTTCCTCTGACAGGAACCTTGAGCCCCAACTATTATGTGGCCAGCTGCGAAAAAGCCGCGCCGTCTCTAGGGGGCTCCACCCACCCACGTGGACATCCGTTCTAGGTACAAGGCTTTGGTCCACCAGTCCAACAAGCTCCCTGCAATGACGTGGCGGCACACAATTGGCCCAATCAACCTGAGGTGAGGAACAAGAAGCCCAACCAACCCCAGAGCCTTGTGGGCAGGAGATTCTGGACTGGCAATAGAAGAGGGAGCCGAGCTGACGGACATGTCCCTTTCACGCGGATTCAACCCTTCTTCTGCACGGGGAGTTTCAGACAGAAAAAAGGCAAAAGGCAGGACTTAAGCATGGACCCTGCCGAGGCCCCCTTTGCCAAAGATGCGTACTGTTGAAGGGCAAGAACCAGGTTGACCCCCTGCTTCCAAATCACCTTCTTTTCAAGACTCTTTTCTTCGCACATACCCTCACACCCCGCCTCCAACACCCAGAATCCTAGGAATCAGGCCGGAGCGAGGTGGCTCTAAACCTGTAATCCCAGCCACTTTGGGAGGAGCCGAGACGGGCGGATCAGCGAGGTCAGAGAGATCGAGACCATCCTGGCTAACATGTGAAACACCGTCTATACTAAAAAACATACAAATAAAAACTAGCCGGGGGCCGAGGTGGTGGGTGCCTGTAGTCCCAGCTACTCGGAGGCTGAGGCAGGAGAATGGCGAAACCCGGGAGGCGAGCTGCAGTGAGCTGAGATCCGCCCCACTGCACTCGCAGCCCCGCGACAGAGCGGACTGCCCGTCTCAAAAAAAAAAAAAAAAAAAAGAATCTAGAAATAATCCTAAAGCTGCAACCCTTTGCCTGAGGCAGCTTGTCACTCTTTTCTAATTACGGCCCCACTCAAACTTAAAGAAAACACTGCAAGAATTTTTTTGCCCTGAAGCCATTAGAGTAAGCGTCAACCTGATACCCTTTTCACGCCCTGAAGACTAAGTATTTCCTACAGACAAGGAATTCCCTAAATAACAACACAGCCAGACCCACAATTGCCCAGGCGCAGAGGCAGAGGCAGCGTTCTATCCCTTGATTCTCGAATTTGAGACCAGGCTTGGGCAACATAACAAGACCCTGCTCTACAAAAAAAATCATAGTCAGCGTGGGTGGCACACACCTGTCGTACCCAGCGACTCAGAAGGCTGAGGTGGGAGGATTGCATTGAGGCCTCGGGAGGCAGAGGCTTGCAGTGAGGGCTGTGATGTGACACTGACTGTAGGCCTGGGCCGACAAAAAAATAAAATAAAATAAACAGAAAGAATCAGGAAAATTAACACTGGTACACTTACTACCATGTAATCCTCACATCCCATTTAAGTTTATCAGCGCCATTGTCCCAACTTTTGTTTTTTGTTGTTTTTGAAGATAGGGTCTCAGTTCTGTCACCCAGGCTGGAGTGCACTGTTGCAACCAGGGCTCATGGCAGCCTTGACTTCAGGCCAGTGATGCCTCTCACCACCAGCCTCTTCCGCGAGTAGCTGGGAACAGGTGTATGCCACCACACCTAGCTTTTTTCTTTTTCTTAATTTAAAAAAATTTTTTGTAGAGACTAGGTCTCACTTATGTTGCCAGGGCTGGTCTCACATCCTGGCTCAAGTGATCCCTCCCACCTTGGCTCCCAAAGTTTGAGGATTACAAGTGTGAGCCAGTTGCAAGCTGGCCCAATCATGTTTTTTTTTTTTTTTTTTTTTTTTTTGAGCCGGATCTGGCACTGTTGCCAGGCGTGAAGTGCAGTGGCCAGATCTCAGCTCACTGCAAGCTCCGCCGTCCCGGTTTTACGCATTCTCTGCTGCATCAGCCGTCCCAATAGCTGGGACTACAGTGCCCTGCCACGCGTCGCCCGGCTATTTGTTTGTATTTTTTTGTAGAGATGGGTTTTCACCGTGTTAGCCAGGATGGTCCGTCGATCTCTGACCTCGTGATCCTCCTGTCTCGGGCGCTCCCCAAGAGTGCTGGGATTGGATTACAGGCTTGAGCCACTGCGCCCGGCCCCAATCATGTTTTTATAGCAAAAATGTCCTGTCAAGAATCATGTGTTGCATTTAGCTCTCATAGCCCTTCCTCCCTTGGAAGGCTACCCTTGGAAGGCTACCTTGCCCCACCTCATGATTTTGGATTGAATTGTTCAGGGAAGGAAAAGGGAAGAAGAAGAAAGAAGAAAGAAGGATGAAGAGCTTAATTGTGTGATTGTCTCCCCCATTGATCATTTTCTCACTAAACTTATTTGGGGTTAACAATAAACACTTTGGGGGTTAATAAACAAATTTATGTTTGTTTTGATCACTGCTTTATCTCCAACTCCTGAACATAGTAGACCCTCAATAAATATGGAATGAATTAATGAATGACACGGCAAAGAATGGGCCTGAATTATCACTAATCTTGGAAGCCTAGCACAGGGACTGGAACTCAAACATGTTTGGTAATGTTGGTTGAAATCAACTAGCATAGGATTTACACATAACAGACTCTATAAATGTTTTTTGGTTGAATTAAAATGTGAACAGTTAAATCAAAGTTAAAGGTGACCAAGATAACAGTGGCTATGATGAGCCAAGTATAGTTCTTAAGAGAAGTATCTTGGTCCCTCGTGATATAGGAACACATTGTATGGCCTTGTTACTCAAAGTGTGGTCCATGGAAACAGCAGCCTTGACATCACCTGGGAACTTGTTAGAAATGTAGGATCTCCAACCCTATCAAATCTTCTGAATGAGGATCCGCAGGTGATTCACGCGCACTTGAAGTTTAGGAAGCACTGTTGTACCAGACTGATTTCCTTTTAAGGCACATCTTTGCCAGTCAGATAAATTCTGTGAAAGTCCCCTGGATTGACTGTTTTGTAGCGAGGAGAAAAGCTGAAGAGTACAATACACCCAGGGAAGCAAAAACTCCTAGAATTACCACAGGTCAGAATTCCAAATGACAGAGATTCTATCCACGGAAGCAAAGTGTTGATGGTCGGGTAGCTGGGAAGGGGATCATATTATACCCCTGTGTTGTTTAATTATTTAACAGTTATTCAAAAGACACACCTATCACACCATGTACATATACATATGTGCCTCTATAACTGGGATGGGGCAGGATGGAGGGAGCCCTTCTTAGGCATCAACCAAAATGCAAAAACCTATAGTGGCCTCTTTTATTTTTTTATTTTATTTATTTATTTATTATTATTATTATTTTTTGAGATAGGGTCTCATTCTTGTCACCCAGGCTGGAGTGCAGTGGCGTGATCTGGGCTCACTGCAACCTCCGTCTCCCAGATTCAAGCAATTCTCCTGCCTCAGCCTCCTGAGTAGCCAGGATTACAGGCACCCACCACCACGCCTGGTTAATTTTTATAGTTTTGGTAGAGACAGGGTTTTACCATGTTGGCCAGGCTGGTCTCAAACTCCTGACCTCAAGTGATCCACCCGCCTCAGCCTCCCAAAGTGCTGGGATTACAGGTGTGAGCCACTGCGCCTGGCCAAGTGGCCTCTTTTATATTCAAATCGTGGATAATCACAGGCAGAATTTAACACATAATTTTTTTTTTGAAATTTAGTTTGGAAATAATTCAGAGATACCTGGAGTTTTCTTTTAGCATCATTTTTGAGAGAAGGAAAACGATTTTCCAGAGGGGGAAAGGAGAGGGAGAAAAGCAAAGTCCTCCTTTCCTTTCCTGGGGTAATATCTCCATCTGCTGGTGTTTCAGAATAACACTAACAAAGACCTGAAAAGGCGAGTCAAATTCCATACAGTGACTCACCCTGTACTCTGGTCACCTAGGCTGGAGTGTAGCAGCGCGATCTCAGTTCACTGCAACCTCTGCCTCCTGGCTTCAAGCAATTCTCCTGCCTCAGCCTCCTGAGCAGCTGGAATTACAGGCGTGTGCCACCATGCCCAGCTAATTTTTCTATTTTTAGTCGAGACAGGGTTTCAACATGTGGATCAGGCTGGTCTCAAACTCCTGACCTCATGATCCGCCAGCCTCAGCCTCCTAAAGTGCTGGGATTGCAGGCGTGAGCCATTTTTGTGTCCTGTTCTATGAATTATCTATTTGTATCCTTTGCTTACTTTTACAGTTGGTTGTTAGTCTTACTGAGATACAGGAACTCTTTATATATTAAGGAACCTAGCCTTTTAAATCTATGTTATGGCCAGGCACATTGGCTCATGCCTATAATCCTAGCATTTTGGGAGGCTGAGGAAGGAGGATTGCTTGAGGCCAGGAATTTGAGACCATCCTGGGCAACACAGTGAGACCTGGTCTCTACAAAAAATAAAAACTTGCTACTAGGGAGGCTGAGGCAGGAGGATTGCTTGAGCCCAGAAGGTTGAGGCTGTAGTGAGTCTATCATGCCACTGTACTCCAGCTTGGGTGACAGAGTGAGACTGTCTCTAAAAAATTTTTTTTAAAGTCTATGTTATGTGTTGCAAATAGTTTTCTCTGTTCTTTGTCTTTTAATTATGGAATTTTGACATTTCCAAAATTTTGACAATTATGGAATTTTGCACAATTGAAAAATGTAAATTATTGTTTAGCTTCATTTATCAGACTTACTCTCTACCTCTCAGGCTTTGTATTTTGTTTAAAAAGGTCTACTTGGCCAGGCGCGGTGGCTCAAGCCTGTAATCCCAGCACTTTGGGAGGCCGAGACGGGTGGATCGCGAGGTCAGGAGATCGAGACCTAACCTATCGCTAACACGGCGAAACCCGTCTCTACCTAAAAAATACAAAAAACTAGCTGGGCTCGAGTTGGCGGGCGCCTGTAGTCCCCCAGCTACTTGAGAGGCTGAAGGCAGGAGAATGGCGTAAACCCGAGAGGCGGAGCTTTGCAGTGAGCTGAGTCCGGCCACTGCACTCCACTGGGAAGACAGAGCGAGACTCGTCTCAAAAAAAAAAAAAAAAAAAAAAAAAAAAGGTCTACTTTACTCAAGATTATAAAATACATTGTTCGGCCAGGTGCAGTGCTCCATCTGTAATCCCAGCGCCTTTGGGAGGCAAGGTGGGCAAGATCACCTGAGGTCAGGAGGTTCATGACGAGCCTTGGTCAACATAGCGAAACCATCTCTACCAAAAATAACAAAAATTATCGGACATGGTGGCTTTGAGCCCTGAGTTCCAGCTCTTGGCAGACTGAGGCAGGAAAATTCTTGAACCTGGGGGTGGAGGTTGCAATGAGCTGAGATCAGTGCCACTGCACTCCAGCCCTGGGCGACAGAGCAAGACTCCTATCTTAAAAAAAAAAAAAAAATCGTTCCAGGTTTTCTTTTCTTTTCTTTTTTTGAGACGGAGTCTTGCTCTGTCGCCCAGGCTAGAGTGCAGTGGCCGGATCTCAGCTCACTGCAAGCTCCGCCTCCCGGGTTTATGCCATTCTCCTGCCTCAGCCTCCCGAGTAGCTGGGACTACAGGCGCCCGCCAACTCGCCCGGCTAGTTTTTTGTATTTTTTAGTAGAGACGGGGTTTCGCTGTGTTAGCCAGGATGGTTTTGATCTCCTGACCTCGCGATCCACCCGTCTCGGCCTCCCAAAGTGCTGGGATTACAGGCTTGAGCCACCGCGCCCGGCCTCGTTCCAGGTTTTCTTCTTTTGCTATTATGGGTTAGTTTAAAAAATGCCATATTTGATTAAATTGATATTAAAGTTGTTGTAAAAAGTCAGGTGTTACCACTTGAGGGTAGTTGTCCATGTTTTCTGGCATTTTGAAGAATTGGACAAAGCACACAAAGCAAGGCAGTGAAAGCAAACATTTATTTATTTATTTATTGAGACAGAGTTTCCCTCTTGTTGCTTAGGCTGGAGTGCAATGGCATGATTTCGGCTCACCACAGACTCCACCTCCTGGGTTCAAGCAATTCTCCTGCCTCAGCCTCCCGAGTAGCTGGGATCACAGGTGTGTGCCACCACACCTGGCTCTTTTTTTTTAAAATTTTTGTTCTTTATTTATTTTTTTTTTTGAGACGCAGTCTCGCACCGTTGCCCAGGCTGGAGTGCAGTGGCGCGATCTCGGCTAACTGCAAGCTTTGCCTCCGGGGTGAACGCCATTCTCCTGCCTCAGTCTCCTGAGTAGCTGGGATTGCAGGTGCTCGCCACCTCGCCCGGCTAATTTTTCTCCTTTTGGTAGAGACAGGGTTTCACCACGTTGGCCAAGCTGGTCTCGAATTCCTGACCTCAAAGGGATCCCACTGCCTTGGTCTCCCAAAGTGCTGGGATTACAGGTGCGAGCCACTGCACCCGGCCGGTATTTTCATATTTCAACTGCCAGGCAGAAAACAGAGGGCTTACAACTGCCACGGAGCAATTGCCACGCAGAAAAAGGTAGGGGTGAAAAGGAAGTAGCCTCTGATAACCAGTCAGCAGCAGTGGATCTGAAGGTCACCGCCTCCAGATCCTGTTCTCCTGCCTCACAGGTAGATATCCAACTTACTTTTTTCATGACTGTCTTGCTTATTCTTTCAATATTATCTCCCCTTATGAATCTTAGAACTTATTTGTCTAATTTCAGGAAGTATCTTATTGATACCTTTTTGGAGAAATATATAGATTACTTTAGGAATAATTTTGTCACTGATTTGAAAATCTAAGCAACCTGAAATTCCAGGTTTTCCTAAATACTACTAAAGTAACAACACCTGTTGTAGGAACTAAATTGATACAGCAGTCTGTAAAACTAAAATTAAGGAGGCCCTCTTTTTTTTTTTAAATGGAGTCTCTCTCTCTCGCCCAGGCTGGAGTGAAGTGGCTCAATCTCGGCACACTGCAACCTCCGCCTCCCGGGTTCAAGCAATTCTCCTGCCTCAGCCTCCTGAGAGGCTGGGATTACAAGCATGCGCCACCAAGCTCAGCTAATTTTTTGTATTTTTAGTAGAGACGAGGTTTCGCCATATTGGCCAGGCTGGTCTCAAACTCCTAACCTCAGGCAATCCACCGGCCTTGACCTCCCAAAATGCTGGAATTACAGGCGTCAGCCACCACGCCCAGCCTAAGGAGGCCCTCTTAAAACATCTCATCACCACCCCCACTCCTTCCCTGAATGACATTATGAACATTTGATAGTATCTTTTCACACTCAGCCAGCCATACATTCACAAACTTTTACGTGTACCTCCGCATGCAGGTACCTGTATGTATGTATGTATGTAAGTGTGTATGTATGTATGTATTTATTTTTCTGAGATGGAGTCTTGCTCTGCCGTCCAGGCTGGAGTGCAATGGCGAGATCTCAGCTCACTGCAACCTCTTTCTCTCTGGTTCAAGTGATTCTCCTGCCTCAGCCTCACGAGTAGCTGGGAATACAGGCGCCTGCCACCATGCCCAACTAATTTTTGTATTTTATTAGTAGAGATGGGGTTTCGCCATGTTGGACAGGCTGGCCTCGAACTCCTGACCTCGTGATCCACCCTCCTCGGCCTCCCAAAGTGTTAGGATTATAGGTTTGAGCCACCGTGCCTGGCCGCAGGATTTTATTACTTTCGTTTTGCATCTGTGGAGCCTTAGTCATGAAGGAGCCATGATACTTATCAAATTTTTGTAATCTTTAGTTTGCACATTTAGGTTTGTTCTCCACTCCCCGCTCCCCCCACCCCTGCCCCTTGTACTAACAAAGCTGTGGTAAAGAGCCTTGGGTTTATTATTCCACATCTTTGTATTTCGGTAGCATATATTTCTAGAAAGGAATTGCCAGCTAGAAGGGAACAAACGCATATTTTAAATTTTGATAGATACTACGAAGTGATAGTCAAACAGGGCATCAGTGATATTCCGACCACAATATAGCAGGTGTCCACTTCCACACACTCCTAAGTTCTGAATATACAATTTTAAAAAGTTTTGTCAGCCTGTAAATCTGAGGAATCTAGGTCATGGCATTTACCTTCGAGAGCCACATCATACACAAAGGAATCTCTCCTATTGCCTGGCTTACTGTCATCATTCCATATTTTCTTTATTTTACCAATCAATCTGGCAGTAAAATATGTGTGATGGCTATAGAGTGTCAGCGAATCTTAAGGAAAATAATTAAACATCAGACTTCACCGAGGCCTTAAAGAAATCCATGCAAATAGGTTGCTTTTTGAAAGCAACACTTCCGACTGGTAACTGAAGGGATGGAATCAGCTGTAGGGGTACCCGGTGTGTTCAATTCTGTAAAGCAGAGAGTTCCTTTCCCCGCTCCCCCCCCCCGCGACGAAATCTCACTCTGTGGCCTAGGCTGGAGTGCAGCAGCGCGATCTCGGTTCACTGCAACCTCCGCCTCCAGGGTTCAAGCGATTCTCCTGCCTCAGCCTCCCGAGTAGCTGTCTGGGATTACAGGCGCCCGCTATCTAATTTTGCATTTTAGTAGAGACGGGGTTTCACCATATTGGCCAGGCTGGTCTCGAACTCCTGACCTCAGGCGATCTGCCCGCCTCAGCCTTCCCAATTGCTGCGATTACAGGTGTGAGCCATCGCGCCCGGCCGGGAGTTCCATTTTTATGGGAGCTCCTCCAAGACCCTTAACCCCCACCCCTAGGAGAATCCAGCCGTGTTCGCGAGCCTGCCTTTGTCTCCAAAGCCAAGCAACGCTCCCAGACAAGCTGCGCAGAAGGCAGCTTTTTTCTGCCGTCCTCACCCGAAGAAAGGGGGCTTCTTCCCTGGCCCCTGTGCCCGATGCTCAGGGCTCGGGTTCTCTCTCCGAGTGTGCACCTGGAAACCCGAGCGTCGCCCCGGCTCTCGCACTTTTCAGACCGCGTCTCATACAAGTACGCGACCCTTCCACGTTTGGGACATGAATGGGAGAGCTTAGCGCTTCCTATTTTGTTTTTTGGGGGTGCGGGTGATTACGAATCTGGGCACAGAGACGACAGGTTTATATGACCTGCGGCCGAGTGCGGGGCCAGGCGCCAGGCTCCTGTGGCGCCACCTTTTCCAGACGCGCAGCCACCCGGCTGGACGAGGGGCGGGGTCCGACCTTTTTTATTCGCCGTTTTTACCCTGGACTTCAACCTAAAGAGCTTCTTGGAAACTTATCTTTCCCAACAGCTATGAAGTGGGAACTCAAATCTCCAACCCCGTACTTGTGTGTGTTCAGCGAAGGGAATTCACCCCGGGAGAAGAGCCCTGGGTCACTAAAGGGCCGGGCACCACGTGGGTGGAAAAATCCTTCAGGACCAGCCAATGGCGGTAAGGCCTGCCCTGAGGGCCCGCCTCTCGGGCGCCCTCAGGCTTCACGCAGTCGTTGTTGTGATTGGCGGAATTAGGCGGAAAGCCCGCTTGCCTAAACCACAGAGGGTTTTGATTGGTTGCAGCGAACAGCTGCATTTCTATAGCCCAAACCTGGAGCGGTTTAGTGATAAATCCCGCCCTAAAAGGCATTTGTTAACCGTTGTACGTGTTGTAAGGCAAAGGGTGATTGGTCAGAGAGCTCACGGAATCAGTCGGTAGTAAACACAACCAGACTCCAGGGACCGTGGATTGGTCAGTTTTTCTGGGGGCCAAGGAAATTCCTCCGGGTTCCGCGCGCCGGCTGGCTGCACTCCTACCCCGGCCCCGCCCTCCCCGTTGCTGATTGGTTGTAACCCAACGGGGGAGGAGGAAAAGGGCAGAGTAGGCGCTCTTGCATTACATCACTTCCGTTTATCCTCGGGCGCCGCCGCGGTGTTCTCAGAGTGCCGCTGCGAACTGGCTGAAGGAGCTAGGGGACTAGAGGCGGGGTGGGAGGGGGGCGGGCGGAAGGGGGAGGAAGTCCCATAACGGAGACGCAGGTCTGGACGTTCCCACCTCCTCTGACACTGCCGAGTCCGATCGGAGAGGGGTCACCGCCTCCTTCAGCGAGGAGGAGGGGGGCGGAGCCCGGCTCAGGTGAGGAGACCCCGTCAGCGAGTGTCGTGATGGCGGGCGCGCTCACGTGGGGAAGGTTGAGCGCCAGGGGCGCGCCAAGGCGTCGGGGAGCGCGCAGACGTGTACTGGTGCCCCCAGCCTACCCTGACTGTCTTCCTGAGGGGGCATTGTTACCGTCGGAGCGAAGGGGCCAGGCAGGTTCTTCTGCGCAGGCGTCCCCGGTGTCCCGACGCCAGGCTGTCTGCGGGCTGGGGCGGGAGCTGGTACCCCTGCGGATCTCTGGCTGGCTACGTAGGTTCCCGAATGGGGTGGGAAAGGCCTCAGGCCCAACGGCCTGGTGGAATGAAGAGAGGATTTGCTGCCTTGCGGGGTGGGGTCGGACGGCTCCCTTGCCCCCATCCTGGGTCTTCTTGAGCGACGAGGTTTGATTTCACCAGAGCAAGGCTATAGGCAAACTGCCATCGGGAGCCGGCGGCCGACCCTGGAGGGGTGGAGCCAGTGTTTTGGAATGCCCCAACTTGTTAAGAGAGGACTGAAGTGTTTAAGAGGCATTTATTGAATGCCCACTACTCCCAGGCTTCGTGCGAGGAGCTGTGGGGGATGCGGTGGTTAGACACTGCCGTCCCATGTTCTCCTGTTTGGAGGACAGATTTGTATGTAAATAATAAAAGACAGTGAATTAAGGGGAGTTGAAGGTTAGTTTTTTCCTTTAAAAATGGCCATTTTTTATTAAGTCAGTCAGCATTCTGGCATAGTGAAGGGCACTATGGAAACTAATTTTCTGAACAGAAGACAAATCCTGAATAATTTGGAGGAAAAAATTTAGGTGAAAGCACAGTAAAGTCTTGATTCCTAAGTAGTAGTCTCTGACTCTAGTTAACTTGAATTAATAGAAGAAACTCTTCACCTTCAAAATTGAAGCAAAATATTCCAAAGCATGTTCTCTTATTTTTCACTTGTATTAAGTAGAAGACGTTACGGGCTTTTCTTTAGAAGTTGAAGAGAATGCTGTGCCTTAGTCATTATTGGTAATTTGTTGTCCTAGTATGGGCTGTTGTGCCTTAGATGTAAAAGGCTGAGTAGAACTTGCTTTTCATTTGCCTAAACTCTTGTGATATCTGTGGTGACGGTGGTTGGCAGTAAGCTAATAGTTCAGAGGGAAAAGACCAGATGGGGAGAAGAGAAGAATTTTAGAGAAAAGCCCCAAAGCCAAAGGAAACCGTTCACTGTTCCTTTTAACCCTTCTGGAAATCCATCAAATTTGGGAAGATTGACCTGGCCACCACAGCCAGCTTGGTGACCTTACAGGTAAGACTGCCTGGGTGGGGACCTGTTCTGGGCCCTTGGGTTTTGCTGAATAAGCAGACTCTTTTTTTTTGAAGAGTCCTGAAGTCAAGCTGTTTACTAGAGATTTGCAGCTTTTCCCTAAAAGTTGTGTCAAAACTTGTAGTTAGCTGAAAATGCTGGATTTTTGTTAATTGATATGTCTGTAGCAAAATTCTGAAAATGGTAAGATTTGGAGGAAAGGCATCTTACAAGCTTAAGAGTGAATGCTCTCAAAAGAGACTCACAAGACTGTCCCCAAAGTGGAAGTAATAAAAAATCACTAGGATATCAAATAGTAGTTAAAGAACTCAGCATGAACTATATCAAATTGGAGACTTAAAAAAATCTTGTGTTCAGTGAATTTGACAAAACCTGGTGTAGTGCTGACAGAATTTTGAATCTGGCTCACATTGGTTTTAGAAATGCAAAAAAGAACCCAAGGTATTGATTCTATGTTAGCTTTCAACTTTTTTTTAATGTGAATTAATTTTAAATACTTTCCCCCTGTCAGTTTTAAGCATGTGATTTTTCTTTTACTGTGTGTAATATTTCTCAAATATGGATGTTGTCTAGTAGAGCCAGTTTTGTTAGCGTAGCAGGTGGGATGGAATGTAGCACTACACTATGCCTTTTGTCTAAGTGTGAAGTGAACTTCTCATCTCCTAAAAGACTAGCTGTTTCTGAGTGAACTATTGCTCTTTACATATGTTTTCATCATTTTCACCACTGAATAGTGGCTTTTAATTTCAAGATCCAGTTTTGGAGGTGCCTTTCATTTTATTAGTTATACATATATTTCCTAAAAGCTTTGATTTATCTTGACATCCCAAACAGATTAGGAACTATGTTGGACTACTTATTATAATAGATATTCTTACTCTCCAAGAGTATTTTATTGGTGATGTTGGATTTTTCTTAACCACTTTGCCAACAGGGGTGATGGCGCCACCCACCACCCTCCGCGCACTCGGACCACTTGTGTTACAGCTTGTACCTGCATTTAGTGGTTCCCAAACCCTTGTCCCTTGTTCAAGAAGAATGAGGTTACTCTGACAATTCGAAGGGTGAGGAGGGCAGAGAAGAATTTTACTGAGTGCCTCAGAGAAGAGGACATTCAGGGGTGGTCCCCCACCCCCGCAGTCGGGTGGCTTCTTTCCCAGTGTGGCTGGTTCTGGGGCTTCTTAGGGACTCAGAATGGGGAGTGTGTGCTGATTGGTTTCTGAGTATGCAAAAAGGTTAAAGGGAAGGCCGGGTGTGGTGGCTCACGCCTGTAATTGGTGCAGTTGGGGAGGCTGAGGTGGGCAGATTGCCTGAGGTCAGGAGTTTGAGACCAATCTGGCCAACATGGTGAAACCCTGTCTCTACTAAAAATACAAAAATTAGCCCGGCATGGTGAAGTGCGCCTGTAATCCCAGCTACTCGGGAGGCTGAGGCAAAAGAATCAACTGAGCCTGGGAGGCAGAGGTTGCATTGAACTGAGAGCCTGCCACTGCACTCCAGTCTTGCAGACAGAGTGAGACTGTCTCTCAAAAAAAAAAAAAAAAAAAACGTTAAAGCAAAGACACCACTCAAAGGTGGGCACAACAGTGTAGAAAACCAATTAGGAAAGGGGTAGGTGTATGTAAAATAGGTGAAAGTTGGGGATCAATCAGAAGAGAGCACATCAAACGGGAAGACAGGTTCTCAATCTGGTCCATGGATTTGACTTGTAGCTTGGCTTTCAGGCTTTAAACTGTCTTTGGCTTGGAGGTAGGATTTCACTGGGGATGTGCCCCTATCTGCCTAGGCATTTGTCTGTCTCCTGCCTCTATCATTAGTAGTCATTGGCTACTAATGTAGTCGGTTTTCCTTCTTCCTTGAAGACAGGATACTATAACTAAGCATTATGCCATAGCTCAATTGGCAGTTTTTTTCCTAGTGTTACATGAAATAATGCGTTGTATAATCACAGACATCTTAGATTTAATAAAATTTGGTAAAATTAATAGACTTTTAGCCCAGGTGGCGCACACCTGTAGTCCCAACTACTTGAGAGCCTGAGGCAGGAGGATCACTTGAGTTCAAACCAGCCCAGGCAACATAGTAAAATCCTGGCTCCCTGCCCCCCATAAAGAGTCTTTTGTACCCAACTAATTAATTATAATTGTAACCAGTGAATTTTCCTATTTTCCTAATTTGCTTTCCTGCTCTGGAAAATGTTTGTCGCTGAAAAGAAGCCTATCGAGAGTGATATTTTTCCTTATATAAATGGAAATTAACAAATAAAATGTTCATTTTACAGATTTTAAAGGATGATTAAGTGATAGGTCTACTCTTTGGAAATTATACTTGGTAATCTGTTACTTTGTATGATTACAGGTTTACAAATGCCTTTATTCCTAATTTACTTTTTTTTTTGAGACAGGGTCTCACTCTGTCACCCAGGCTTGAGTGCAGTGGTGCTATCTGATCTCACCTCCATGCAACCTCCGCCTCCTGGGTTCAAATGATTCTTGTGTCTCAGCCCCCCCGAGTAGCTGGGACTATAGCTCGTGGCACCATGCCCCACTAATTTTTGTATTTTTTGATAGAGACAGGGTTTCGCCATGTTGGCCAGGCTGGTCTTGAACTCCTGACCTCAAGTGATCCACCTGCCTCGGCCTCCCAAAGTGTGTGATTACAGGCATGAGAGTCGCTGCACCTGGCTGACTGCCAATTTTTTAAGTTTAAAATGCTTAAGGTGAGTTGCTCCCTTTTTTTCTATGCATGATATTGTTGACATGGTATGATTTTTCAGTACATCTTAATTAGTCAATTATAATTTAAAATCCACTCAACCATCTTCCTCTAAAAGTGCAAGGCTTTCACCTTTATAGTCCTTATGTTTTAGTCTTTTTTGCAAAGAGAATTTGAGGAAGGAAGACCGGGAAAAGAAAATCCAGTGTTTGGCCATTCGGTTGTGGGAGGAGCCCAGAAATGCTACAAAAATCTAAACACGTTTAAGTTACTTACATTGTACTTATTTTGAATAGATGATCAAAAGCAATTCTGCAGGTCAAGTATAGGTCACTTGCTGAGCATTATTGATTTGATACATGATTGAGAAGTGAAGGCATATACTGCTTTGAAAGTAAACTAGGTGTAAGAAATGGATTAAGTCCATTTTCATCTTCTCTGTTGGAAAGACACCATAATAATAGTGTCTCCAATGCTTTGTCATAGTTTTCATCTTGATAAAAGTTTAGTTTTTTTTTTCTTTCTACTTTGTTCTGTTTTGCTTTTGAGATAGGGTCTTGCTCTGTCACCCAGGCTGGAGTGCAGTGGGATGGTCATAACTCACTGCAGCCCCAGTCTCTTGGACTCAAGCAACCCTCTCACACCCAGCCTCCCAAGTAGCTGGAACTACAAGCATGCACCACCACGCCCAGCTAATTTTTGTAGTTTTTGTAGAGGTGGGGGGTCTCCCTATGTTTCCCAGGCTGGTCTTAGACTTTTGGACTCAAACATTTCTCCCACCTTGGCCTCCCAGCATGTTGAGATTATAGAATTGAGCCACCATGCCCTGCACCCAGCTAATTAAAAAATAATTTTGTAGAGAAGAGGTTTCACTATGTTGACCAAGCAGGTCTCAAATACCTGGCCTCAAGTGAGCCTCCCGCCTCAGCCTCCCAAAGTACTGGGATTACAGGTGTGAGCCCCTGCATCTGGCCTAATTTTTTGCAGGGGGAGTGTTCGCTTTTGTTGCCTAAGCTGGAGTGCAATGGCGCTCCAGGCCATTGCAGTTATGCAATGCAGTTATGGAGTGCAATGGCGCATCCAGTACAGGCAGCTAAAAGAAGCCACTAATGGTTGGTTTTTATGGACTTTTAGATGCGTTTGTGAAACTTCTGTGATATTTAAAGTGTTAACTGGCTAACGCACTTTGGGTGGCTGAGGCAGGCAGATCACAAAGTCAGGAGTTCAAGACCAGCCTGACCAACGTGGTGAAACCCTGTCTCTACTAAAATAAAAAAAAAAAAAAAAAAAAAGAAAAGAAAAGAAGAAAAATCCGGGCATGGGTGTGTGCGTCTGTAGTCCCAGCTACTCGGGAGGCTGAGGCAGGAGAATCACTTGAACCCGGGAGTCAGAGGTTGCAGTGAACCGAGATCATGCCACTGCACTCCAGCCTGGTGACAGCAAGACTCCGTCTTAAAAAAAAAAAAAATTCTAGCAGGATGAGGCAGTTAAATTTGCCATAAATTATTTTGAAGTTTCAATGTAGTGCTTTCAGACTCTATCATGTAAGTGACTTCCTGTGGCATGTCAGTCTCTAAGGCAGCACTCTGCTAGTGGGTCACTTCATTGGTCTGTTCTTGTGTTGCTATAAAGAAATACTGGGTAGCTTATAAAGAAAAGAGGCTTAATGGCTCACAGTTCTACAGGCTGTACAAGCATGGTGCCAGTACCTGCTTGGCTTTTGGGGAGGCCTCAGGAAACTTTTACTCATGGCAGAAGGTAAAGTGGGAGCAGACGTGTAACAAAGAAGTGTGGCACCTTCCCACCCTCTCACTGCAGCTTGCTTCAAAGCACTGAGACAGTGAAAGAGATCTAACCTAACCAACTCCATCTTGGTTCTAACTCCAAACTGTCCTTGTTCATTCCTGGGCATAGGCTGAACTAACTTTGGGAGGAACTTAGGTTATAGTTTATAGTTTTTGAAAACAAAGACAATAACAGTCCTTTCCCAAAACAAACCTCCTCCTTGCCTGGGGACTAGACTGCCTTTGTAGGACTAACAGTAGCCACAAGATTAGAAATTATGGCTCATGCCTGTAATCCCAACACTTTGGGAGGCCAAGATGGGTGGATCACCTGAGGTCAGGAGTTCGAGACCAGCCTGACCAACATGGTGAAACCCTGTCTCTACTAAAAATACAAAAAATTAGCCAGTCTTGGTGGTGTATGCCTATAGTCCCTGCTACTCAGGAGGCTGAGGCAGGAGAATCGCTTGAACCCGGGAGGCGGAGGTTGCAGTGAGCCAAGATCATGCCATTGCACTCCAGCCTGGGCAACAAGAGTGAAACTCCATCTCAAAATAAAAAAAAAAGAAAAGAAATTAATGGTTTAGGAGTCACGCAGCTGGAGGCTACCAGATTCTGACCCTCCCTAAACTGCTCCTAAGATCAATACTTGAGATATCTTGCAGACCCCCGCATTTGATGAATCAACTGGCACCACCCAGATCGATAAACTGGCTCATCTAATCTTGTGGCCCCCACCCAGGAACTGACTCAGCAGAAGAAGACTCCTTTTGATTTCATCTCTGACCTGACCAGTCAGCACTCCCAGCTCACTGACTTCCCCCCAACCCACCAAGTTGTCCTTAAAAAACGCTGATCCCCAAATGCTCAGGGAGACTGATTTGAGTAATAAATAAAACTCTGGTCTCTTGCACAGCCAGCTTTGCGTGAATTACTCTTTTCTCTATTGCAGTTCTCCTGTCTTGATAAATCGCCTCTGTCTAGGCAGGGGGCAAGATGAACCCATTGGGCAGTTACAGTGGGAGAAGATAAAGCTCGTCCTGCCTCCTCCTAATCTTCCAGACTGAGGTCTCTTGACATTGTGGTCTGTGGTCTGTGATGTTAGCATGTGGCATTAGCAATGAGAGGATTTGAGTCAAAGAAGGGGAGAAGAAAAACTCTTCCTGCCACCTCTTCAGAGCACTTGCTCTCATTTTCATTCCCTTCACTGTCATTTTATACACATCTTTTCACCCACACCTCCAGCCCTTGACCCTGACCCTGCCTTTTAGCTCCATCCCTTTACTCCCTCCAGTTCCCTAGTCCTTATTCCTAGCCCTTGTTCATGCTCACAACTACATTCTTTTTATTTATTTATTTATTTATTTATTTATTTTTTTGAGACGGAGTCTTGCTCTGTCGCCCGGGCTGGAGTGCAGTGGCCGGATCTCAGCTCACTGCAAGCTCCGCCTCCTGGGTTTACGCCATTCTCCTGCCTCAGCCTCCGAAGTAGCTGGGACTACAGGCGCCCGCCACCTCGCCCGGCTAGTTTTTTGTATTTTAATAGAGACGGGGTTTCACCATGTTAGCCAGGATGGTCTCGATCTCCTGACCTCGTGATCCACCCGTCTCGGCCTCCCAAAGTGCTGGGATTACAGGCTTGAGCCACCGCGTCCGGCCTCTTTTTATTTTTTTATTTTTAATTTTAATGGAGATGGGAACTTGCTATATTGGACAGGGCATTCTCGAACTCCTGGCCTCAGTCCTCCCACCTTGGCCTCCCAAAGTGCTGGCATTACAGGCGTGAGCCACCGTGCCCGGCCTCAGCTACATTTGTTCCCTCCCCTGAGTGTCCTCTCATCAGTCACTGAGCCCATGTCTTATTGGGGGTTGTTCTCATTACAGCAAAGTGAGATTTCGTACCTGGACCTGGGTTCATACAGCTTCTTCTTCAGTTATTGAACTAGTTGGGTAATGTTGGTCCTAGAAATGAGTAGCCAGTCACTGCTTGGGAGTCATACATAAGAGATAATATGTGCAAAGTACCTATAGAACCTGACTTTTAGTAGATATTCAACCCTCTCATCTTCCCCCTGCATCACCCAGCTAATAGAAACATAGTAGTAAGTGATGGTGCAGTGTTAATTAACCAGGCACTGGTGCTTTGGCAGTTTGCCCCCACAGTAACAGGTTAAAAGGATACTCTGGCCGGGTGCAGTGGCTCAAGCCTGTAATCCCAGCACTTTGGGAGGCCGAGGCGGGAGGATCACAAGGTCGAGACCATCCTGGCTAACACAGTGAAACCCCATCTCTACTAAAATTACAAAAAATTAGCCGGGCGAGGTGGCGGGCGCCTGTAGTCCCAGCTACTCGGGAGGCTGAGGCAGGAGAATGGCGTGAGCCCGGGAGGCGGAGCTTGCAGTGAGCCGAGATCGCGCCACTGCACTCCAGCCTGGGCGACAGAGCGAGACTCTGTCTCAAAAAAAAAAATAAAAAAATAAAAAAATAAATAAATAAAAGGATACTCTGGGAGTGATCCCAGGAGGCTACGTTATTGCTAGGGAAAGGCTGGGCACTTTATTCCACAAATTTGAGTAACTCAACGTATGTGTAAGTTGAAGGCTGCCTTTGCACTAAAGTTTTATTTCTCTTATATATATGTGTGTGTATATACACATATATATACACACACACATGTATATATTATTATTATCATTATTATTATTTTTAGATAGGGTCTCACTCTGTTGCCCAAAGTGGAGTGCAGTGGCGTGATCTCAGGTCATAAGCCTCTGCCTCCTGGGTTCAAGTGATTCTCCTGCCTCCGCTACCTAGAGTAGCTGGGATTACAGGTGTACACCACCACACTCAGCTAATTTTTGTATTTTTTAGTAGAGATGAGGTTTTGCCATGTTGCCTGCCTAGGCTGGTCTGGAACTCCTGAATTCAAGTGATCCACCCACCTTGGCCTCCCACAGTGCTGGGATTACAAGCACAAGCCATTGCACTGGGCCTATCCTGTATTTTTGAAGAATGAGATTCTGCGTACATGAGTTTCTTCATAAACGTAAAACTTACTTAAGTGGTAGTCAGACTTTCGCCCTTAGAATTCCATTACACATTTAAAAATTATTGATGACTCCAAAGAGCTTTTTTGCAAGTTATAGTTTTCAGTATTTAACATACTAGAAATTAAAGTTGAGAAAAAAATTAAGTACTGCATTTGTTTGTTAAAATAATAAACTATATGTGAACATAAAACATTTTTACAAAAAAGCAGTTCTAAAAAAGTAGTGAAGAGAGTGACTTTTCTTTAAGTAAGCTTTATTTTTTCTAATAGTTTTAGATTTACAGAAAATTGCAAAGATAGTAGAATTTCCATATACCTACACCTTGTTTCACCATTAACGTCTTAACATTAGTATGGTATGTTATAATTAATGAACCATTATTATTATAACATTATTACATAATAACTTTATTAACTAAGGTTTATTCTTTATTCAGATTTTGTTAGTTTTAATGTTCTTTTTCTATTCCAAGATCCCATCCAGGATAGTGTAACCACCCAGTAGGTTCACCTTGCCCACTGCCTAGACAGAGCCGATTTATCAAGATGGGAACTGCAGTAGAGAAAGAGTAATTCACATAAAGCTGGCTGTGTGGGAGGACTGGTGTTTTATTATTTGTCAAATTAGCCTCCCCCAAAACTCAGGGATCAGAGTTTTTTGTTTGAGGTTTTTTTTTTTTTAGACTTTTTTTTTTTTTTTTTTTTTTGAGACGGGTTCTTGCTCTGTCACCCGGACTAGAGTATAGTGGTGCGATCTCGGCTCACTGCAACCTCTGCCTCCCGGGTTCAAGTGGTTCTCCTGCCTCAGCCTCCCAAGTGGCTGGGATTACAGGCAGCTGGCTAATTTTTGTATTTTTGGTAGAAACAGAGTTTCACCATCTTGGCCAGGCTGGTCTCAAACTCCTGACCTTGTGATCCATCCACCTCAGCCTCCCAAAGTGCTAGGATTACAGGCATGAGGCATCGCACCCAGCAGGGGATCAGAGTTTTTAAAGGTAATTTGGTGGGTAGGGGGCTAGTGAGTCAGGAGTGCTGATTGGTTGGCTTGGGGATGAACTCATAGTGTGTCCAGAATTTATTCCTTTCGGTGGGTTCTTGGTCTTGCTGACTTCAAGAATGAAGCCATGGACCTTTGCGGTGAGTGTTACAGTTCTTAAAGATGGTGTGTCCGGAGTTTGTTCCTTCAAATGTTCAAATGTGTCTGGAGTTTCTTCCTTCTGATGGGTTGGTGGTCTCGCTGACTTCAGGAGTGAAGCTGGAGACCTTCACCGTGAGTGTTACAGCTCTTAAAGGTGGCACATCCAGAGTTGTTTGTCCCTCCTGGTGGGTTCATGGTCTTGCTGACTTCAGGAATGAAGCTGCAGACCCTCGTGGTGAGTGTTACAGCTCATAAAGGTAGTGCGGACCCAAAGAGTGAGTGGCAGCAAGATTTATTGTGAAGAGTGAAAGACCAAAGCTTCCACAGTGTGGAAGGGGACCCGAGCAGGTTGCTGCTGCTGACTCAGGTGGCTAGCTTTTGTTCCCTTATTTGGCCCCACCCACGTCCTGCTGATTGGTCCATTTTACAGAGTGCTGATTGGTGCATTTACAGTCCTTTAGCTAGACACGGAGTGCTGATTGGTGTGTTTACAATCCTTTAGCTAGACACAGAGTGCTGATTGGTGCGTTTACAATCCTCTAGCTAGACAGAAGAGTTCTCTAAGTCCCTACCCGACCTGGAAGCCCAGCTGGCTTCACCTCTCAATAGGGAGTCAAAGCTATTCTCTTATGCTGAGTCAGTTCCTGAGTCAGTTCCTGGGTGGGGGCCACAGAACTGGTTGGCAGGTCCAGGTGGGGCTATTCTGTTGTTAGAAATGCAAAAATCTGAAAAGACATCTTAAAAGGTCAATCTTAGGTTCACAGTAGTGGTGTTATCTTCAAGAGTAATTGGGGAAATTGCAACTCCTTTTTTTTTTTTTTTTTTTTTT
>NW_016815677.1:366026-370700 GCF_001698545.2 Rhinopithecus bieti | reverse complement strand
TTTTTTTTTTTTTTGAGACGGAGTCTCGCTCTGTCGCCTGGGCTGGAGTACAGTCACCGGATCTCAGCTCACTGCAAGCTCCGCCTCCCGGGTTTATGCCATTCTCCTGCCTCAGCCTCCCGAGTAGCTGGGACTACAGGCGCCTGCCACCTCACCCGGCTAGTTTTTTTGTATTTTTTAGTAGAGACAGGGTTTCACCGTGTTAGCCAGGATGGTCTCGATCTCCTGACCTCGTGATCCGCCCGTCTCGGCCTCCCAAAGTGCTGGGATTACAGGCTTGAGCCACCGCGCCCAGCCGGAAATTGCAACTCTTATGACCTCTGAAATAATAGCTGTTAATATTGTTATAAATAAAGTTTCGGTGCCACAAAAGAAATAGCACTTGAACATAAAATTTTCTTAATTCTCAGCAAGGCAAGTTACTTCAGTAGAAGGGTGCACCCTTACAGATGGAGCAGTGGTGAGCACACATTTGGACAAGGGAGGGGAAGGGTTCTTATCCCTGACGCACATGGCCCCCTGCTGCTGTGTCATTCCCCTATTGGCTAGGGTTAGACCGCACCGGCTAAACTAATTCCAATTGGCCGATTTAAAGAGAGTGTTGGGGGTGAGTGGTTTGGCCGGGAAAATGGTCATGACAGAGGAAGTCATCAGAATGAGTCAGGGTGGAGCAGGTAATCAAAATGAGTTGGGTGGAGTAGGTAATTGGGATGAGGGTGGAACAGGTAAAAGGAATGAGTCAGGGTGGAGTAGGTACAAAAAAGGTTGCTATACGAGGAAGTTTAAAAGTAGAAGGCAAATAATTGAACATACTGACATACTGATTCTTTGAAAAGAAATTTAGAATTTATATCTAACAATTCCTCCTTTTGCATTTCCTTACAGTTCTTTTTAAATTTTTTAACGTGTCTTGGCTTAGTTGTTTTGCTTGATTTTCCAAAAGAAGATGCTTCTCTGGATAAGGTGGAAGATAGCTAAGGGAGGTTTTACTAAGTGCCATTTTTATGAACCTCTGCACCAACCCGCGGATGCATGGTATGACGCAGCACCCAACCAGAATAAGTACACCCATTACAACTGTGAGGGAAGTATGAATTGAGACTATTATTCCTTTCTATTTACTGAACCACTTTTCTGGCCATCCTGTAAAGGGGTCATTTACCCCTGAGTTGTTGGCTAACTCATTGGACAGAGCAGTCAGACCTTGTAATGCCTTTGTTGTACTTCCGTCAGGGGCGGTGTTATTTGGGATGAAGGTATAATATTGAGTTTTAATCATAATGCAAATTTCTCCTCTTTCTGCTAATATCGTGTCTAATGCTATTCTATTTTCTCAGGTCATCTGGCTAGTAGCCCCTAATTGCTCAGCTATTCCTTTAACAGCATCTCTAGTGTAGTTAATAAATCGCTATTGGTTGTAGTAGGTGTAGTTTATTCAGTCTTCATTTTTATTAATTGTCACCTACCAAAATACTGACTCAAATCCTGCAGCTGTTTGATTTCAGACATTAAATTGATCTGATATTCCCTGTGGGACTCTGATTGTGTCTAAATAGACATGAGAGTCAAAAGACCCATAAGGGGCTTCTCTTGCTTTACGATCTTATTTTTCCTTCCTCTGGTTGATGAAATGCCAGAGTGAAAGGGATAGCCAATTGGACTAAAGCACAAGTGCCACTCCAGTTATTTGGCAGAGTGTCCAGTAAAGGTCCACCACAATACCACCGAACATCTGCTTGGGGATGAACAAGGCCTGACTGATTGATAAGTTCTTGAAAACTCTTAAGCTCACTGGATCCCTTCGGGTCTCCAAGGAATGCCAAGTTTCCTCCCTGTTGTGAGAGACGCAAAGTGAACTTAGTGTTGGGAGGTGGAAGCTGGATGGCCCTTGGAGGCAGACTGGCAGGGTGTCAAACTTCGGAATATAGCAGAGAGAGAGAGCTTGGCACAACTTACTACTCCAGGCTGTAGAATCCTGGAAAAGAGCTACTATGCAGCCCACACCTGGTTGACTGGAGGACCACTTTAGTGGAAAGGGGACAATCTGGGTCTCTGGCCTGCTGTGCATACAGCATAACAATTGC
This sequence comes from Rhinopithecus bieti, assembly GCF_001698545.2. Lineage (NCBI taxonomy): Eukaryota > Metazoa > Chordata > Mammalia > Primates > Cercopithecidae > Rhinopithecus > Rhinopithecus bieti. The sequence continues at coordinate 368,616 of NW_016815677.1, read as the reverse complement.
TTTTGTTTAACGTGCAGACAGTATATTTGATGTGTTCCAACCAGTATTATGCATCTTGGTATCCTGTCTTAATTGCAAAGGTTTAAGTCTAACTTCTACGATGCTCTAGTAAAATGAATGTATGGTTTTAGGAAATTACAAAAACCGGTTGGGGCAGTCCATCTTTGCTCTTTAGTGGTCCACAGAATGTTGGACCAACTATGGCATAAAAGCTCAGCATTGCAGGGCAAGACTCCTGGTTGACACTGGGGTCTTTATCAAAATCTCTCTGGATTAAATGGTCCCAATTTACTAAGGCCCAGTCTAAGGAGAGTCAGGAGGAACAGAAGTACTTTTCTGAAGTAGAGAGCTGTCGACTTGGCAAGTCCCCACAGGGTATATAACAAGGCAAGCATCAAATGCAATAGTTTGAAGTGAAATTGACTTGGTTATAACTAGATGGTCAGCTGTAGAGCGAGGAAAGAAGGAAGAGTAATAGAATAGATGAAAGACAGTTTAATTTTTCTTAGCCTTAGTTTGGAAGGGTTTTCCCCTGGGACCATGGCCCACCACTCTGGTGGGCGGGGGGGTGGCGCTTTCCTGACTTGGGTGTGATGAGTCCATCCCATTTCCGCTGTACGAATAGCAGTCTCGGTGGTTAGCAGCACAAAGTAGGGTCCTTCCCAGGCTAGTTCCAGTTTTCCTTCTTTCCACCCTTTGATGAGAACGTGATCCTCAGGCTGGTGCTGCTTTACCAGAAGTTCTAGGGGTGATACCTGTGCAAAAAGACTTTTAGTTTTGAGGGAAAGGAAAGTTGAAGATAAACCAAGTATATACTTTCTAAGAAACTGATCTTTTGTTTTAAATGTGGGGACGTCAGCAGTGGACTTTATAGTCCTTGGTGCCTTCTTTACTGATACATTTCCTTTAGCACCTATTTTATTAGTTTTAGACCAAAGAAAGCCAAACACCATTTTATATTTGACAATGCTTCCTGTATGACTTTGATACCAAATAAGCTAAATTTCACCTTTATATTAGTGTGTTATTAATGTTAAACTCAATTTTAATAAAATCTTGTAGACATATTTATCCAATTTTAACATCTGACCACAAGGTAAGATTTTATAGACTCTTTTAACCTTTTATAATTTTGTTAAAGAGCAGGTTAGTGCTTTAAGAAAAACCCGTTGTGCTTTTATTTTAATGCCCGGTTCACAGAAAAACTGGATGATACCCTTTTAACTTTAGCCAGTATGTTTACACACACAATTTCCTTTACGATTAACATTTTAAAACTTGCCTAAACCTTCAAAACAAAAAAAAATTTTTAACCTTTTAGTATAGGTAAAAATTTACATTCTTATGCCTTCTTATAATCCCTTTAACAAAAGTATATTTTACTTTCCTTATACACCTTGCACATAAACTGTTTCTTCAATAGTTTTACATTCAGGAGGCCTAATTACTTTTAAATTATACAACATTTCTTGCTTAAATTCCCTTTTATAACACTTTTTTTTTCACGCCTTTCATAGACAGTTCTCCAACATGCCTCAGCTTTCTGACTTGTTGCAAACATCCCTTTCTTTAAACAACCAGTTAATTTATTTTAGGACGAGAATTTACCATATAACATTCTTTTTACATAAATTCTCCCCCCGTGCTTTTTTTTTCCCAAAGATGTTAACCATTCTTTTCCAAAGTGAACTTCCTTCATGTGTGTGGACTAGACTGCCTAAGACCACAAGATTAGAAGTTAGGATAATACATGTTACACTGTTAACTTTTAGCAAACTTTACTTTTGTTGAAAACCGTGTAAGTTTGGGATTTCAACTATCCTTTACTGTTAATAAGACCTTGTTTAGACCTAATTAACTTAGAATTGGTATAGATGGTTCCTTCCTGGTTCTGTAAGCAACTTTAAGGCTTGGCTCAGTGCAAACAGTTCACATGTTTGAGCAGACCAATTATTAAGCAATTTTCCTAACTCTGCTTCTGCAAGAGTTTCCCTGTCAATTACTGAATACCCATTGTGTCTTTTTCCCTCAGTCACCTGGGAGGAACCATCTAGCCTCCTGTCCTGAAGGGAGATCCTCCTAGGTCTGGTCAGACCTTCATATGGTAATTAATTAAGATTTAGATCCCCTGTTAGGAAACCTGCTGGGTTAAGGGAATTATCAATGGTTATTGTTAAATCATCTTTTTCTAACAGCTTTTTCTAATAGCCCCATACTTTAAGATTTTTGAGTTAGTAAGCTACCCTTTTCCTTTTTTTGGGGGGGGCGCTTAAGATAGTTGTGAACTGGTGAGGTGTGTTCACAGTGAGGTTTCCTCTAAAAGCTATTTTTCTACTTCTGCTAGCAAAGTAGTTGCCGCTACAGATTAAATGCATTTGGGCCATCTGAGGGTTACTGGGTTAAGGATTTTTTGATAGGAAGGCTACAGGTTGTCAGTGGCCTCAGTGCTTTCAGGCTACGCCCTTGTTTACACTGAAACCAAGGTGGTATTGAAGTGTTACAGGGTCACCGAGAAAACCTTCAATTATCAATTACAGGTTTTAAATTTACCCTGGCTTTTAAAGGAATAGGGTACACTGTTTTCTCCTTT
>NW_016815677.1:355233-365760 GCF_001698545.2 Rhinopithecus bieti | reverse complement strand
TTTGTATTTTTTTTTAGTAGAGACGGGGTTTCACCGTGTTAGCCAGGATGGTCTCGATCTCCTGACCTCGTGATCCGCCCGTCTCGGCCTCCCAAAGTGCTGGGATTACAGGCTTGAGCCACCGCGCCCGGCCCACTGTTTTCTCTTTACTACTCTCTCTTTTCTTTTCTCTTTGACTTTCTGTCTCTCTCTTTTCTCTCTTTGACTCCCTCTTTGTCTCTCTGTCTCTCCCTCTCTCTGTCTCTCTCTCTCTTTCCCCTCCCTCTCTTTCCTGTCTGCTGTTCTTTCCCTGCCTCTGCCAGCTGCTTATGCTGCTGTTCTCCTCTCTCCTTCCCCTTCCCCTAGAGGGACCAGCAGGAGTGGAGCTACTCTTTCTTCCCCTGAGAAGAAAGGAAAGGGGAGTTCTGAATATTTTTCTTACTACCAGAGGTTTTTGTGAGGTTCAGCCCCCGCCATGGGGATTTCTCACCTCTTTGTGAGGTTCAACCCCCCTTCATGGGGATTTCTCACCTCTCTTTGAGGTTCAACCACCCACTTGTGGGGATTTCTCACAGTTTTTTTTGTTTGTTTGTTTTTTGTTTTTTGATGGAGTCTCGCGCTCTGTCCCCCAGGCTGGAGTGCAGTCGCGCAATCTCAGCTCACTGCAAGCTTCATCTCCCGGGTTCATACCATTCTCCTGCGTCAGCCTCCTGAGTAGCTGGGACTACAGGCGCCCACTACCATGTCCAGCTAATTTTTTGTATTTTTAGTAGAGATGGAGTTTCACCGTGTTAGCCAGGATGGCCTTGATCTTCTGACCTCGTGATCTGCCTGCTTTGGCCTCCCAACGTGCTGGGATTACAGGTGTGAGCCACTGCACCTGGCCAAATTCTCACCTCTTTTGAGGTTTCCCCTCCCCCCCATGGGGATTTCTCACCTCTTTTGAGGTTCAACACGCCCTCATGGGGATTCCTCACCTCTTTCTGAGGTTCAACCCCCGCCTCATCGGGATTTCTCACCTCTTTCTGAGGTTAACCCTTCCCGCCCCCAATGGGGATTTCTCACCTCTTTATAACTTCCAAGACCGACTAAGGAATCCTTCACCGCCCCCTGCGGCTTGCTTTCCCTAGTCCCGACTAAGGAATGCTTTACCGCCTCTGTGGTTTCTCTTTACTTGGTATGTCCTAACCGAGGAATGCTTTACCATCCGTGGCTTTTTCCTTAGTCCTGACCACCAAGGAAATACTTCACTGGCTCCTGTAGTTTCTCCTTACTTGGTCTGTCCACAGAGTGTTTGCCACAGTATGTGAGGATCCTTTACACTAGGTTGCTGGCCAGTTTTTTTTTTTTTTCCGTGTTGCTGAGAGCTCGGGTTATTCTTTGCACTGGGTGGGTCTTGATTTCTCACCCCGAGGCTGCCACAAAGGGGCGGGGTGCACCTCCTCACGTGAGAGAACCAAAGACCGCCCCCAGAGGGGAATGTAATCACAGGCAAGCCCCCAAATTGTTATAAATAAAGTTTCGGTGCTGCAAAATAAATAGCACTCGAATATAAAATTTTCTTTTTAATTCTCAGCAAGGCAAGTTACTTCAGTAGAAGGGTACACCCTTACAGATGGAGCAATGGTGAGCGCACACTTGAACAAGGGAGGGGAAGGGTTCTTATCCCTGACGCAGGTGGACCCTGCTGTTGTGTCGTTCCCCTATTGGCTAGGGTTAGACCGCACAGGCTAAATTAATTCCAATTGGCTAGTTTAAAGAGAGTGTTTTGTTTGGTGGGAAAAATGGTTAAGACAGAGCAGATAATCAGAAAGAGTCAGGGTGGAGCAGGTAATTGAAAAAGGTTGCTTTACGAGGAAGTTAAGTTTAAAAGTAGAAGGCAAAGAATTGAACATACCGAAATACTGATTCTTTGAAAAGAAATTTAGAACTTATATCTAATAATATTTAGAATTCCAGCTGCTCTCATCCTAACTTGGTGGCTGGTGGCCTTTCATTTGTTTTACTGGAAGAGCCTAGCTTTGGGGAAGGACTGTTATTTAAACTGTAAACTAAATTCCATCCCAAGGCTAGTTCAGCCTACACCCAGGAATGGACAGTAGATTGGGGGTTAGAAGCAAGATGGAGTTGGTTACGTCTGATGTCTTTTACTATCATAATTTCTTTAGTTATAATTTTACAAAGGTGATTTCAATAACACATCACATTTAGTCATCATGTCTCCTTAGGTTACTCTTGGCTGTGAAAGTTGCATATACTGTAAACCAAAAAGTATTTGAGACAAGTTTCAATCAATTTAGAAAGTTTATTTTCCCAAGGTTAAGGATGTACCCGTGACACAGCCTCAGGAGGTCCTGATGACATGTGCCTAAGGTGGTTGGGGTACAGCTTGCTTTTATACATTTTAGGGAGACATAATACACCTCTGTATGTATACATGTACGATTTACATTGGTTCAATATGAAAGGGCGGGACAACTCAAAGGTAGGGGGTGTTCCAAGTCTTAGGTAGATTTAAACATGTCCTGATTGGCAGTTGGTTGAAACAGTTGTTATCTGTAGAAAAGAATGTCTGGGCTATGCTGAGGGGTTGCAGAGATCTAAGTTTTATCATGCACATGAAGCCTCCTAGTAGCAGGCTTTAGAGAGAATAGACTGTAAATTTTTTTTTTTTTTTTTTTTAATCAGACTTAAGGTCTGTGTTGATGTTACTGCTGGAAGGGTATAATGAGGCATGTCCAGCCCCTACTTCCCATCATGGCCTGAACCAGCCTTTTTTCTTTTCTTTTTTTTTTTTTTGAGACGGAGTCTCTGTCTGTTGCCCAGGCTGGAGTGCAGTGGCGTGATCTTGGCTCACTGCAAGCTCCACCTCCCGGGTTCACTCCATTCTCCTGCCTCAGCCTCCCAAGTAGCTGGAACTACAGGCGCCCACCACCACACCTGGCTAATTTTCTGTATTTTTAGTAGAGATGGGGTTTCACCATGTTAGCCAGGATGGTCTCGATCTCCTGACCTCGTGATCTGCCTGCCTTGGTCTCCCAAAGTGCTGGGATTACAGGCGTGAGCCACCGCACCTGGCCTCAACCAATCTTTCAGGTTAAAGTTTAGGATGCCCTGGCTGAGGAGGGAGTCCATTCACATGGTTGCAGGGGTCCTTTCAACTTTATTTTTGGTTTACCATGCTTTGCTTGTTTTCTGTAACTTGGAATAGAGTACCAGTCAGGTGTTGTACATAGGGAAAAACTCTCTTTAAACCATGATTTTCCCCTGTTCTTACACCACAACAATCATTAGCACAGAAGAAGACTTCTGTGGCCTAATGTGGGGGTTTTTCCCCCACACAAGGGGCGTGGACACCAACTTGGTATCCTCCAATTCAGTTCCAAATATAGGAAACAGGAAACTTACCTTGACCTCTTCACGGGCCTTGTGACCTGGGTGCCTCACTTACTTGGCCCACAACTCTCAACTCCTCATGGGAAGGGGAGCATGCAGGTGAGTGGGTGCCGGAGCCAGAGCAAACGCTTTTGGACGCCATCAGGAGCAAAACTTCATGCGGCCCTGCGGCAGTGTCTAGGTGGCTACACACAACCCCTGAGGCCCCAGAGGGTGTGTGTTACAGTGTGTTCTTTTAGCTCTGCCATCCACAGATGGCTTAAGTGTTAACACCTCAGTGTAAGGTCAGTGTGACAGCCTTTTGCACCCATGGCCAAGTCCTTGTCCTGCATCCACGAGGAATGAGGTCGCACAAACAAATTGAAGGGTAGTGAATGGGGAAGATTTTATTGTCAATGAAAGTGGTTCTCATCAGGAAGGGGAGCTGGAAGATGGCTGGAATGGGAAAGTGATTTTCCCCTGGAGTCTAGCTGTTCTGCCACCAAGCTGTCCCTCTAAAGTGAAGCTATTTCTCTCCAACGTCCAGCTGCTGCTTCTCTCCTTCTCTGCCCTCTGCCAGTTGGGTCAGGGATTTTTATGAGTATAGGATGGGGGGTGGGGTGGGCCATTGGTGATTTTGGAAAATAAAACATTTGAGGGAGAAAACAGGAATGCATGTTCTTACTTTGGGCTATAAAGGGCTATGGTTCTAGGCTTGATGATGGGGCTTCACCAGGGACCTGGCCCTTTTCTGCCTAGAATTTCCCTGCCTCCTGTCCCTGTCACTATCTACCCAGAGATAGTGTCAGATCCACAAGTTGAAGGCCCAGTTCCCCAAGACTGCCCTTCCCTTCTCAACACCAATGGCAAGTCCAGGCCTCTGGAACTTCTGACCAACCAGCTTTAAGTTGGGTTCAATTAATTTACTGGAGCGACTTACAAAACTCAGGGAAACAGCTGGGCGCAGTGGCTCACACTTGTAATCCCAGCACTTTAGGAGGCTGAAGTGAGCGGATCACGAGGTCAGGAGTTCAAGACCAGCTTGGCCAACATAGTGAAACTCTCTCTACTAAAAATACAATAATTAGCCAGGCATGGTGGTGTGTGCCTGTAGTCCCAGCTACTTGGGAGGCTGAGACAGGAGAATTGCTTGAACCTGGGAGGCGGATGTTGTGGTGGGTTGAGATCACGCTCCTGCACTCCAGTCTGGGCAACAGAGCCACACTGCTTCTCAAACAAAACAAAACACTCAGGGAAACACGTTTACCAGTCTGTTATAAAGGATATTGCAGAGGATATAGATTAAAAGACGTGTAGGGTGAGGTCTGGGTAAAGAGGCTTAGAGCTTCCATGCCCTCCCTGGGGCACCACCCTCCAGAAACTTCCGTATGTTCAGCTCTCCAGAAGCTCATTGAACCCTGTCCTCTTGGATTTTTATGAAGCTTCACGCTTCAGCATGCCTTCCCCCAGGGTATATGGTGGGACCCTCTAATGGGAGGGCCTTGAGATCCACAATCAGAAAGGTGGGGGAACATTAGAATGAAAAGAAGGCAGGAGAATGTCAGAGGCTTGGCCCTGAGGTATAGCACACCCAATAGTACAACAAAGGACTGTAACAAGGGCTGTGGGAGTTACAAGTCAGGAACTGTGGAGGAAAACCAATATATATCATAACACCACAGCTATTTTGTAGAATGTCCCACAACTGAGATTTGTCTGATGTTTTTCTCATGATTACACTGGGGTTATGGGTTTTTTGGGGGAAGAACACGGGGGTAAGGTGCCATTCTCAATCACATCAACATGTGATGCATACTACCATGCATGCTATCCACATGACATATCACCCTTGATGTTGCCTTTGGTCACCTGGCTGAGATAGTGTTTTTAGATTTCTCTATTCCAAAGTGAACTCTTCTTCCTTTCCTTACTGTACTCTGGAAGGAAGTCACTGTGCACCGCCCACACTTAAGGAATGAGGAATTATGTTCCACCTCCTTAAGGGCAGGGTATCAACATAAATTATTTAGAATTCTTATGTATGGCAGATTTGACTCCTTTGTCTATTTACTTAGTCACTTATGTCAGTATTTTTAAATACTGATTTATTTATTTATTTGCTCACATTGTTCCAGCTTTGGCCATTGGGAAGTCTTTCTCCTGTTGGAGCCTGCATCCCTTTCTCATACTCCCATTTTCATGTTATTTTGTTGTTTTTAAGCACTTACTTTCTTGTGCCACAAGATACTCCAGGCTTATTTTGTAAATTTGGTGTCCTACTCCTAGAATCAGCCATTTCTTCAAGGAGCCCTGGCTCTTTTTATTGAAAAATAGTATTTAAAACCAAGGTCTGCACACTAGGAATGCTCAGAGTGGCATTATTATACTTTTTTTTGTTTTTAAGCGATAGGGTCAGGCATGGTGGCTCACGCCTGTAATCCCAGCACTTTTGGAGGCCTAGGCAGGCAGATCACCTGAGGTCAGGAGTTCGAGACCAGCCTGGCGAACATGGTGAAACCCTGCCTCTATTAAAAATAGAAAAATTAGGCCAGGTGTAGTGGCTCATGCTTATAATCCCAGCACTTTGGGAGACCAAGGCAGGCGGATCATTTGAAGTCAGGAGTTCGAGACCAGACCAGCCCACTTGGCAAAACCCCATCTCTACTGAAAATACAAAAATTAGCCGGGCATGATGGCATGCGCCTATAATCCCAACTACTCGGGAGGCTGAGGCAGGAGAATCACTTGAACCCGGGAGGTGGAGGTTGCAGTGAGCTGAGACCATACCATTGCACTCCATCCTGGGCAAAAAGAGCAAAACTCTTATCTCAGATAAATAAATTAATTAAAAAAATTAGCTGGGCATGGTGGCACACATCTGTAATCCCAGCTACTTGGGAAACTGAGGCAGGAGAATTACCTGAACCTGGGAGGCAGAGGTTGCAGTGAGCTGAGATCGTGCCACCACACTCCAGCCTGGGTGACAGAGTGAGACTCTGTCTCAAAAAAAAAAAAAAAAGACAGGGTCTCACTCTATCGCCAAGGCTGGAGTACAGTGGCATGATCATGGCTAGCTGCAGCCTCAAACTCCCAGGCTCAATCTATCGCCCCCCTCTGCTTCCTGACTAGCTGGAACTACAAGTGTGCACCACCACACCCAGCTAAGCTAATACTTGGTTTTTGTATGTATATGTGTATGTATGTATGTATGAGACAGGCTCTGACTGTTACCCAGGCTGGAGTATAGTGGTTCAGTCATAGCTCACAGCAGCCTTAAACTCCTGGGCTCAAGTGGTCCTCCCTGGCCTGAGCCTCCTGAGTAGCCAAGACTATAGGCACTCACCACCACGCCCAGCCATTTTTTTTTTTTTTTTTTTTTTTTTTAAGAGACAGGGTCTTGCGATACTGCCCTGGCTGGAGTGTAGTGGCAGGATCACAGCTCATTGCAGCCTCAGCCTCTTGGGCTGAAGCCATCCTCCTACTTCAGCCTCTCAAGTAGCTGGGACTGCAGGTACATGCCACCATGCCTAGTTAATTTTTTTTTTTTTTGTAGAGGCAAGGTCTTGCTATTTTGTCCAGGCTGGTCGCCAACTCTTGGCTTGAAGTGATCCTTCTTCCTTGGCCTCCCAAAGTATTGGGATTATAGGCATGAGCCACATACTTATAAAAAATTTTTGTAGAGACAGTGTCTCATTGTGTTACCCAGGTTTGTCTCTAATTCCTGGCTTCAAGTGATCCTTCTGCCTTGGGCCCCCAAAGTGCTGGGATTATAGGCTGAGAAGCAGGGGCTGGCATGCCCATGCCCTGTTTTACATTTTTTGTAGATCTCTTTAATATGTAGTTTAATAGAGGACAGCTGGATTCTATTAAATGCTTCTGCGTTCAATTTGCTATGATATACTACTTTGATTAAAATATACCAAAAAACTCCAGCATCACACAAATATGTAGTTGGAAAGGGAGGATTATTTCAGTAGCTTTTTCAGATAGTTTTGGATATTCTTACTCTGATACCGTACCAAAACTCCACAAGTGGTATTTTCTTAAGTGATTAGTACATTGTGGAATCTGAAATGTCAATGAACTTTTCATCTTCTGTTGCATTAAAATACATTAGCTTTTGTTTTGTACCTTGAATGAATTTTTACCTATACCTTATTTTATATCATTGTTACATGGCTATATGGTCATTTGGAAAATACTGATTTCAGAGTTATGCAGATCTTCCAAATGTGGACACATTTATTATACAATGTAAAAAAATCACATTTCATTAATATCACCAATGATCTGTCAGAATAATTTGAGCATGTGGGAAGCTGTCAAGCTCACAGTGACAGACACAAGTTTTCCAAAATACTAATTTTCACCTGAATTCTCAAACTTTTTTATTGGCAGTAAGTACTAAGTTATTTTATTTAAAATGACAGGCTCATTTCATTCATTTTTTTCATTCATTTTCAAGAAAATGGCAAATACTTCTAAATAACCATAGTTTGTCATTCTTTCAAGTAAAAATAGTGTCCCATGAGAAAAGCAATTAGTTGAGCTCCCACCTCAAAACTGCACAAGTGCTTTTCTTGAGGCAACTTGTATTTCAGAATGCAGGATGAAAACTTCAGGTATACTTCCCATTTTATCACACATATTGAAAACAGGTACTCAAAAGTCGAGACTTAATAACAAATGTAGGGAAGGGGAGGCTGGGTCTCCATTGGAGTGAGCATTCGGGTAGTAGTAGCTGTGTTCAGCATAGATGTTTGGCATTCTGACCTGATTGTTCCTGCTGCCTAGCTTAATTTCTTCCCAGCTCAATCTCACATATCCAGCCTTCCCATCAATTCCACGATCAAACTAATAGTCTTTCAGTAAATTACTTTTATGTTTAACTAGGATCAGTTTTTTTGCTGCAACCAATAACTCTGGCTGATACGCTGCTTAAACTTAAGTAAAAAAAAAAAAAAAAACTTTTTTTTTTTTTTTGAGACGGAGTCTCACTCTGTCACCCAGGCTGGAGTGCAGTGGCACGATCTCGGCTCACTGCAAGCTCCGCCTCCCGGGTTCACGCCATTCTCCTGCCTCAGCCTCCTGAGTAGCTGGGACTACAGGTGCCCGCCACCATGCCCGGCTAATTTTTTTGTATTTTTAGTAGAGACAGGGCCTCACTGTGTTAGCCAGGATGGTCACGATCTCCTGACCTTGTGATCCGCCTGCCTCGGCCTCCCAAAGTGCTGGGATTACAGGCATGAGCCACCGCACCCGGCCGCCAAAATACTGTTTAAGGAAGTAATCTGAAAAGTGATGATAGTCTTTAGTTCAAAATTATGTGCCTCATGGTTAACCTTTCTGATGACTTGTAATTATTAACATCAGTTATGAGCAGTCACTATCCAATACCTACCTTTCTAGCCTATTTTCCAGCCAAACCAAATACATTGCTTTACCCACCTCAACCCCTTCTCCACCTTTACCTCTGTCTAGAATGTACTTTCCCTCTCAGTTTGTCCAAATCCAACCAAGACCTAGCTCTGTTGTCAATGCCACCATGAAGCTAGAAATAACCTTTGCCTTCTCCAAACCATTGAGAGGTTCCTTCACCTCTTATGTGGCACTTAGTACTTTCTACTTTGTAATATCATTATTCATGTATATCTTATTTCCACTAAACATCTGTGACAGTACTGTCCCATACAAATCTATGCTCCACAGCACTTAACCTTGAACAAGTAAGCACTTTAAAACATTAGGTGATGCTGGCATGGTGGCTCACACTTGTAATCTCAGCACTTTGGGAGGCCAAGGCAGGAGGAATGCCTGAGCCCAGGAGTTCGAGACCAGGTAGAGCAACATAGTGAGACCCTTCTCTACAAAGAATGAAAAATTAGCTGGGCATGGTGACATGTGCCTGTAGTACCAGTATTTGGGAGGCTGAGGTGGGAGAGTCACTTGAGCTAGGGAAGTGGAGGCTACAGTGAGCTGTGATTGCACTACCACACTCCAGCCTGGGTGGCAAAGCAAGACCCTGTCTCAAAAACAAAACAAAAAACATATTACATGAATGGACTTGTATACAAAAAATACACAAGTACCTTTATGGGCTGTTGAAGTCCCCTGAGCTATATATCCCCTCTACTACCTAGCTCCAAGCTGCTGGGCCTCTTTTCCCCCTTAGTGGGTCAGCTGTCTCTTTTTGCAGCTGTCAACTTAACCTCATTTAAGCAGCCACTCCTTGCCCTCATTCTGGAGTTGCTGCTTCAGTTAGTTAGGGAACTAGAAAAATGTGAATTTTGTTTCAAACAAAAGACTGTGTGAGGGCTTGAGGGACTTTCCTGTGAGAAAATCTTGAATCCATAGTCTTTGATCTTTATTTTGGATATTCTGAGACTTTTTCTTTTCTGGTTTTTGGCTGATCTTAGAGATAGTTGTGATTCTCAGAAAAGTGATTGTTCAGTAATATGTTACAATTCATCCATATATAGCAAAAGTTTATTCAGCAAATAATTTACTGAGTATTTTATGTCAGGCACTTTGAGAGAGAGAAAATACAGTTCATGCCCTCAAGGTGTTTTAGTAGAAAAAGCATTTGAGTTTGTACTGGGAATGTAAGTAGGATACTAATAATTAGTCCCTAGTGGAATTTTCCTGTTTTATAGAACTAATCTGTTCAGTTTCTGAGCCAACCCTGACAGAGCAGAACCAGAGATATTATGACATTAGTCATGCTGACAGGTCTGGTTTCTTGGGGTTAACCCAGGCATCATTGTGCCCACCTAGTTCTAGCCTTCCTTTACTCCCACTTTGCTGGTCAAATAAGAACAATGGATGTATGTTCCAGTACCCTACTCTGTCTGACTTGGAGCCCTGTCAAAATTCCTAGCCTGAGCCAGATGGGTGACTCATGCCTGTAATCCCAGCACTTCAGGAGGCTGAGGCAGGTGGATTGCTTGAGCCAAGGAGTTTGAAACCAGCCTGGGCAACATGGCAAAACTCCGTATCTACAAAAAATACAAAAATTAGCCAGGCATGGTGACATGCACCTGCAGTCCCAGCTACCCAGGAAGCTGAGATGGGAGGATCACCTTGAGCCTGGGAGGTCAAGGCTGCAGTGAACCGTGATCAGGCCACTGTACTCCATCCTGGGTGAGAGAGTGAGATCCTGTCTCAAAAAAAAAA
>NW_016815677.1:303086-354862 GCF_001698545.2 Rhinopithecus bieti | reverse complement strand
TTAAAAAAAAAAAAAAAAATCCTAGCTTTCTTGAGTGGGTCCTTGCTTTGTTTTGCTCTCTGATATTTGTTTTTATGTATATCATCTCTACAAGTGGAGGAAATGTTCTGTCTAGTTATTTTTCTGCTGATGAAATGGGAGAGTTCCCTGACTCCCCCCGCAGGATGCGTGACAAGGGTGTGGCTCGTCTGTTTGGCTACCGCCACTGCTAAAACCCCTTACAGGAGGAGGAGGAGGAGCACAGAGACAGGCAGGGGTAGGAGCTGGGGCAAGCTGTTTTAGGGTCTGGCCCCACAGTGGCGTCTAGGGGTGGGTGCCTGTAGCCCCCAAAGCCCCACTGGGCATGCTACAGTGTTCTTTTAGCTCTGCTGTCTGCAGATGGGTTAAGTGTTAACCAGCTCAGTTCCTTCTTGGTATTTGGATTCTTGTCCGGCATCCAGGAGGAATCAGGTCACACACGGACTTGAAGGATTAAGTGTTAACCAGCTCAGTGCCTTCTTGGTATTTGGGTTCTTGTCCGGCATCCAGGAGGAATCAGGCCACACACGGACTTGAAGGATGGTGTATGTGGGGATTTTATTGGATGATGGAGGTGGCTTTCAGTGGGATGGATGGGGAGCTGGAAAGGGGATGAAGTGGGAAGATGATCTTCCCTTGCAGTTCAGCTGTCCTGCAGCTGATCTCCTCTCTGACCATCCCCAGCTGAATGGCTCTTGACATTCAGATGCTCCTTCTCTTCTCTCCTTCTCTGCCATGCTGCTCTTTTGCTCCTCTGCACTTCTGTTTGTCTGCTCATCTGCCTGTGGAACCTGGAGTTTGGGGTTTATATGCATACAGGATAGCATGGCGTGGCAGGCCAAAAGGCAACATTTGGGCACAAAAACAGGAATGCCTGTTCTCATTTAGGGCCACAGGTTTCCAGGCTTGAGGGTGGGGCCTTAGCTGGGGTACTGTCCTCTTCCCAGTATTTCCCTGTCTCCTGTCTGTATTACTAGGGTTTTTGTTTTTGCTCAGCCCACACAGAAGTAGGATCTGCTAGGGTTTTATCTAGATTGGGTTACTGAATATTAAGGATTCCTTAGAATGTTAATTTGCTTTCTGCAGGTGACAAGTGTGGATCCTGCCTGGCAGACAAGCAGCAAATTACTTGATATGGTAGTAGATGATGTTTGAGTATGGGTGCAGTTTTTGTTGTGAATGAAGTATAGTATTGAGAAGCATGTGGGTATGTCAGTGTATGAATTAAATAGTTTAAAACGTGCTGGCTTGTTCTCCAAAGACACAAAGGAACTTTTTTATTAGCCTAAGTAAAGCATTATTAGAAAAGTAAATCTATTGAGAAAAGTCAACTTTTGATTATTCATGTTAATGTAATGGACAGTAATATGAGTGTATTTTCTTAATTATATTTAGTTTTGAAATTCCTAAATGTTTGTTCCTGCAGATCACAAATACTGAACTATACACTTGCTTTGGGTCACACACAGTTATACATCAGTGAATTGCTTGCCACACTCTCCTCTCCATACTCTCCTTGTATATTGACTCATATTGTCACACTTTGGAGCCTTTTAAAGAGACCTGAAGCCTTTTTCCTTGGTTAGAAGGCTTCAGACAGGCAGCATTGGGTAAGACTCTTATTTACTCAGCCTGAGTTCTGTTAAGGCTTTTAGACTGGCCCTCTGACTTTGCTAGAGTTACTTGAGAGTTCTGAGTAACAATGATCTTGATTCATGATTCCCTTCCATTAGAGCAAATAACAAATTTTATACCCCCCAAACAAACTGAATTTTAAAAATAATCCCTCTAGATCCAAAATATTCTAAAGGTTTTGAGATAGCTATATTATATGGGTTTTCCTGGGAGATGTAATTTGAACCTCATGTTTGACTGTGTGGCAGAGATCCAGCATAAACCAGGTTAAGGTAAAAGGGGAATTCATTGGCTCTTGAAACAAGTTCTAGGGTGGTGCTAACTTTAGTCATGCCTGGATTCCAGAGTCTTGATATCTTCTGAACACTATTTTTGGTATCACTTTCTTCTGTGTTGGCTTCATTCTCAAACAGGCAAAAATGGTCACTCTCAGTGCTGGATTTATATCTCCCTCACAGTTTGTTATCTGGGTGAAAATATTCTCTTTCTTGATAGTACCAGCAGAAGTCCACAGGCAGACTCCATTGGCAGAACTTGGGTCACATACCCATGTCTGAAACAATCACTAATCAAGGAGAGTGGGTACTAAGTTGGCTGGGTCTCCCTGGATCCTCCATCTCCTGGTGAACTAAGGGGTTTGCGGCAGTTCAATCTGTACTACATGGACTCATGGACTAAGAATGGATGGGAAGTGATTTCCTCCAAAGACACAGATGGACCCCTCCTCCCGGAAAAGGTGGAGATAGTATTTGAATGTAGATTTGTGGGGAAATGGTAAAAAGTTTCATACCGTTACAGTTACTTAGTGCTGTGTAACAGATCTCCTGAAAACTTCATGGTGCTCACACTTGTAATCCCAATGCTTTAGAAGGCTGAGGCGGAAGGATCCCTTGAGCACATCAGTTCGAGACCAGCCTGGCCAACATAGGGAGACCCTGTCTCTTAAAAAAAAAAAAAAATGCTGTGTGTGGTGGTCCGTGCCTGTAGTCCCAGCTAATGGGAGGCTGAGGTGGGAGGATTGCTTGAGCCCAGGAGTTCAAGGTTGTAGTGAGCTATAACTGTGCCACTACACTCCAGCCTGGATGACAGAGCAAGACTCTGTCACTGTTTAAAGAGAGACAGACACAGACAGACATGTGGCATCTTAGAATCCAATGAAGGAATAGAGATTTCTTGTTCACCTAATGGTTATGGGACAGGGGTAGGAGATTGAGAGTGCAACATATATGATGTAAATATACAAGAATATTCCTTACTAATAGACCGTAGCATCTGTTTATCCATATGGTTACATGTTGCTTTATTCTTAGTATCACCAGGTGTGTGTAGCAGATACTGTGTAGCTCTGACCAGATGCCCTTGATCCCTATTACCGGTTCTGTGCACCCATTCTATAGCTATTGTGTGCTTAACAGCTTGCATCTGTGACTCTTGAGGACTGCCTTTGGGTGACTGGCATCACTTTGTGCATGGGCCCAGAGAACCAGAAGTGCCTGGCAGTTTACATTGCCCTAAGGAGGCTTTTAGTCATTGACTGAGTGACTGCAGGGCTATGAAAGACCAGCACCTTTGCCTTGAGGTGGCTCAAACTCAGAGGCATTGTTTATACTTCAGAGCACACCTGCTAGATCACACTAAGGCTGGGATTTTGCCCCATATCATACCTTTGCTTGGCTGCTGCTGCTTTCTCCTGCTCCTTACTCCTATTTTCTCCTGGGAACAACTTCTTGATAAATCACTTGCACTTGAATCTTTCTCTTATGGTTTGCTTCTGGGGAACCCTAATTAAAACAGTATGAATCTAAGCCTCCTTTGTATTCATAGTCTTTGGAATCACTTTTGAGCTTTATATTAATAGTGATATACACTGCTATTTCCAACTAATTCTTGGAATATTGACTTTTGGGTTTTGGGGATGGCCAAAACATATATCAAAAATAATGCTAGTATGTCAGCTGCATTTGGTTTAACTCATGACCCCATTTTTACTGTGAGTTGTGCTTCTGTTACTAGATATTAAATAGCTTATCTTAAAATTCAGTCAGTGCGATTGAAACTGCCTTTGCAAAATCATAACTGAGAAAATTATGACAGTGAAAGATACCAGACCTAACCGACCCCATCTTGCTTCTAACGTCTAAACGGTCCTTGTTCATTCCTGCGCATAGGCCAAACTAGCCTTGGGAAGGAATTTTGTTTACAGTTTAAAGCTAAACTGTTCTTGTAAAACAAATGAAAGGCCACCAGACACCAAGTTAGAATGAGAGGGGCTGGAATTCTAAATATTACCAGCCATCATTAGGTAGGTCATAAGAGTTTCAACTTCCCCAATTACTCTTGAAGATAACATCACTATTGTGAACCTCAGATCGGCCTTTTGAGATGTCTTTTCAGGTTTTTGCATTTCTGACAACTGGACGGCCCCACCTGGACCTGCCAACCAGTTCTGTATCCCCCACCGAGGAACTGACCCAGCATAAGAGAACAGCTTCAACTCCCTAGATTTCATTCCTAACGCAACCAATCAGCACTCCTGACTCACTGGCCCCCACCCACCAAATTATCCTTAAAAACTCTGATCCCCGAGTTTTCGGGAAGACTGATTTGAGTAATAGTAAAACTCTGGTCCTCCCACACAGCTGGTTCTGTGTGAATTCCCCTTTCTCTATTGCAGTTCCGCTGTCTTGACAAATCATCTCTGTGTAGGCAGAGGCACGGTGAACCTATTGAGCAGTTACACAACCACAGCAATAGGTTGCCCTTCACTGTGCATGAATCATTCTTCCTGATCCATTCAGAAAGATTGGTATTTACTGTGTTAATAGTTGCATTACCTGGTTTGTGATACAATAACTATTTATATCATTATTGTATCATAGGAAGCTTTCTGTCCCTTAAATAATATGAGAATTATCCTCTCCATAACATTTGATAGATATTTCCTACAAAACTATTTAGTACTGATGCCTTTTAGGGGGTGATAATGACAGTTTTTACTAATTGTATGTATGTGGTTATAGTCTATTCAGGGTTTCTTTTTACATTTATTATCTTACTGAAAGTATATGTAAATTTGCTAAGTGCATGTCTTTTTTTTTTTTTGGAGATGGTCTCACTCTGTTGCCAGGCTGGAGTGCAGTGGCACTACCTTGGCTCAATGCAATCTCCATCTCCCAGGTTCAAGCGATTCTTGTGCCTCAGCCTCCCAAATATCTGGGATTACAGGCCTGTGCCACCACACCCAGCTAATTTTTTATTTTTGGTAGAGACAGGGTTTTGCCATGTTGGTCAGGCTGGTCTCAAACTCCTGGCCTCAAGTGTTCCACCCACCTTGGCCTCCCAAAATGCTGGGATTGTAGTCACGAGCCACTGTGCCTAGCCAGTGAACATCATTTAACGAATCAGTAGTTCTACAAGATTTAAGACAAACACCAGGCCTTACCTTCCCTGCTTTCCATTTTCTTTTTAAATTTTTTTTGGAGATAGGGTCTCACTCTGTCACCCAAACTAGAGTGCAGGTGGTATGATCTCAGCTCACTGCACCCTCCACCCCTGTGGGCTCAAGCAATCCTCCCACCTCAGTCTCCTGAGTAGCTGGGACTATAGGTATGCACCACGCCCAGCTATTTTTTTGTGTTTTTGGTAGAGATGGAGGTCTCACCATGTTGCCCAGGTTCCTATTTTCCATTTTCTCTTCTCCAGGACTACCACTTTCAACTCTTAGCTAATTCTTTTGGTAATTACATATATATATTAAATAATATGCTTGGAGCTAATTCTTTTTTTTTTTTTGAGATGGAGTTTTGCTTTGTTGCCCAGGCTGGAGTGCAGTGGCGTGATCTCAGCTCACTGCAACCTCCGCCTCCCAGGTTCAAGCAATTCTCTTGCCTCAACCTCCCGAGTAGCTGGGATTACAGGTGCGTGCCACCACACCCAGCTAATTTTTGTATTTTTAGTAGAGACGGTTTCACCATGTTGGCCAGGCTGGTCTTGAACTCTTGACCTCAGGTGATCTGCCCGCTTCGGCCTCCCAAGGGCTTATAATAAGCGTGAGCCACCATGCCTGGCAGGAACTAATTCTTAATTTCAGTTTAGGCATTATCTATTGACATCTTCCTTGATTAAAGGTAAGACTGTTACTCTTTATGCATTTGTTAATTTCTCCTTGTAATTCTACCAGTTTTGCTCAATGCATATTACTCATTCTTCTGTCTTCTGAATATAATTAAAATTTTTGTTAGATCAGCAGTTCACGAAGTATAGTCCAGTGATCTGTATGGGTCCCCTAGACTTTTTCAAGGGGTCTGTGAGGTCAGAACTTTTTATAATGATACAAAGACTTATTTGCTTTTTTTTTTGGAAGTAGCTTCCTTGTCTGGGCTAGATACCTGGGGTTTGTTGTCTCGGGCCAAGAAAATTTGGGACACAGACACACACGAGGAGTTTAGGAGTGGATGTTTAATAGGCCAAAGAAAGAAACAAAGAGAAAGGAAAACAGCTCTCTCTCTAGTGAGACAGAAGGGTTTCTGAAAGGAATTGACCAGCCGGTGGCAGAATTTGCCAGATTTTATAGGCAGGCTTGAGGAGGTGGTATCTGATTTACGTAGGGCCCACAGATTGGTTTGATCACGTGTGACGTTTACATAGCACTCGGGGAATGCTGTCCATTCTATCCTAATCTTTTTTTTTTTGAGACAGAGTCTCGCTCTGTCACCCAGGCTGGAGTGCAGTGGCCAGATCTCAGCTCACTGCAAGCTCCGCCTCCCGGGTTCACGCCATTCTCCTGCCTCAGCCTCCCGAGTAGCTGGGACTACAGGCGCCGCCACCTCGCCCGGCTAGCTTTTGTATTTTAGTAGAGACGGGGTTTCACCGTGTTAGCCAGAGATGGTCTCAATCTCCTGACCTCGTGATCCGCCCGTCTCGGCCTCCCAAAGTGCTGGGATTACAGGCTTGAGCCACCGCGCCCGGCCCCATTTTCACATTTTGATAGAACTGGTAAATTCTAAGCACTCGCAATCACATCAGGTTATCTATCCATTCTTTTTTCCATCCCCCCTGGAGACCCACTCCTTGGAGTCCTTCCTGCTCCAGTCTGACTGCTTTTGCTCTCCAGGCCTGCTGCCTAGTTGTCATCTGGGGCTTCATCATTATCCTTGGGGTTCCCTTTGCCTGTCTTCTCTAGTGAGTCTCCTGTTTCCTGCAATCTTAGTTGCTTCCTGAGAAAGGATAAACCTTTGGGTTCTTATCTGAAAATACCTTAGTTTATCCTAATTGATTAATAGTTTGGCTGGGTGTGGAATTCTAAGTTGGAAATTATATTTTTGGATAATTTTGAAGGAACTGTCATCTTCTAGCTTGCAATGCTGCTATGGCAAAGACAAATGCCAATTTTATTCCTGATATCAGCCTAGTGTGGGGATTTGTATCTTCATATTGTTGAGTACTTGTTGGGCCTTGTTAGTCTTAATAAGAAAATTTATTCAGTTCTCAAAATTTAAAAAAATACCATTTCTTGGCTGGGCGCAGTGGCTCCTGCCTGTAATCCCAGCACTTTGGGAGGCCAAGACGGGCGGATCACCTGAGATCAGGAGTTGGAGACCAGCCTGACCAACATGGTAAAACCCCCGTCTCTACTAAAAATACAAAAATTAGCCGGGCGTGGTGGCGTGCACCTATAATCCCAGCTAGTGAGGAGGCTGAGGCAGGAGAATCACTTGAACCGGGGAGGCAGAGGTCAGTGAGCCGACATCGTGCCATTATACTCTAGCCTGGGGGAACAGAACGAAACTCTGTCTCAAAACAAAACAAAAACCATTTCCTACATCATTTTCACCCTCTGTATTCTTACTTTTCTCTTTCTGTAGTCAAGATATTGGACCTGATTAATTCCTTCTCTTCTTCTTATTCATTCACTCATTTTTATTTTATTTTCTGAGACAGGGCCTTGCTCTGTTGCTTAGGCTGGAGTGTAGTGGTCCAGTCACAGTTCACAGAAGTCTTGACTTCCCAGGCTCAAGTGATCCTCCCACCTCAGCCTCCCAAGTAGCTGGGACCACAGGTGCACACCACCATACTCAGCTAATTTTTTTTTGAGACAGGTTTCTCTCTCACCTAGGTTGGAGTGCAGTGGTGCAGTCTCTGCTCACTGCAGCCTCCGCCTCCCAGGCTCAAGTGATCCTCCCCCTTCAGCCTCCTAAGTAGCTGGGACCAGAGGCACACACCACCACGCCCAGCTAATTTTTTGTATTTTTGGTAGAGACAGAGTTTCACCTTGTTGCCCAGGCTGGTCTCAAACTCCTAAGCTCAGGCAGTCCTCCCACCACAGACTCCAAAAGTGCTATAGGATTACAGGCATGAGCCACCGCATCTGGCCTAGGGTTGTTTTGTTTTGTTTTTGTTTTTTTTATTGGATAGATTTTCAGCCAGGCCTCCTGCCTTAGCCACACCTTCATTCCATTTCCCCTGGCAAGGGCAATCAGTTCCTTGGCCTTTGGGAATGAGATTTATATGTTAGGTTGTTTTATCCACTGCCAGTTTAGGATTTTCACTTTTGGGGTGTGCTGAGTCAGTTAGCACTGATTTACCTGCTCCCCAGCTTCCAAAATGCTGTTGAAGCCCTTCTCATTCTCTTTTTTCTTGTGGGTGTATACCTTTAAAACAACAACGAAACCAAAAAACTTTAGTGTTTTTGTTTGTTTGTTTGAGATGAAGTCTCGCTCTGTCGCCCAGGCTGGGAGTGCAATGGCACGATCTTGGCTCACTGCAACGTCCACCTTCCGGGTTCAAGCAATTCTCCTGCCTCAGCCTCCCAAGCACCTGGGATTACAAGTACACACCGCCATGCCTGGCTAATTTTTTTGTATTTTTAGTAGAGACGGAGTTTCACCATGTTGGTCAGGCTCGTCTTGAACTCCTGACCTCAGGTGATCTGCCCATCTCAGCCTCCCAAAGTGCTGAGATTACAGGTGTGACCCACCACGCCTGGCTTAGTGTCATTTTAGTGGGGTTTCAAGAATGAACAGGGGGCAAATGCGTATGTGCAATCTGCTACCCCCTATAACTGGAAATCTTCCACACTAATATTAATTTGCCCTTTTCACTTCTTTAAGGTTCCTAAGATTTTGGAATTTCTTGGCATTCATTCCTCATCGTTAGGGAATGCAGAACTCTAACAAACTTCTGTGGGATAGATATCCATCACTCACACACTGGTCTTTACTAACTTAGCCCCTTAGTGTTATACATGGCTCTTACTAACTTAGCCCCTTAGTGTTATACATGGCTCATATGAAGAGTAAAGGGAAGCCTGTCAGTAGCTGGGCCCACATGTGTGCATGCCTTCTGGGCTGATGGCTGAATTGGCATTTGCTCCTTATATGACAAGCTCTTAGTGTATGTGCCCATTATCAGAGATATCACAGGCTTCACAGCTCCAAGCTTGGCCATCCATTCCACTCTTTTCATCATACCCTTTGTGTTCTGACTTTGAAGCTTTTCTAGGTCTTAACATTTTCTTTGTTTTCCTGTAGAATCATGGATTTTCCTGGTCACTTTGAACAAATCTTCCAGCAGCTGAACTACCAGAGACTTCATGGCCAGCTCTGTGATTGTGTCATTGTGGTAGGGAATAGACACTTTAAAGCCCACCGCTCCGTGCTGGCGGCATGCAGCACGCATTTCCGAGCCCTGTTCTCAGTGGCAGAAGGAGATCAGACCATGAACATGATCCAGCTGGATAGTGAGGTGGTGACAGCAGAGGCCTTTGCTGCACTGATTGACATGATGTATACCTCCACCCTCATGCTGGGGGAGAGCAATGTTATGGATGTCTTATTGGCAGCCTCTCACCTGCATTTGAACTCTGTTGTTAAGGCATGTAAACATTACTTAACGACAAGGACGCTGCCCATGTCTCCCCCCAGTGAGCGCGTTCAGGAGCAGAACGCCCGCATGCAGCGCTCCTTTATGCTACAGCAGCTGGGACTAAGTATTGTGAGCTCAGCCCTCAATTCCAGCCAGAATGGCGAGGAGCAGCCAGCCCCCATGAGCTCTTCCATGCGCAGTAACCTGGATCAGCGCACGCCCTTCCCCATGAGACGCCTTCATAAGCGCAAGCAGTCTGCAGAAGAGCGGGCCAGGCAGCGCCTCCGACCCTCCATGGATGAGTCTGCCATTTCAGATGTTACACCGGAGAATGGGCCTTCAGGGGTTCATTCTCGGGAGGAGTTCTTTTCACCAGATTCTCTGAAAATTGTGGATAATCCTAAAGCTGATGGAATGACTGATAACCAGGAAGACAGTGCGATCATGTTTGATCAGTCTTTTGGCACTCAAGAAGATGCCCAGGTGCCCAGCCAGTCTGATAACAGTGCTGGCAACATGGCACAGTTGTCCATGGCCTCTCGTGCAACTCAGGTTGAGACTAGTTTTGATCAGGAAGCTGCAACTGAGAAAAGTAGTTTTCAGTGTGAAAATCCTGAGGTTGGCCTTAGTGAGAAGGAGCACATGAGAGTGGTGGTTAAATCTGAGCCCCTGAGCTCGCCTGAGCCTCAGGATGAAGTGAGCGATGTGACCTCACAAGCAGAAGGCAGCGAGTCTGTAGAAGTGGAAGGAGTTGTGGTCAGTGCTGAGAAGATAGACCTCAGCCCTGAAAGCAGTGATCGGAGTTTTTCAGATCCCCAGTCTAGCACAGACAGGGTAGGTGATATCCACATTTTGGAGGTCACAAATAACCTAGAGCATAAGTCCACTTTTAGTATTTCAAATTTTCTTAACAAGAGCAGAGGAAATAACTTTACTGCAAATCAGAACAATGATGATAATATCCCAAACACCACTAGTGACTGCAGGCTGGAGAGTGAGGCCCCTTATTTGTTGAGTCCAGAGGCTGGGCCTGCAGGTGGGCCCTCCTCTGCCCCTGGCTCCCATGTAGAGAACCCATTTAGTGAACCTGCAGACTCCCACTTCGTCAGGCCTATGCAGGAGGTGATGGGCCTGCCGTGTGTGCAGACTTCAGGCTACCAAGGAGGGGAACAGTTTGGGATGGACTTTTCCAGGTCTGGTTTGGGCCTCCACTCCTCCTTCTCCAGGGTAATGATAGGTTCCCCAAGGGGAGGAGCCAGTAACTTTCCATACTATCGCCGCATAGCTCCCAAAATGCCAGTTGTAACTTCTGTCAGGAGCTCACAGATCCCAGAAAACTCTACCAGTTCCCAGCTAATGATGAATGGAGCTACATCCTCATTTGAAAATGGCCATCCTTCCCAGCCTGGCCCTCCACAATTGACCAGAGCATCTGCAGATGTTCTGTCAAAGTGCAAGAAGGCCTTATCAGAGCACAATGTTTTGGTTGTAGAGGGAGCTCGCAAGTATGCCTGCAAAATCTGCTGCAAAACTTTTCTGACTTTGACAGATTGCAAGAAACACATCCGTGTTCATACAGGTGAAAAGCCCTACGCCTGCCTGAAGTGTGGCAAGAGGTTTAGTCAGTCCAGCCACCTGTATAAGCACTCAAAGACTACCTGCCTGCGCTGGCAGAGCAGCAATCTTCCCAGCACTTTGCTCTAGCTGTTTGTCCTTACAAGACAACGCTGAGGCCAGTTGTCGGACTGAATTTCTTTTGGTAAGCAGTTAATGCCTTTGGGTTCGAGGCTTCTAGCTGCCCAGTGGCTCTTAAGCAGTTTAGCAACTAATAACCGGAGAACTAACATGTAGTAGTTGTGCTGCTGCATTTCTGAATCAAGTGCACGTCTTGGGAAAGGGATGCAATCCCTGAAACCAGGTTCTTCCTTAGGGTTGAGTAATGCAGTCAGAAAGTAGTTTGTAATTGATGTTGAAAGTGGCACATTTAAAAATTTAAAAGTTGAAGTGCAAAAAAAATTTTCTAGCAATTTTTGTAAAACTGTGTAGCATTTAAATTTCCTATACCTTCTGATGGGAATATTATTATCCCTATACAGTGATGCAAAATGCACTTATGTGTAACCAGTGGTGATTTGGTGCCTGTCTTAAAGGAAGGCCTTTGAGGACACGCCTGTCTGCCACAAATGCTTTAAAGTGTATCCTGAGCTAGTCCTAGGCCTCAGAAAGTACTGTATTTTTTATTTTTACCTGATTTGCAGTCACACACACTGCACTTTGGTGCTGACACTGGGTCCAGAGTGAGCATTCTCTTGGACTATTAGGTGTATATACTTTTGAATACATCACTGTTGGATAGATGTTTTAACAGTTTTTTCTGGTTTAAAAACCAAATTGTAAATGGAGTATGTACTTGTAGAGAGTGACAAGGTATTGTTTCCGTATGTGCTGTTTGAGCAGTATTTTAACCAACTTGTATTACAGATGTTACAGTTCTATGTTAGGAAGTCAGAAAAGAGCTTGTGTTTGTCTTTGTTCTGATGATGTGGAGTCATTTTGTGGGGTCTTCCATGGCACATTTACCCATTGCTCCATCCAGATGTTGAGGGCCAGTCTAAGCTGACACATCCTACCCGAGGACAAGCCTGTTCTCCACTTCATTTCTTCACTCTCCCCTCCCCATATAGCAGCTCTCCCAGGTTTAGATTACTGTTTTCGATGACAAATTAACCAAAAATGCCCCCACACGGGTTTTATTACTGTTATATACTATACTTTAACAGTACAGACCCTAATTTTATTATTTGTTGCTCCCCCAATCTGATCCCAAATGTTTAAAATTGTTTGAAATCCAAACATAGTAGTGCATGGGGTAAATATTTTGTAGCCTATTTAAGAGTTGACAGCCCATAGCATAGAAATAATCAAGTAGCATCTGAGACTGTTGGAGGCACTCGGGTCACTGCCCAGGGTCTCTCTGGGCCCTGCATCCTCACTTCCCCAGCCCCACCTTGCTGTCCTCTGACACTGTGCCATCGGGGCTGTTAGTGGCACCTGTGTGAGGCCAAGTGTGCGTCCAGGGGAACAGCACAGGTTAATGCATCTCCCTAGGACTCATGAAGTCAGTTTAATTCATGCACGAACATGAGTTCATTTTATGTTTTATATGCTTTCTTAGAGATACCAAACCATCATGCATAATTCAGATATTCAGTTTTTGTGTTTAGAAAGCTAAGTATGTGTAGCTGGAAACAAAAATGAGCGTGTTTTCTCTCCTGTTAGAGTATGCAGTTACACATCTGTGGATAATTTCATGTTCCAGCGGGGCTTGGCATCTCCCATGGACTGATTCCCAGGAAGAAAAGCCCAAAGGGAAAGCCACGATTCCTTTCGAGTAGATGTGGGAAAGAGCCCACTGGAGAATATGGGGTCCTGTGAAATTCAGTTGTGTGTGGCTCCTTGTTAGAGGTCATGTTGACATGGTATTAGGAGGCTCCCCATCCACCCTTTACGTGATGTAGGGACGAGTGTCTTGTGAGATTAACCTTGGGACACAGTGGGTAAGCCTGGAGAAAACGAGAGGCCCCACCTGGACCCAGGGAGAGGAGCCAGTGACACAGGGCTCCTTCCCTTCCCTTTGGAGGAAGTGGTGCCAGGAGCCTGCCCGCTCACCTCTGCTGAAGCATAAGTGGACTTTGCTTTTGGGGCTTATCTCTGATACATGCTGGAGCCCTGCCTCTCCACTGCTAGATGGAACCTGGAATCTCTCATCTACCTCTTAGTCGGTCAGTTTCTACGTGTGAGAAGCAAGCTTGTGGGCCAGTGTCCTTGTACATGCTGTAGCACTTAAAAAATAATTCCAGGGTTCACTGGAAAACCAGTCCCAGGGTTCCTATGATCTGTAGTTTCTATCTGGATTATAACTGGTATTGGGTACCTGAATTTTGATTGGTTAGCCTTAATTATAGTCTGGCGTGATCATGTAGAATCTTTTCTGATGATCAGATCATAGAGTTCTATCAAGGCATCCATGTCAGTGGTGCTATAGCTGGTTACAACTTGAGATTTTGAAATAAAAAATTTGTCATATTCATGCCTCTAAATATGTGTTATTTTTCTTTAGGTTATTAAGGTTGAAACAAAAGAGGGTAATATCTCTTTGCCAGCCCTTCTTTGACTAGTACTTTGTTTTAAACCAAACCTAGTAAGTTAACTGGTCATTCCCCTCAAATCATTCCCTTCTGCCTTCCTCCGCCTTCCTTTTCTGTCTTTGAGCTATGCACATGCATGAGATTTTGCTTTCAGTTTACCCAGTTGCTCTCCAAGGGCCTGCCTAATCTTGTGCTGCTCCCTGGACCTGCCTCTCAAGTTGGAAACTCCATCTGCCAGTTCTGGAAGCTGATTCCTTGAGCACAGAGCAGGGCTTTGGCAATGGCAGTGCTGTGGCCTGACCTTGGAGAAGAGTGGGTAAGGTGGTGATTTAAAAAAAAAAACCATCCACCTGGGGGCAGGGAGGGGCTGGGGGGACAGGATGGGCAAAGGGAACCATGTGTAGGTGCTGAAACTAATTTTAAAATTAAATCCACCTACCTCTAATTGTTCTTGACCAAAATAAGAGTGTTAAACGTCCTTACCTAGTTCTCATTTCTTCCAGTTAACTCCTTTTCTGGAAGGGCTCTTTAATTTTCCTGATGGTCTAGGTATCATATTCAAGTGCCATGGTCACAACTGGGTTCTGCTTGTCCCGTCCTTGGTGAGGGACAAGTGAAGGAATCTGGGCAGAGAAGATGAGGCATAAGGTGGTTTGGACAGGTTCCAATAAGGAAAATGCCCAGGGCTGAGGGCTGGGGTGGGAAGCAGAGCCAGGCAGATCATTGGATGTTGTGACTTTCAAACAGATGCTCTTTGTATTTTTAATGTTTTTTTAGAAACAGGTCCTTGCTACATTGCCCAGGCTAAGTGTAGTGGCGATTTAAAGAGTGATCATAGCACCCTGCAGCCTTGAACTGGCCTCAGGATCCTTCCCACTCAGCCTCCTGAGTTGCTGGGACCATAGAGGTGCATCACCATGCCCAGCCATACGCACTTGTTAGCTTCCCCATTTACAGGCCAAGACGGTCTCTCAGAGAATTATTTAATAATAGAATTACACACTTTTGGCTCAAGTGTGTCCAGCCACCAATGTGACAAGTACATCTATCAGAATCACTCTTTCCTCAGAGAATCAGACTTTCCCTTGGCTGTGCCTGTGGATCCAAATCAAGCCTGGGTGCGTCTGACAGAATACCGGGGTACGGTTTGCTTCCCGGCCCTCCATCTCTACTGTTTGGCTACAGCATGAGTTCACTGGGCATCGGCTCCCCTCTCAGGCCAGCCAACAGGTTATTAGCTGCCAACATGGACATGGTGTTGCGGGTTCTGTGGGTGGCACTGCCAATGTGGGGCAGGATCACTGGAAAGGAGAGAGAGGAAGATAAGAAGGGTGGTTCAGCAGACTTCAACTGGGCTGTTTTCATGGCTTGGGTTTGCCAGTAAGAAGAATAGAGACTACCTCATGGTTCCATGCCTTGCCTTTTCTCCCTTGGTCACTAAGCATGACACTCCCCCAGAGCTGAGGTTCAGACTAACAGAGTGAAGGGCCTCCAGGCTACTAAAACCCAGTTACAATGTGATGAAATATTTGTATTCTAGGGCTAGGTGCAGTGGCTCATGCCTGTAATCCCAGCACTTTGGGAAGCCAAGGCAGGCAGATCACTTGAGCTCAGGAGTTCGAGACCAGCCTGGGCAACATGGCGAAACCCCATTTCTACAAAAAATACAAATATTTAGCCAGGTGTAATGGCCCACACCTATAGTCCCAGCTACTTGGGAGGCTGAGGCAGGAGGATTGTTTGAGCCTTGGAAGCAAAAGTTGCAGTAAGCTGAGATCGTACCATTGCACTCTAGCCTGGATGACAGAGGGAGACTCTGTCTCAAAAACAAAAACAGGTGAACCTGGGTGCCAGTTTATGCACCTGTACCATGTGCACCTGAAAATGATGCCACGTGACCACAAGGTTTCTGATCTACAGAAATAACTCCAAAATGAAATGCTGAACAGCACAGTTATCTCCGATCCCACCCCAGGGCAAGTGAAGTTACTTGCCTCCAGAGAACTGTCAGCCGGGTGCAGTGGCATATCCCTGTAGTCCCAGCTACTCCAGAGGCTGAGGTGCAAGGGTCACTTGAGCCCAAGAGTTTGAGGCCAGCCTGGGCTACACAGCGAGACATCATCTTTACCAAATAAACCCCACAAAACTGCTTTTGGGTTTTTTCCAGGTAGAAACCATGTTTCCTTTTAATTGAGTACATTTTCTTCTTTACATTCATCATTATTGTAATGGGGTCTTTGTTGCCCAGGCTAGTCTTGAACTCCTGGCCTCAAGTGATTCTCCTGTCTCGGCCTCCCAAAGGGCTGGGATTACAGGTGTGAGCCACCGCGCCCAGCCATAATTGAGTACTTAGTTTCCTCTCCTTTCTGGTAATTAGATCCCCACCTCTCAAGAACATTGCATCTGATCAAACTGAGAGCCAGCATGAACACGGACCCCAAACCACAGCTTTCAGAATAACAAGGAATAGCAAAAACCAGCCTTTCCCTACACTTAGGAAGGGACTGTGAATGACAGGGTCCAAATTTTCACCATCCAAATAGAAAACCGGGAGCTCAGTGCCAACATGGAAACCAAAATATGTCAGGAATGAAGTACAGTAACCCTATACATACTCAAGGTCAGGATGGGTTTGGAGAAATTTGCATCTGACCATTTGGCCTCTTCTAGTAGAGAAGAATTTTTGAGACAGAGTCTTGCTTTGTTGCCCAGGCTGGAGTGCCATGGCACAATCAGCTTACTACAGCCTCAACCTCCTAGGCTCAAGCGATCCTCCCACCTCAGCCTCCTGAGCAGCTAGAACTAGAGGTGCATACCACCACACATGGCTATTTTTAAATTTTTTATAGGGATGGGGTCTCACTATGTTGCCCAGGCTAGATGCGAACTCTTGGTCTCAAGTGATCCTCCTGCCTTGGCCTCCTAAAGTGCTGGGATTACAGGCATGAGCCACCCTAACCAGCCCCACCCCAACATTTTAGACATATAATGAATCAGAATAAATCTGCTCACTCACAAGAAACATTCCCGGATAATGGTTTTTGGTTGCTGAGATGGAGTAGCACATTATTTCAAAGTGGCAAAATTAAGGGCCATCTAGGAGAATTCAAAAGTGGTGGCTACATTTGCCGACAGGTTTACACAGGACGCATAGAAACAACCCCCATTTTTTTCAGTGTATATGTCAAGAGGCCAAGACCCCTGATCATCAAAATATGTTATTTTGTACATTAGAGTTTACAGGACAAGAGGAAAAGACACTTTGTTGGAGGGTGACTAAACGGCATTTTGCGAAAGGTCCGTGTCACTCTGAGGGGGTGGGAGGACTGGAGTCCTATGGCCTTCATTAACTTGACCCCTCCTCTTTGGTTGCAGTGGCCTCAGTGGGAGCTGCTGCTTCTACATGTCTGTGGGCTTTTCCTCTACCTCTTCCTCACCTTCTTGGGGACAAAGATCTGGGTATTTCTGCATGCATTCCTGCATGGCCCCACAACTGGTCTACACAGCCTGACCCCTTGACATTTTCCATACTATAGTGGGAGCAGGAAAAGTCCAGTTTGAATTGTTTCCCACAGGGGCCGCTGGCCATTCCCCCAAGGCACAGGCAGTTCCAGCTACTGTCTCCATTTAGCAGCCTCAATCCATGCTCCCCTCACAGGGATCACTGGGGTCATCAGCTGCGTTGCTTGCAGCTGCATGGTCTTTTTTCATCACAAATATGATTGGATCCTTCCCTTCCTGCCGGCAGTAGGACATGGCTACAGCCCAGTGCTTAAGATTTTGCACAAACAGCGGCGGCGACTGCAGCTTCATGCCCTGACCGCCCTCTCCTCAGACCAAGAACTGTCTTTTGAAGCAGTCCGGGGCCCTGAGCTGAATTCCAGGACCTGGGGTAGGGGTGGGAGGGCAGTTTTCCTGGCTGTGGGTGACAGCCCTGACATCACACCCAGTGCTCCTTGCAGGCTGGGGTGGGGGAGGGACGGGAGAGTTTCCAAGGGCTGCGGTAATGGGAGCATTCACCGGGGAAGCCGCTGAAGACGTTAATGGGAGCATTCACCGGGGAAGCCGCTGAAGACGTTAATGGGAGCATTCACCGGGGAAGCCGCTGAAGACGTTTTGTTTAGGTGTCCATTCCAGAATGCAAATTAAAGACAGAGACTGGCCCAGACAACCTAAGGCCCTGATCACTCTGTTAGTCTGGAGGCATAAACTCCACCAGCTACCTGAGCAGATCTTAACATAAAGAATCATTACGCATAAAGTTGTTAACTAACTGAGCAGGTGACAAAAATCCAAACCACAAAGTGTGGTCCCAGGACCAGCAGCCTGAGTGGCATCTGGGAGCAGTGAGGAGCACATACTCTCAGACCCCACCCCAGACCCGCTGAAATAGAAACCCTCGGGATGGGGCTAGCAACCTGTGTTTGATCAGTCACTCCTCCAGGTGATTCTGACGAACACAAAAGTATGAGATTTGGCCGGGAGCTGCCGGGCGCTCATGCCTGTGATCTCAGCACTTTGGGAGGCCAAGGCAGGTGAATCAGCTGAGGTCAGGAGTTTGAGACCAGCCTGGCCAACATGGACAAACCCCATCTCTACTAAAAATACAAAAATTGGCTGGGCCTGGTGGTGCACACCTGTAATCCCAGCTACTTGGGAAGCTGAGGTAGGAGAATTGCTTGAGCCCAGGAGGTGGGGGTTGCAGTGAGTTCAGATTGCAACACTGCACTCCAGCCTGGGCAACAGAGCGAGACTCTGTCTCAAAAAAACAAACAAAAAAAAAGTATGAGAACCATTGCACTATGGTAGCACAGAGGTAGCAACTGCCGGAGGCACTTGTAGTGCTGCAACTCAGACTTCTGTGGCAGGGGCACTGACTGGCTGTTGCTTTTATCTCTGAGTGGGGCTCAGTGCGTCTGGTTCACCAAGTGTTGGAAAAACTGCAAACTGGATTCCCCAGCCACTATGGGGAGCAAACTGGTACTGTGAGGTTAAGAAGTGCTGCTGCCACTCCCCCAAAGACAGGAAGGGAGGGCAGGAGGAAGCAGGCCCTCCCACACCCACACTGTGAGGGCCTGCCAGTGCAGCTGGCACAGCAGAAATGGGGTGTGCAGAGGCCTGGGCCCAGCCCCACAAAGCAGAAGAGAGAAGGGGGCTTTGTTGTGAAACAACAGCTTGAAAAACTGGCCGAGTTATAAATATTGGCATTGTCATTACACTTAATTTTTCACACATAAACTGGTAATAGCAATTTAGAGTAACAGGTTTTACACGAGTCACTGTGGTGTAACACATGTAGACATGTAGTCAGCCCACTTTGTTGTTGTTTTTGAAATGGAGTCTCACTCTGTCACCCAGGCTGGAGTGCAGTGGCACAATCTTGGCTCACTGCAACCTCCGTCTCCCAGGTTCAAGCGATTCTTCTGCCTCAGCCTCCCAAACAGCTGGGACTACAGGCGCACACCACCATACCCGGCTAATTTTTGTATTTTTAGTAGAGATGGGGTTTCACCATATTGGCCAGGCTGGTCTCAAACTCCTGACCTCGTGATCCGCCCACCTCAGCCTCCCAAAGTGCTGGGATTACAGGTGTGAGCCACCACACCTGGCCAACTTTTTTTTTTTTTCCTAAAACAAATCCTCTCACACCTACACTCTGTTCCTTTAGGGACAGAGACCCAGCAGAACATGCTCAAGAGGACTGCTCCTGTTATACACTCATGTCACTAACAGCGTAAACATTTACAGTCCCTGGTGTGTCCCTTTGGGTTCAGCACTTACCCACACTAGCTCCACACCCAGCCCCTCAGGACCCCCTCGAAAACACTGGTCCTGCAGGGCAGCAGGGAGTTTGCATCAGAAAATGCAGTTCTTACCACAGTTCTTCAGGGTCAGGAGAGGGTGGTTTGTAGGCAGTGGTTCTGGGGTCGTCACATCCAGTCCAGCAGCTGCAATCTGACCACTGGCCAAGGCCTGGTACAGGTCGTCCTGGTTTACAACGTCGCCCCTGGGAATGACAGTGGTGACATGGGTACCATGAAGATCCCTCTGCCCAGGCCACCTTTGAGGCAGAACAACCTACACAGAATGAATTTTTCCACTCACCCGGCACTTGGCACTGACTTTTAAAGCACTAAGTCTTAGTAGGTATACTTACAGTATGTCTGTAAGTCTTATATACTCAGAGAACTCCAGCCCTGCCTCCTCCTAGCTGTGTGACCTTGGGCAAGTTTCTCAAATTCTCTGTGCCTCGAATTATCTGTGTCTCAAATTATCTGCTCTGTGACATAAGGAGAATACCACCTAACTCCCAGGCATGCTGGGAGGATTAAAGCTTTCTTACATGCTCTACTGCATGAACAGGGCCCAGAAGGGCATCTGTGTTAGGCCCCATCCAAGTGTTTCTGATCTGGTTGGCCCCCAGACCCCCACTGAGAAGCACCACAGTGTGCTATCAGGCACCTGCCTAAACCAGAGCAGAGGAATGAGCACATCCCTAACCACATCCAAAGGCAGCGGCCACTGAAGTCAAGAACTGATCTTCTAGAGACTGTGTATTGTGCACTAAGTAATACAGGGTCCTGGGCTGTCCTGGGTACACGCAGGCACCTGGTACACGGCAGCTATGACTGCTGCCAGCCAGCAGTGCAAGTCCTGTGGTCCTGCATGTTTCACTCTTCCATTCCCAGGTCACCTGTTTTGTAGCTAAACATTGGTAATTACAGGTACCTTTGGGGTGCGTAAGTCCTCAGGGTGACCTCACCCAATCCCCCTTCCCCTAAACTTAGGTAAATAGGTTCAAGGGGGACCAGCTAGGAAGGGCTTGGAGTGGCAGAGAAGGAAGGTCTGACCCCCATACATGCTCAGTGGCCTGAAGGCAGCCCTAGGGACAGTGTGAGGAACTACAACCACGTGAGTTTTAGGGTCTGTCTGCCCAAGAGGGTAAGATTCAAAATATCACTGAACCACAGGCAGCCAAAGCCAGGCTCAGCAGTGTGGGAGGCGGCCTCCAGAGGGCCCTTCAGATCCTGAAGTCTGGCCATTTGTGGTTGAGAACAATGGGCCAGCTGAGGCTCCCTGGGAACACTCCCTGAAGCCACCCTGCTGTGTGCCAGGCCCTGCCAGGCAGGGGCCACTGCTGAGAAGCAGGCAGGCTAGGCCCACTCCGACGGCTCTTCTTCCCTGTGCAGAGCTCTCGTGTATTCCCATGAATTTCTGAGTTGCTTGGTTTATGGAAACCAGCAAGCTCAGCCTGGGGTCTCATCAACAACCCACGGGGAAGAAAATCTCCAGATGGCAGCAGTGGGGACAGCTCCTCTCCAGGCTTGCTGGGTAAGGTGGCTCTAGGATACCTGCTGATGTTGACGAACACAGCTGTTTCCTTCATCTTCTGGAAGAAGTCCTTGTTGCAGAGTCCCTTGGTTGCAGGCGTTAAGGAGCAGGCCACAACGATGAAATCAGACTGGGCAGCCAGCTCAGGGGTAGACACTGAGGGAGGGCAGGAGTCCATCAGGCACTGAGTCCCAGGCTAGGGACAACCAGATGGTGGGAAACCAGTCCTTTGCTCCCGACTCCCATAACAGAAACTCCCAAGATGCTTCCTGAAGGCCGAGTCTCTACCTGGACAACTCTCATGAGTGCACAAAGTCAAATCACACACAATGGGATCTGGACCACTCTGGCTTTAATCACCTTCAGGGCCCAAAGTGTCCAGGGGCATGGGGAAAGCTTGAGATCCAGCCTGCCTTCTGCTCACCAGGCTGTGGACCTGCCAGGGGCTGGATCTGCCTGGACTAAAGCGCACAGAGGCTAGGGTAGTGCTTGCCAGTTGAAGGAAAAGCGAGTGCAAGTGCCCAGCCCTTCCTTGCACCCATCACCATCCCCGCTGCTCCGCCCACAACGGGGATGGCAACACAGGACGCTGAAAGACGGGAGCCCTGGACTGCTCTGCTGGCACGGAGAGGACCTGGGTAAGTCCCTGTGCCCCTTGAGTGGGCCTGTGTCCAGGGGCAGGTAGATTAAACATCTACCAGACACAGCAGCCCCTGGACATGACTGGAGCTCCTGCCCTCTGCCTGAAAATGCCACCATTGAGAGAAAATAGCGCCTCTCAACTGGACACAGATAGGCTCCTGTGGAAATCAAGCTTCACTTACCAAACTCTGCCTGGAATTCCGCTGCTTCCTCAGGCCTGGGCTGGCGCCCCGTGTATAGAAATCTCTGGACGCCAAATGGTTTCAGACGCCGAGCAATGGCCTGGCCTAGAGCAAGGAGAGTCCATGTCTCGTTCCCAGTCCCGCAGAGGGCAGGGGCGCCACCCAGCAGCTCCGGGACAGCGGCCCTCAGGGCAGACCCTTCCATCAGCACAGCCCCAGAGCTGCCTGCTCCTGTCTCCCCCAGAGTGGGTGGGGGGCTGGCTGCCCCGCCATAACCAGCCCCCAGCCAGCCCGCACTGCCCCAGGGATCTGGAGACAGCACCTCAGCTCCCCTGAGGCTGGCACTGGCTGATGCTGTCCTCACATGCTCCAAGCCATCTGGAAAGCCACTCAGGTTTTTCCTAACCTCTGAGAACTGGCGAGAGTTTTCACAAAGGAGACGCCTGGTCAAGCAGTCCCCTCCTTCATCCTGGACCCTCTGCTTCTGCGAATGCAGTCTCGGACTCCATTTGACTTTTGGTGGCAATGCCAAACTGCCAGCTCACCCCAGACCTACACTTTTCATGTACGCTGCTGCTGAGGCGGATTTGTGCAGTTGGATTTTCAGGCTCAGAACGTGCCCCAAAGCTGCTGGGTTCCTCCAAGCAACTCTCTAGTGAGAGGCAGGGCTGTTCGTTGGTTAGACAGTTTCTCCACACTCTCCACCCTCACCCGCACCCCTGCACCAGGCAGGATGACAGAGAACCCCAATAGATAGCTGCTTGGCTAGGCCCAAGCCCTTCTGCCAGGCTTCTCCAAATAACGGCCACTGGAAGAAAAGTGGCTCTGCCTCATCTGCAGAACTGCAGATCAACTCTGCCCACGGAGCCCTCTGGCCCGAGTTAGGGCTTCGTGAGTCACAAACCTTCCAGAACCAAAGCTGGAGTAGGTGTCGGGGGAATGGGCTCTCTCACAGTAACCAGTAACCACTCCTAAGGGCTCCAACACAGCATTTGTAGTCTTCATCTGTTCTGTATGGAGCTGGAATCGTGAAGCCCCCTGACCCTCAGGCAACTTGCTTTTATCACCTAGTGAGTTCTTAAGGAACTCCTGCTTTGGTTTATGTATGTATTTGCCTGTGTTTTACAAAACTGTAACCCTCACTAGAGATACCTCTACTGCAGGCAAAGTGCCCTGACAGCATGTGGGTCTTCTCAGCCTTCAGACACGTGGTGCCAGGGATGCAAACCAAAGCTGTGAGAGCCGGGGTGGGCAAGTGGGCAGGTGGGGGCCTCACCTATGCGCCCCAGCCCGACGATGCCGACAGTGCTCTGCGTGAGTCCATAGCCACACAGCCAGAGGGGCTTCCACGAGGTCCAGCCACCACTAGAGGAGAGAAAGTGGTAGGTGAGAGGCCCAGCCTTGGGCCAAGATGAGGGGCCGCTGAGAACCCAGCACCTCTGACTGTGGTCCAAGGTACAAACCCATCCTCCAGGTCAGGGACTGAGAGTGGGATGAGGCACTGCCCCCTCAGCGCTGCAGACGAGCAGCAGCAACGACTCCTCCTTTAAAGCCACTAGGGACACAGAACTTGAGGGCGGGAAGGGGCCTTACTGGCTCTCATCCTATTTTGCAGATGGGAAAACAAACCAGAAAGGGTGACCTGCCTGAGGTCACACAACCGGAGAAAGCTGAGAGCAAGAGGCTGCAAACTCAGGATTTACGATTCCAAAACAAGTTCTTTTGGCACTTTAGAGCAGCAACAAAGAGTACAGCCACAGGGCCCACGCTGCTGCCCTGGGCAAGAGACAGAGCCTGCCCTGAGCTACCTACAGTAGACATGCTGACTCCCCAGACAGGACAGTGAGCAGGACTCAGCACTGTCTACTCTCCTCCATGCCCCGTGCCGGGGCCCACGCTGCTGGTCACACACTGTGACAGCCTGCGTTTGCACACCTCCCACCATGACTGCACATGGAATGCTTCCCCCAACTTTTTTTTTGTTTGAGAGAGGGTCTTGCTCTGTCGCCCAGGTTGGAGTACAGTGATATGATCCCAGTTCACTGCAGCCTCTGCCTCCCGGGTTCAAGCAATCCTCCCTCCTCAGCCTCCCAAGTAGTTGGGACTACAATGTGTAACACCACACCTGCTTAATTTTTGTATTTTTTGTAGAGATGGGGTTTTGCCATGTTGCCCAGGCTGTTCTCTAAATCTTGAGGCTCAAGCAATCTGCCTGCCTCGGCCTCCCAAAGTGCTGGGATTACAGGTGTGAGCCACCATACCCGGCCAACTCTAACTCTTGATATACAGGCCGAAATCCCTGATCTGAAACCTTCAGACTAGATTTTAAAATTGTTTGGCCTTTAAAATGGCAGCATGGTGCAGGTGGTAGATTCCACACATCACCCTCTGCAGTGTCTGGGCAGCACCTGTTTCAAACAGTGTTACACCTGCAGCAAAACTTAGGAAAGTCACATTAAGTGGTAGAAATAAAAGCCTTAAATAGTCTCCTGTTAGTATGAAAGAACTTTCAGCTGTCCGACCTTTTTAGATTTTTGGCATCTAAGGGACTGTGGACCCGCAGCTTTCAGGACTCAAGCAGACGCCCACCTGCTACTTATTCTGTGAAACCCTCCCTGATCCGCACTCTCCCGGCCAGCCCTCACCCACCAGCAGAACTTGTTTGTCCTCCCTCATCCTCTTCTCTCACCACTTCCCTTCCTGCCTTTATTGCAGCTCTGCCTCGTGCTTTAATTCTTTTAGCTGAGTCCTCACTCAATGGAGCACACTTGGGGTCAGGGACTATGCGTGGGCCAGACTGGCACCGGTGATCAGGATCCAGTGCTGAGCAGAGCCAATGTTCCTGCCAGGCGTTCATTTTTTTTTTTTTTTTTTTTTTGAGACGGAGTCTCACACCGTCACCCAGGCTGGAGTGCAATGGCGTGATCTCAGCTTACTGCAACCTCTGTCTCCTGGGTTCACATGATTCTCCTGCCTCCACATGATTCTCCTGCCTCAGCCTCCCAAGTAGCTGGGATTACAGGGGCCCATGACCACACCCGGCTAATTTTTTTTTGTATTTTTACTAGAGACGGGGTTTCACTGTGTTGGCCAGACTGGTCTCGAACTCCTAACCTCATGATCTGCCCACCTCAGCCTCCCAAAGTGCTAGAATTACAGGCGTGAGCCACCGCGCCTGGCCTGCGTTCACTTACTTCTTCACTTCTTCGATGGCCTCCGGCAACCGGCGGCAAGTGGTAAGTAGCAGGGAGACTGCAAGTTCGGCGGTGGTATCTGTCAGGACATCTGGGGTATAGCCAACTCGGATCCCACTATGAATCAAACATGTGGTGGTAACATCAGCCTCAACCACCTTTACTGATGTCTACTGCTGGGACATTTCCATGGAGTTACTTTGTTTCCTCTTGGATCTGCCTGCCAGGAAGCTCAGAACTATAAATGAGCACTCAAAAACGGTCAGTCCTCATTCCTATTTAGATTATCTCCTGCTTTGGAAGGATATGAAGATGGAAGATTAGGGTTCAAGGACTGAACAAGTAACTTAACCTTTCTGAATTTCCTCATCTGAAAGAGAAAGAATAATACCTGCCTTTGCTACTTCAAGGTATTGTTGTGGGGATCAAAAAAGATAATGAATGTGAAAGGGTGCCACCTACACAGAAGTTACCCACTGTTTCTGACCGCTGGGGTTCATTGTAACTGACCTGTGCACATGTGGACAGATTCTATCATCAGCCACCTCACATTCTCCCTGAATGGCCAAGGGATATGAAATAAAAACAAATCAACAGCTCGTCTTTCTTTCTCTCATACCCACCCCTCTCGCTAGGCCCCCTCCAGATCCCAAGCTGCAGTTACCGCTTCTTGATTTCATCCAAAGCCAAGTGGTCGACGCCCACGGACAGGGTGCTGATGACTTTGAGATTGGCCCCTGTTGTGCAGAAAGTGCTTTGTTAGTATCTTTCCTCGAGGAACTCAAAGCCACAGCACTGGGGACTATCATGGGGACACCGCTTATTATTGTTTTCTTAGAATAAGAGGCTGACATCTCTGTTCTTCACGTAAAACTCTGAATAATCCCCCCTGACAGCCTCAGACACTCCATCTCAGGGAGGTGAAGTAGCCTGGCTCAGTCACAGGCAGAGCTGGGTTCACCTCAGGGCTTCTGCCACCAAGGCCCCGCTCTTACCCACTGGGCTGTCCACCCAGTGAGGCCTCGGGTCTCCTTCAGCCATGCTGGGGCCTCCCCCATGGACACCTCTGAGAGTGCCAAGAAGGTGGCTGGGACGCGACCCTCTCTACCCTCTCCTGCAAGCAGGACACCTGAAAGCTTCCAGGCCAAGGCCAGGGCATGGGGTGGCTCAGCACTAACTCACAAGGGTCCCTTCCCATCCGGCAGCCTGAGTCTGAACCTTTTCTCAAAACTGTCACAACAGTCTCACAGCGGGAGGCTGATCCTTCCACGGGCTGAGACCCATGGCGGCGGCTGCGGAAAAACATCCTGCTGCAGCTTGGCACTGAGCTAGGGCCTCCCTCATACTACACACAGGCCCAGAATGGGCAGGGCTTGCCGGAGGTCACAGAGCAAGGTTGTGGCTGGAGAACCCAGGGCCTTGGATGCTCTTCCCCACACCCACAGTCTCCACAGCACGGTCTTTGCCTTCCCAGGGCCCCCCGCGAAGGGGTTCACAGCAGGAGGGAGGGGCAGTGCCTGTGCCAGAGCAAGCTATCTGCCCGCTTAGGCCTGGTATCGCAGGAAACGCCCTCAGAACCCAGACAGCACTGCAGAGCAGCCCAGGAGCCAGCGGCGCAGGCTGAGGGGCCCACAGGGCCAAGCCACCCTCGAGTCCCCTGCCCACCCAGCGCGCACCTGCAGCATCCAGGATCCTCTTGTCCACAAGGTCGGAGAGGAGGCAGAGCAGGCCATGGGCCCCCGCCACACCTCGCTCCAGCTCCTTGACGGGGATGGGCTCATCCGAGTCCCACTGCTCCACCTCACAGCTGCGGGGAAAGGGAGGCCCCTCAGGAGAAGCAGGAGCCGCACACCTGTCCGCCCCTCCCAGCTGGGAACCCTGGCCTCTGATGGCCCTGGCCTCAGGCTGCCCGGGGCTGGCTGAGGGGAGGCAGGGTCAGGCAGAGGTGGCCTCAGAACTGTCCCGAGAGAGCAGGTGACAGCTGGAGGGCTGAGGGGCCCCCGAGCAGAGCCTAAGCTGCAAGGGGGAAGGCATGGAGACAGCTCTCAGGTCAGCACAGAGAAGAGCTTTCCCACACTCACAAGGGCTGGGCGGCCAAGCGGGCAGCCAACTGCAGGGAAGGCCCGTGAGGGGCAGGGTGTGCCTCAGGTGGGGGGTCTGGATTCAATGGCCTGTTGCATCTCTTCCTGTCCGTGGAGTCCATGAAATAGAAAACTCTCATAGTTGGACTGGGCCAGGACAGATAAGGTCAAGGCCACCCAACGCTTCCACGGCAGCTCATGGGAACCGGATATTTGTCCCAGTGGTGCACCATGCCTCCTGGCCCTTGCCATGGAATTCAGTACAGCCAGCACGTGTGGAGCCTCTATGTGGCAGGACACAGGATAGCTACTCACACCTCCTACGGAGCCCGGGGCACTGACCACTTCATCCACCTCCCCATGAGCAGGATACCGTGTGAGCTACTGTTACCATGAGCGCGGCTGCTGCCTTTCGCCTTCTCCTGCTCTACACAGCGGGTCCTTGGCAAAGGTTTTGTTGCAGTGAAAAAAATGTGAAAATCTCATCTGCCCCTAGAACTGGCTGCTGAGGCTGGGTTGCATCCTATTCCTATCTAACACTGGAAACGCAAATCTGATCAAATGCAGTGATCAGACAGCAGTCAGATGCAGAACTCCCAGGAGTTCCTCCACCTGGGAGCTGCGTGGCTTTGGGAAGGAACTTAACCCTAAGTCCAGCCTCCAGTTTTCAATTTGTGCAATAGGAATTATAATACTGACTTCACAGTGCTGCCAGGATTAAAAGGTTATGTATATGAAGCACCTGGTAAGGTTGGCCCACAAAAAGGGTTCCATTTAGCAAGGGTGGGCCAGGTGCAGTGATTCATGCCTGTAATCCCAGAACTTTGGGAGGCTGAGGTGGGAGGATCCCTTCATACGGGAGTTGAACACCAGCCTGGGCAACACAGTGAGACCCTCGTCTCTGCAGAAAATAAAAAATTAGCCAGGCATGGTGGTGCATGCCTGTAGTAGTCCCAGCTACTTGGAAGGCTGAGGTGGAAGTATCGCTTGAGTCCAGGAGGTTGAGGCTGCCGTGAGGTATAATTGCGCCACTGCACTCTAGCCTGGATGAGAGTGAGACCCTGTCTTAAAAATAAATAAATTAATTAAAAGGGTCTTCAGGCCGGTCATGGTGACTCACACCTATAATTCCAACACTTTGGGAAGCTGAGGCAGGAGGATCGCTTGAGCCCAAGAATTTGACAGCAGCCGGAGCAACAAAGTGAGACCCCCATCTCTACAAAAAAATCAGAAAATTAACCGGTGGTGATTGTTTGCACCTGTAGTCCCAGCTACACGGGAGGCTCAGGTGGGAGAACTGATAGGGCCCAGGAAGTCGAGGCTGCAGTGAGCCACGATCGATCGGGCCATTCATTGCACTCCAGCCCGTGCAGCAGAGTAAGGCTGTCTCAAAAAAAGAAAAAAATAAATAAAGATAAGTAAATATAAAGAAGAAGAGTCATCAAAGGCCCCTGCCAAATGTCCAAGGGGCCAGGTCAGTGACCGCCACGTTCCTGACCCCACGTGCCCTGTGGGAGCGTGGAGAATTAGCCTGGACCTTGCCTCAGGGACAATCTACCCTCTCCAAAGCCGGAACTGCAGGTCCCAGCGTCGTCTTAAGAGTTCTGGAGAGAACTGGGCCCCAGATAACTTTCTCCGAGCCTCCCCAAAACTCCAAGCCCGCCCCAGCCGGCCACAAGGCCCAAACGCCCCGCCCGGCTCTCCGGTCCCCGGGACCGCCCCGTCCCTCCCCTACGGGGCGCGGGGCTCTTACTCTGCCGCCCGGGCGAGCGCGGCCCTGCCCTCGGGGGGTATCCTGCGGGTGACGAACACCTTCATGAGCAGCACCGGTCTCATCCGCCGACTCACACCTGGCTGGACGGAATCTGATCCTGGAATGGACCTGGGCCGGGGCGGGGCCAGGCTGGAGTGGGCGGGAGAAACGCCGCGCGACGTGCGCAGGCGGGTGTGGCTTCGCCTGCGGGAGTGCGCGGTTGCGGCTGGGCTGTGACTGCGCGTGCTCGGGGAGTGACAGTCACAGTGACCGGACATAGTGTCCTTGTGTGGGGGGGCTGGCAGGGGGTGTGTGCCTCGTGCCACTGGGGAATCAGGGCCCCGGGGGAGAGGGAGCAGTATCTTGTCCAAGGCCTCATGGGACGCCTGGTTTCTCTACACGCTCAGGGTCCTGTTTCCGCAGGCTCAGGCCTTAAGAGACTGAAACCCCCACTTTTTCTGTCTCTTGGGTTGGCCCAGGGTAGGAACCCAGGTTCCAGGCTGTGAGGAAGTCCAGGACACACAGAGAGGTCATGTGTAGGTGTTCAGGCCAACAGCACAGCCGGGAGCCCAGCTGACAGCCACCGTCAATGACCAGAGGTATGAGTGAGGAAGCCTTCCGATGACTCCAGGCCAACTCCTATGTGACTACAGCTACAACCGCACGAAAGAGCCTTTAGGATAATCACTGGCTGAGCCCAGAGCCCAGTCAACCCCGGATCCATAAGAGATGATAATGCACTGACTGCTGTTGCTCTCAGCCGTTCAATTTTGGAGTAATTCTTTATGCAGCAATCAATAACTGATATACTATGTGTGTGAAACCCAGAAGCCATAAGAATACAACTAATTCTCCATTAAAAAATTAACCGTACCATCCTGAATGCATCTGATCTTCGAAACTAAGCCTGGTTAGGGCGTATATGGGAGACTGCCTGGAAATACCAGGTGCTACAGGCTTATGTTTATCTAAAAAAAAAAAAACACACACAAAATCATAAGACAACAAACCGGAAAAAATACCATATATTTGCAACTCATTTTATAGACAATGGGTTAATTTCCTTATTGCACAAATAGTTCCTAAGACAAAGATGCCCAGCTTATCTGAATATGCAAAGGATACCAATGTACAGTTTACAGAAAAGGAAATGGCTTTTAAATGTATGGCCGGGCACGGTGACTCATGCCTGTAATGCCAACACTTTGCGAGGCTGAGGCAGGCAGATCACTTGAGGTCAGGAGTTTGAGACCAGCCTGGCCAACATGGTGAAACTCTGTCTCTACTGCAAATACAAAAATTAGGCGGGCATGGTGGCACATGCCTGTAATTCCAGCTACTCAGGAGGCTGAGGCAGGAAAATTGCTCGAGTCCAGGAGATGGAGGTTGCAGTGAACCGAGATCCCACCACTGCACACTCCAGCCTGGGTGACAGAGCAAGACTCTGTCTAAAAAAAAAAAAAAAGATGAAAAGTGCCCAATTTGACTCAAAAAAGAACTGCATATTAAAATTACAGCAAGATACCAATGTAAAAAATGATACATTGGGGAAACAGGTGCTTTCATACGTTGCTGGTAGGAGTGTAAATCAAGCAACTTCAATAAAAAACGTTTGGCAGTAGCTATCAAAATTTAGACTGCACATCTTTTTTGACCCAGAAATTTTGCTTTTAGGAATTTACCTTACAGATGTATTCACACATGTGCAAAATGCTGTCTGCCAAAGGCTCTTCATTGTGGCATTGTTGGAATAGTAAAATACGGGAAACAACCTAAAGGTCCATTCGTAGTGGACTGTTCATTACATATGCTTCATTCCTACAGTGAAATATTCTGCATCAATCAAAAGAGTGAGTCAGCCCTGTGCGTACCAGTGTGGAATGATCTCCAAGATGTTCTGTCCAGTGAGAAAACAGGGTGATGCAAAGTGCATATGTTAGTTACCATTTATAGGAGAAAGTATATGCCTATTTTTTTTTTTTTTTAACAGGGTCTGAGTCTGTTATCTAGGCTGGAGTGCAGTGGTGCGAACTTGGCTCACTGCAACCTCCACCTCCTGGGCTCCAGTGATCCTCCCACCCCAGCCTCCTGAGCAGCTGGGACCACAGGCATGTGCCACCACACCCAGCTAATTTTTTGTATTTTTCGCAGAGACAGATTTCACTATGTTGACTGGACTGGTCTCGAACTCCTGGACTCAAAGCAATCCACTTCCAAAGTTCTGGGATTACAGGCATGAGCCACGACGCCTGATCGCCTATTCCTGTGTGTTAAATATCTCTGGAAAGATGTACAAGAAACATCTTTCTTGTTTCTTTGGGAACAGGCCGGGCACAGTGGCTCATGGTTTGTAATTCCAGCACTTTGGGAGGCTGAGTCAGGAGCATTGCTCAAGCCCAGGAGTTTAAGTCTGGGAAACATAGCGAGACCGTGTCTCAAAAAAAAAAAAAATTTTTTTTTTTTTAATTACCCAGGCGTAGTGGTGTGCACCTGTAGTCCCTGTTACTTAGGAAACTGAAGTAGGAAGATTGCTTGAGCCTGGGAGGCTGGGGCTGCAGTGAACTGTGATTGTGCCACTGCAGTCCTGCCTGGGCAACAGAGTGAGACCCTGTCTCTAACAATAAAAAAAAAAAAAAAAAAAAAAAAAAAAAAAAAAAAAAAAAAAAAAGGAAAAAAGAAAGAAAAAGAAAGAAGAA
This sequence comes from Rhinopithecus bieti, assembly GCF_001698545.2. Taxonomy (NCBI): domain Eukaryota; kingdom Metazoa; phylum Chordata; class Mammalia; order Primates; family Cercopithecidae; genus Rhinopithecus; species Rhinopithecus bieti. The sequence goes on along the minus strand of NW_016815677.1, from coordinate 323,318 downwards.
AGAAGAAACTGGGGACAGTGGCTGTCTCTGGGGAGAAGAACTGGTGAAGGGGGACAGAGTAGGAGATACAATTTTCACCCTTTGGGAGTGAATTTATTGTGCATTTATTATCTATTCTCAAAATAAAGAAAACATTCATTTAAAAATAGCACTTGGCCAGGCACAGTGGCTCATGCCTGTAATCCCAGCACTTTGGGAGGCTGAGGCGGGTGGATCACCTGAGTTTAGCAGTTCGAGACCAGCCTGGCCAACATGGTGAAACCCCATCTGTATTAAAAACACAAAAAAATTAGCTGGGCATGGTGGCAGGTACCTGTAATCCAAACTACTCAGGAGGCTGAGGCAGGAGAATCACTTGAACCCAGGAGGTGGAAGTTGCAGTGAGCCGAGTTCACACCACTTCACTTCAGCCTGGGTGACAGAGCGAGACTCCATCTCAAAAACAACAACAACAACAACAACAACAACAACAACAACAAACCTCTGTCTCAAAAATAAATCAATGAAGTGAAATAAATAAATAAAAATAGCACTTGGCCAGATGTGGTGACTGATTCCTGTGATCCCAGCACTTTGGGAGGCTAAGGCCGGAGGACTAATTGAGGTCAGGAGTTCAAGACCATCATGGACAATATAGGGAGGCCCCTCCCCACCCCCCATCCCTACAGAAAAATCTAAAAATTGGCTGGTTGTGGTGGCTGAGTCCCAGAAGGCTGAGGCAGGAGGATCACTTCAGCCCAGGAGTTCAATGTTACAATAAGCTATGATTGTACCACTGCACTCCAGCCTGGGCAACAGAGTGAGACTCTATCTCAATAATAATAATAATAATAATAATGGGCCGGGCACGGTGGCTCAAGCCTGTAATCCCAGCACTTTGGGAGGCCGAGGCGGGCGGATCACGAGGTCAGGAGATCGAGACCATCCTGGCTAACACGGTGAAACCCCGTCTCTACTAAAAAAAATACAAAAAACTAGCCGGGCAAGGTGGCGGGCACCTGTAGTCCCAGCTACTCGGGAGGCTGAGGCAGGAGAATGGCGTAAACCCGGGAGGCGGAGTTTGCAGTGAGCTGAGATCTGGCCACTGCACTCCAGCCTGGGTGACAGAGCGAGACTCCTTCTCAAAAAAAAAAAAATAATAATAATAATAATAATAATGGTCTCCAAAACACTTCTTGCTGTCATTTTGAGTCCTTGCACACTAAATATCAATTCCCCTGCCTTAGCTGTGGCCTTGCCCCTTCATTGCTCAGGTGTCTCCCAGGCTGCACTTCTACACTGATGAGTCTGGAGTGAGCAGCTCCAGCTCCCTTCACCCAGCCTCAGCGCCATAAGCCGCCTCTCTCCTGCCTCCTCCACCTGAGCATCCCCAGGCATCTGGAACTCAACACCTGCCAACCCAATTCATCCACCTTCTTCCCAGTACCCTACCTGACACCTGTGCCCCTCCCGCATATCCATCAAAGGGACAGCCACCCCAAGCCAATACCTAGAAGTCACCCCTCACTCTTACATTTCACCCCTCCCACTCCCACAGGCTTGCATGGTGGTTGAGAGCTTGGGTCTGGAGCCAGGATGCTGGGTGTGAATCCAAGCTCGGCCTTTTGGTAATAGTGTGACTTAAGCAAATGACTTCATCGCTCTTGCCTTCAGCTTCCTGTTTGTAGACTGGGGAGAGCAACATACGCACCCTACGGATGGTGAAACATGGAAACATTAGTGAGTGACCATGTTCAGTGCTCAGGGCAGTGTCTGGAACTTATTAAGAGCTCCCAAAATGCCAGCTACTTATTATGATGACTGGTTTTACCCAATGAAGCCCAGGTCAGGCTTCCTCTGCTTAGCAGATCCCTCTTCCTGTGCCCTCAGCTGGTTCCATTCCTACCACCCAGTAGCACTTATTGAGCCCCAGCTGTGTGCATTGCTTTGGGGGAGGGGACCCACTAACCTTCCGCGTCCCCTCCTGGCCCTGGTGGACAGGTTTCTCCCGTGCCCAGTGCCCTTGTTTGTCCTTATGTGTGGGAGCAGCTGGGCTCAGGATTAACAGAGGACACTCACTGGTTAACAGAGGCCAAAGGGCCTGGCCTGAGGACAGAAAAACACCTCCTTTTGTCAATGTTTGATGTGTTTCAGAAATGCTCCCTAGCCAGGCAGCACAGATAATGGTCTGAGGGTAAGATACTTATTAATGTGTTACTTAAGAGAGGGGGTAGCAGGGTGGAGCTGTGGCCAGGATTCAGGTGGCCCAGGGACTTGCTGTGTGATCTTCAGCGGGTGATGTCGCCTCTCTGTGAATATCATGCCAGTTCCCTCATCTGGGCCCTCACGGAGCAGAATGGATTCAGATCACATCAGTGAAGAAGAGGTCACTGTGTTGTCCACTGGGCCTCCCAGGCCTAGGAGCAGGTAACTGAACAGCGCTGGAACAGAAGTGAGGTCAGCGGAGCCAAGGGCAGGCCTGGGCCCCTCCGCTTATCCTAAGCTGGCTTCAGCTTCTGTGTCTCTGACCAACGGCCATCCCAGGGCACCCAGGGTTGGTTTCCTTGAATGGATTCGTGTTTGTGAAGTACCCATATATATGTGTTGTGTTGTTGTAAGCACTATATATAGCACGTCCTCTCCACAAGCCAGGAGGCAGGTACTATTATTATCCCCATGTTACAGATGAGGAAACTGAAGCACACAGTAGGTTTTAATAACATCTTGTTAGTGGTAGAGTGGAGTTTAAACCCACTGGCTCCAGAGCCTGAGCCCCTCGCTTCTCTCCCCCATAGCTTAAGTGCCTGATGAATGTCTAGCATGGCCCAGAGCCCATGCAAACGCTGCCTTGTTTGACAATCGCAATAACCCTCAAGGGTAAGTGTTATACCCATCGTGTGGCTAAAGAAACTGAAGCTTAGAAAGATGATCTGACCTCACCAAGGTCAAACAGCTTGTAAGCGGGGGAGCCAGGATTCAGACGCAGGTCCCTCTGACTGCAAACCCTGGGGCTGCCGTGGCCTCACATGGTCCCATGCACTTCCTCCAGCCAGTCAGCAGCTGACCCAGGCCTGGGTGGCTCATAATATTGGGCATTTCATATAGGAACTGCACCAAGTATTGAAGAGGTCATTTCTGCATTGAGACTGCCCCGTCCAGGCTCCCAAGAGTACACACATCAGACCAGGATCAGAGACCAGTCTGTGTGACCAAAGGCACCTGCCTGGAACAGTGTGGCCAACATGGAACAGACCTAGCATGGATGATCAGGACGCCCAGGTCCTGGGAATGGGAATGGTCCCTGACCGCATCCCCCAGCCCATTCTGACAGCTCGTCCACACGGACACAGACACCTTAACACACTCAAAAAGGATCCTCCTCGGGATGACCTTCAATCCCACCCCCGAACCCTAAGACACACCTGCCAGTCCCCCAGCCTCTGGGGCGGTGGGTGTCATTCTTGGCCCCGTCACCCTCCAAACAAGTCTCAAGGCTGGATGGCATTATCATCTCTTCTGGTTCCAGGGTTGACTGGGCTCAGCCAGTGGTTCTCGTTCAGGCTCTTTCGTGCGGTTGTAGCTGTAGTCACATAGGAGTTGGCCTGGAGTCATCGGAAGGCTTCCTCACTCATACCTCTGGTCACTGACGCTGGCTGTCAGCTGGGCCCCCGGCTGTGCTGTTGGCCTGAACACCTACACATGACCTCTCTGTGTGTCCTGGACTTCCTCACAGCCTGGAACCTGGGTTTCCACCCTGGGCCAACCCAAGACACAGAAAAAGTAGGGGCTTTCAGCCTCTTAAGGCCTGAGCCTGTGGAAACAGGACGCTGAGCATGTACAGAATGCCGAGCTCCCATGATGCCTTGAACAGGATACTGTCCCTCTCCCACAGGGCCCTGATTCTTCATTCATAAAGTGTGAGGAAGATGCACTAGAGCAGGGACTAGCAGACTTTTTCTTCAAAGGGCCGGGGAGTCAATATTTTAACACTGTGGCCCATACTGGCTTTGTTGCCACTCCTTAACGCCACCATTCTGGCACAAGAGCAGCCATAGACAATACATAAACAAAGGGTGCAGCCGGGTTCCAATAAAACTTTGTTTATGGCCATTAAAATTTGAATTTGCATGTCTTTTATTTATCACAAAATATTCTCTAGATTTTCTTTCTTTCTTTTTTTTTTTTTTTTCTGAGCAGCCCATTTTTTAGCATGGGGATTCATACAAAAACTAGGTGGCAGATTTGGCTTGTGGGTGTCATTTGTCCCTAGCTCTGGACTTGGGCAGAGCTCTACTTTTAAAATCTTGAAAGGCATTTACTGGGGATCTTGCTGAAATGCAGATCTGATTCAGTGTGTTTGGCAAGGGCTGGAGAACCTGCATTTCCTTTGAGTTCCTGGGTGCTGCTACTGCTGCTGGTCCAAGACGCACTTTGAGAATATCCGCTTGTTGGTCTCTCAGGTTCCAAGGTGGCTCCTGCACTGAAAAATGCTCAGTCATAAGGCTGGATGCACTCAGGGGCCGGAATTTTTCTTTTTTTCCTTCTTCCTTCTTCCTTCCTTCCTTCTTCCTTCCTTCCTTCCTTCCTTCCTTCCTTCTTTCCTTCTTCCTTCCTTCCTTCTTTCCTTCCTCCCTTCCTCCCTTCCTCCCTTCCTCCCTTCCTCCTTTCCTTTCTTTTCCTTTCCTTCCTTTTTTTCTTTTTTTTTTTTGGACAGAGGTCTCACTCTGTCACCCAGGCTGGAGTGCTGTGGTGAAATCTCAGCTCACTGCAACCCCTGCCTCCCAGTCTCAAGGGATCCTCCCACCTCAGCCTCCCAAATAGCTGGGACTCCCAGTGCACATCACCATGCCTGGCTAATTTTTGTACTTTTTGTAGAGATGGGGTTTCACCATGTTGGCCAGGCTGGTCTCGAACTCCTGGCCTCAGGTGATCCCGGGCCAGCATTTTCTGTGTAACCTTCATCTCTGTCCCGCGTTTTTCCTGCTTTATTTATTTCCTTGTTTTTGTGTCTCCCGCCAGTGCAGCCTCCCCAGACTAGAACATAAGCTCCTTGAGAGTCGAGCCTTGCTGCTGGGTTGCCCCACAGTCTGGCACCACGCAGGTGCTTGGTCAATGCTCTTTAAATAAACGAACGAGTGATGCAGGGGTTGCCTTGTTGGCCTCCCTTATCGCCCATCCCCACGGGGACTTCGTCATTCTATCACCACCTAGTGGGCACTTTTGTGTACTGCGAGGTGGGGGAGAAAAATGTCCATGTTTGAGTCTGATCCTGGCTGAAGAAGGTAGAGAGATGAGGGCAGAGAGATGCCCCTTCTGATGCACCTGTATCAGTGTTTTTGTCTGCTGGCACAGAGCTCCTCAGAGAGCCTTCCTGGAGAAGGCAGCATTTGAGCTGAGCAATGAAGACAATATGCTTTGGAATGGTAGGACTGTGAGAGGTAGAAAAGGCATTCCTGGCAGAACAAATGGTGAGCAAAGGCCTAGAGGCTGGAGGGCGTGGGAATCGCCAAAGGGAGGAGAAGCGGCAGCAGCTGAGATGCACAGTGGAAGATGAGGCCAGATCAGGGAGTAAGGAGGTGGAGAGCGACCCCAAGGGAAGGGAACCTGCGCTGAGTGAGTGAGTGATCCGTGCCAGGCGCTCCACACACAAGAGTTCGTTTAATCCCCACAAAGGCCAGTGAAGTTGATTTTAGGACTCCCAATTTACAGATGAAGAAACTGAGGCTCAGAGCAGTGGAGGGACTTGCCCACGGTCACACAGCTGGTAAGGAGCAGAACTGGGTTTGAATAGAGATCATCTGACCGACTCTCTCCTCTTTGAGGGGGCCCTACCTCTGGTCTGTGCTTGGTGAGGGGTGGGGCAGGGCACATGCTGGAAGCCCATTATACAGATATGGAAACTGAAGCCCAGACAGGGAGAACATTTTCTGATGACGCACAGCAAGCAAGGCCCAGTGTGGCTTTCACCAGGCCCTGCCTGGGCTTTTGTCTGATGGCTGGAAGCTGATGCTCCCATACAAAGGATATGAGCAACTGGCCACAGAGGGTAGCAGAGAGCCCAGTCGGGACCCATTGGCCAGCCCAGACCCTTGAGAAATGTGCTCAGACTTTGGCTCCCAGTGAGGTGTGGCCCTGGGGGCAGGGTGAGTATGCAGAGCTGCAGGCGGGGTGGGGGGCCAGGCCTCCCTGAGTAAGGAAGGGAGGCATAGCAGGACCTACTCCCAGGCTGTCCAGAGGCCAGCCTCCCAGGGCAGCGGGGGTGGGGAAGAAGGCCACCCAGTTCTCCCAGCTCATCAGCAGACCTGGGTTGCCTCCAGACTCAGCCTGCTGCAGCCTTGCACCCCACACAGGAAGCCACCTGCCCCTTTCTCAGCCCCTCAGTCTGCTCTTATGGGGAGCAGAGGGCCCCAGCCTGGAAGATTCAGAGGGGCGAGGGAACCACCCCTACTCAGACAGTGTCGGGCTTCAAACTATGTGATGTTCACCCTACAACAAGCCTTCAAGTGGGCACTGTTAGGATTCCCACTTTCTTTTTTTTTTGAGATGGATCTGTCACCCAGGCTGGAGTGCAGTGGCTCAATCTCAGCTTACTGCAAGCTCCACCTTCTGGGTTCAGGCCATTCTCACTCAGCCTCCTGAGTAGCTGGGACCACAGCACCCACCACCACGCCAGGATACTTTTTTTGCATTTTTAGTAGAGATGAGGTTTCACCGTGTTAGCCAGGATGGTCTCGATCTCCTGACCTCATGATCTGCCTGTCTTGGCCTCCCAAAGTGCTGGGATTACAGGCGTGAGCCACCGTGCCCGGCCAGGATTCCCACTTTCAAGTCAAGACAACTGCGGCTCAGACAGCCTCAAGTCCTTCTGCCTGAAGGACCTGCCCAAGGTCACCACGCTTGAGCTGGACTCAAATCCAGGTGAAGGTAACTGCTGTGGTTTGAATGTCCTCTCCAAAACTCATGTTGAAATGTCCTCTCCCAAGCTCATGCGGCTGGGCATGGTGGCTCACAGCTGTAATCCCAGCTACTCAGGAGGCTGAGGCAGGAGAATCGCTTGAACCTGGGAGGCGGAGGTTGCGGTGAGCCAAGATGGTGCCAATGCACTCCAGGCTGGGCAACAAGAATGAAACTTCATCAAGAAAGAAAAGAAGAGAAAAGAAAAGAAAAGAAGGAAAGAAAGAAAGAGGGAGGGAAGGAAGGAAGGAAGGGAGGGAGGGAGGGAGGGAGGGAAGGGAAGGAAAGGAAGGGAAGGAAGGAAGGAAGGAAGGGAGGGAAAGAAAGAGTGAGAGAGAAAGAAAGAAAGAAAGAAAGAAAGAAAGAAAGAAAGAAAGAAAGAAAGAAAGAGAAAGAAAAAGAGAAATGTGACTGCTATTGTGACGACAGTGTTGAGAAATGGGTCCTTTTGTGTGATTGGGTCATGAGGGTCTCGGCCCTCATGAAGAGATTCATGCAGCTATTGTAGGAGTGGGTTACTTACAGCAAGAGTGAGCTCCTGATAAAAGGATAAGTTTGGCCCCATTTCTCGCTCTGTCTTGTGTACATGCTGGCCATGTGATGCCTTCTGTCACGGGAGGACTGTCTGCAGTTACTGGCACTATTTTTCTGGACTTCCCATCCTCCAGAACCATGTGCCAAATAAAGTTCTTTTCTGTACAAGTTACCCAGTCTGTGGTATTCTGTGGTAACAGCAGAAAATAGATTAAGACAGTAACACTGAAGCATGTGACCACAACCCTGATGGCTGCCCTGTCCTGACCTGCCAGCCAACCCCAGTGGCTCCTTCGGCTACATCTGCTTATTCACCCATAGCCTCAAGGCATCACGGCGGCAGGCCTCTGGCTTTGTGCTAACGTGACCCCACATACATACCCCACTTCTCCCTCTGACCCTCTCCTTTTACCTTCTCAGCTTCAAGCCCGGGAGCGACACAGGGCAAGGACAGGGTAGGGTTCAAGCCTTTTCATGGTTCCAGTGCCCAGCTTGGGTCCCCACACGGCGAACACTCCATAGACATATTCTGTGTAAGTGAGTAAATCCCTGTAAATGGGGATACCATTCCCAGTTTTTAAGTGGGAAAGCTGAGGGTTAACAGGGGACAGTGTCCTGCCTGGGTCACCAGCAGGTTCAAGGCAGAGCAGCACCCTGTCCAGGCTTCTTGCCATCCAGCCTCAGGTTTCCTCCGTGGGGCAACGCAGCCTAACAAAGCTCCCTCAGCAGCTGGCACTACCTGAAGTCCTGCGGTGAATCCGAAAGCTAGCACCTCGGGCCGCTTTTCTGCCAGGCACTGGCCGATCGCGCAGATGCCCAGCTGGCCCTCTGGCATGCAAATACCCGGAATGTGCATTGGTTGGAGATTGCCAGGAGAAGATTGCCGTGGTCGGATTTCTAGGGCCCCCTGGGAGGGAGTGCGTTCTTTCTGCTGGGGAGTTTTCACCGGAGCAGCTTCCTTAATCCTTCTCAGGGCATAGCTGGGATTTAGTAACGAGTTGTAACAGCCAGAATGGTTGATTCTCTGAGCCAGGACCCAACTGTTCATTCTTGAACAAGCTGGGCTCCTCTTTTCCAGATGTGCTGGCTCAGCTACCGCAGGGTGAGGTTGGGAGCAGGAATCCAGAACCAGAGTCACACCACCACTCACAGGGGCAGAGCCTGTGCCCCCATTGTACAGATGGAGCCACGGAGGCCTGGAGAGGCTGTGAGGTGGGGGTGGAGTCAAGAGCCAAGGTGGGCAGAACAACTTTGTGTGCAAAGACTCAACTGTGGGTGGAGCCAAGGGGAGGGCTACCTCCTAGGACTGAGGCCCCAGGAACAGGGCCTGCCGAGGCGTCATGGGACCTCAGGAAGCTTCCCCCCAGGAGAGCTCCCCCCAGGAGCTCTGCGTTGCATTCTGTTTTACAGGGGTGCAGTCAAGGAGGATCTGTCCAAGCTGAGAAACAGCAGGAGTGACCCCTGGAAGCTGTGTCTTTGGTCAGGTCCCCAGAAGCAGCCTCTCTGCGGAGGATTTGTGAGCAAGTGATGTATTAAGGAAGTGCCCCCAGATTAAACCAGGAAAGGAGTGGGAAGCAGGAGAGGGGAGGGAAGGAAGACTAACAGTCCATGTCTGGCCAAGTCCAGCAGGGAGATGCTTCATTGCGATCCCAAGGGCCGCTCTGGAACGTAAGTTACATCTCAGGGTAATCGAAACCCCACTCCAAGCAAGGAAGCTGGGCTTCCACACTCCCCACATCCCATGAGCTAGCATCATCCAAGGAGATCTGGGCAGAGTGCAGCGTCCTGGAGGAGGAGGCATGGGCCTTGCTACGTGACGACCCGGCGGGGCGTGCAGGTTCTGAGGAAGAAGCGTTTGAGCAGAACCTGAGGGAGGAGCTCAGGCATGCTGCTTGAAGGCCAAGGTTGCCCTGTATAAGGACCAAGGTCCCATCCCTGCTTTAGGACAGGCCAAGGAGGAGCAAGGGGATGGAGGCAGGGGATGGCTCCCTGCAGGCCCAGGTGAAGTTCGTGCTACCATTTCAGCAAAAGTCCCATCAACCACCTCAGGAAATCCCTCTGGCATCTGCCACTGTTTGGGGCCAAAGGCTTGAACTGTGATGAATTTTGTGAAAGGGAAAACTGCCTCATTCTGCCAAAGCTGTTCAGAAGTGAGTCACTAGCCCAGAACAGGCCCCACATAGCTGTGCCAGCTCAGACCCCATGTAGCTGCACCTGCAGGAACTCAGGCCCAAGGTGGACATCAGGCCTGGGCTCCAGGGCAGAGCCATGACCAACAAGGGGCAGCCCAGGGAGCTACTCCACACCCTTTAGTGGGCCCCTCTTCCTTTCCCTCCTCCCCTCCCTGCAGGCCCTGCCCAGACCTCTTGGCCTCCAGCCTTGCCTCCTCCAACCTGATCTCCTGGGATCGCCCAAGGGTCTCCTCTAAAAAGCAAATCTAGTCCTGTCCTTCCCCTGCCTGCAACATTCCATGGCTCCTCATTGCTCTCAGGAGAAAGACCAAAGCCGCTGTGTGCTCCCAAGCCCTCTCCTGATGCCGCAGAGGTGTGGCCTATAGGGACTGAGAGCTACTCACTTCAGGCAGAAGCCAGGCGTCCTGGCAGCCCCTGAGAGCCTGCAGGGCATCCCAGGCAGCCGCCCAGCTGGCCAGGAGGAGCTGCCCCGGACCTGCTCCCAGGCCTCCCTTTCCCTGTAATTCATATATAGAAAGTGTCTAAGTCAGGAGCCAACCCTCCACCAGAGGGAGCGGCGCCCTGGAGGTAGAAGTGGAGCTTTTCTTAGTCATTACATTTGGTTTTATTTCAGGGGAAAAAAACAAAATGAAACATTTAAGGACTTATTTTCACAATCACCTGTGGAATGAGGAGGCTTCCAGATGGTATTTGGTGACAGCACCAGGAACCTGGTGGTCCTGCGAGGGCATTCAGGGGTAGGGATTCTAATAAATAAAATACATAGGGATGGGTGGATTTCCCCCAAGATGCTCTAAGGATGCCCTCTCTGGGTGCAGGAGTCAGTCTGAAGTTACCTCCTGGGGGAAGTCTTCTGTCCAGTTTTTAAATGGAAGTTCTGGTTGCAGGCAGCAAGTCTCATCACTGAATAGAACCAGTTTTCATTCGGTGCAAACACTACCTCCCCCAGGAAGCCCTCCCAGGACCCTTCCTGGCCCCTAGTGAAAGTGCCTCCCTCCTGCTAGCCTGCCACTTTCTCCCCTGTGGTCCATTCTGGACGTCAGTGCCGGGCCAGTAAGCATCCCCAGCAGGCGCCTGAGTCATCCCCGGAGTGCACCTGGAGAGCCCCTTTCTGCTCACACTTTACAGGGCCCCGTGCTGGCCTCAGCCACGCCCATCTTCTCATTTAAGCCTCACAACAACCCTCCGAGGTAGTCATCATCATCCCCATTTTACAGATAAGGAAATTGCGGTCTGAGGCCACAGAGGTGACTTACCCGAGCCCCACACCTGGTGTCACAGTGGAGTGGAGCCTGGCTTCTTGGCCCTAAGTTCAGCCCCCATCACAGCTGCTGCATTCACAGTCAGTGCTCAACACGTGTTCACGTGTTTGGAGGATGAACCAAAACCGAGTTCTCGGGGCTCCCCAACCAGCATGAAGACGGTGTAACCACAGCACGGATGGGCGGGCCGCTTGGCAATGGCCAGGCTCATGCTCTGCTGAGCCCTGGAGGTCACGACTCCCCTGCTGCTCTGTGCAGAAAAAAAAAAGGCAGTCACCTCTCCCTTCCCTCACTGGAAGGTGAGGCCCAGGGGGTCTGGCCTGTGGGATGTGAAGAAGCCAAACATTGGTGCCCATCACCTGGTCCTCAGCCTCTCCTTAGGGCAGAGTCGAGGCCCAGAAGGTTGAATGATGAGCTGGAAGCTGGGGACAGAGCCCGCACCAGTGCCTCTGCCTCTTATCAGTCAGTCCGATTTTTGTTCTCTGACTCCCCCTGCTACATACCAGAATGGTGCTCTCTTTCTCTTCCTCTCTGGGATCTGCACCTCAGTTTCCTTGTCTGTAATACGGGGGTAACTGAACCTACAGAAAAGGATCCAAGGATACATGAGATAACACAAGTGCTTGGCACAGGACCTGGAAGAAAGTAAATTTTTTTTTTTTTTTTTGCTCTGTCGCCCAGACCGAGTGCAATGGCACGATCTCAGCTCACTGCAACCTCTGCCTCCCGGGTTCAAGCGATTCTCATGCCTCAGCCTCTTGAGTAGCTGGGATTACAGGTGCGTGCCACCATGCCTGGCTAATTTTTGTATTTTTAGTAGAGACGGGGTTTCACCATGTTGGACCAGGCTGGTCTTGAACTCCTCAGGTGATCCACCCACCTCAGCCTCCCAAAGTGCTAGGATTACAGGTGTGAGCCACCATGCCCAGCCAAAAAGAAAGTAAATTCTTAATAAGCAGAACATGTAATTATTAGCTAGCACATATATTACTTTGCCTCCTTCTTCCCCACTCTTACAAATGGATCTCAAGGCCTGGAGCTACAAACTTGGTAGTTAGACATCCTATTTGTTTAGGGTGAAAAACAAAACAAAATAATAGTGCCCAATGCTGGAGAATGCCGTGCAGAAATAGTATAGTGTCAGCTGGGCATGGTAGCTCATGCCTGTAATCCCAGCACTTTGGGAAGCCAAGGTGGGTGGATCACCTGAGGTCAGGAGTTTGAGACCAGCCTGGGCAACATGGCAAAATTCCATCTCTACTAACAATACAAAAATCAGCTGGGTGTGGTGGCGGGTGCCTATAGTCCCAGTTACTCTGGAGGCTGAGGTGGGAGGATTGCTTGAGCCCAGGAGGTTGAGGCTGCAGTAGGCTGTGATCATGCCACTGTACTCCAGCCTAAGCAACAGAACGAGACTCCATCTCAAAATATAAAATAAATAAAATAAAATAAAGTGCAGCATAATAGCATTTTATGAGTATTTAAAATATTCAAGGTATTTTATCAAATGTTAAATACTAATAAACTCTCATTTTGTCTCAGCTCTCCTGAGTTTTAAAATGTATGCCAAAAAATAAGTCATTTCAAAGCTGTCAAGTGAGCTGTAAACTGGATTTACAATATTGCCAAGTAAGGCATTTCCTCAAACTGGCAAACTAATACAAATGTCTCCCCCTCTCTTTTGTCAGGTGTAGTCTTTCCTTCTTCTTTTTTATTTTCAGACCTGGTGAGCAGGAAGCAGAGGACCGTTTTGAATTCAGCAGATTTTGAATAATGCCAGATCAGGAGTGGATCTCCTGGGATAAGATGCAATGGTCCCACACACTTGTATGTCACTAGAGTCTACTCTCTGGGAAACAGCAATTTGACAGAACATGTCAAGAGCTTGTGAAAACAAGTAATTCACATTCGACCTGATACCCAGAAAGAAACTGGGGTTCATTCACCTGGTGAATCTCAAACGGCTCTCCACGAGAACGCAGGTTTGGATCAGTAGGAGTTTTATGACTTGTCACAGGTAAGAGGAGCCCTGCGAGGATTCTCCAAAGCAGTGTCTCCCTGAGGGAAAGTGACAGGAGGGTTTTATGCAGTGATGGAGGGGACGAGGGGCCCGCGGCTGCAGACGCGGGGCATCACCGTGCCAGCCCACAGGTTGCCTGTGATGGTGATGAAGGTGTGGCTCCTCCTGAGGTGGAGCTCATGGTCAGCGTGGTCATGAGGAATGTGCACACAGGTTCATCTAGAACAGGGGTGTCCAATCTTTTGGCTTCCCTGGGCCACACTGGAAGAAGAAGAATTGTCTTGGGCCACACATAAAATACACTAATACTAACTGTATCTAATGAGCTAAAAAAAATTGCAAAAAAAATCTCATCATGTTCAAAGAAGGTTTATGAATTTGTGTTGGGTCACATTCAAAGCCGTCCTGGGCTGCTGGTTGGACTGCTTGATCTAGAAGTTGTCTGGGTCTGTCAGGAGCTGGTGCCAGCAACGAGGTGACCACATTCAACACAGGGTTTGGGAATAAACAAGCTGCAAAGCAGGAGGCTGTCAAACAGGCTTATTGCTCCGGTTGACGAAATGCCTATAGTCCCTGAAGACCCTCCCTGTCTGCTTACAAACCTGTTGGGATTTTATTTGGAGACTTGGAAGAAAAGTGGGGCCTGAGTCACATAACAGGCAGCCACAGCCTGTTTCTCTGATTGTAGATCAACTTTTCCCCACCTACATTCTTTTGTAAAATGTTGTAAAAGACTAAACGGCACTGGAGGAAAGACCCCTTTCTCCTAATTACTGACTCTCCTTGTAGGTTAACTTCCTTCTTTCCTCTCTTGCACCTGACTCCGACCAGATAGCACCAAAGGATCTGTGACAATCAATTTACTCAAGATAGATTGTTGACTATACCTTTCCTGAAAAAGAACAAGCTGCAACCAGTCAGATTGCTATAATTCATAAACCAGCCTTGTATGGAAAGGGCTGCTAAACTTTAGTAATCCTGCTAAACTTCTTTGTTTCTACCTATAGAAGTAAAACCTTAACTTCTCCATTTCAGAGCATTGATTCCATTCCTCTGAAGTCTGTGTTTCCCAGACAGTCATCCTTAAACTTTGCATGTGCATTAACTCGTTTTTTTTTTTTTTTTGAGATGGAATCTTGCTCTGTTGCCCAGGCTGGAATGCAGTGGCGCAATCTCAGCTCATTGCAACCTCCACTTCCCAGGTTCAACCGATTCTCCTGCCTCAGCCTCTTGAATAGCTGGAATTACAGGCACGTGCCACCATGCCTGGCTAATTTGTGTATTTTTAGTAGAGACAGAGTTTCACTATGTTGGCTGGGCTGGTCTCGAACTCCTGACCTCAGGTGCTCCACTTCCTCCACTCAGCTTCCCAAAGTGTTGGGATTACAGGTGTTAGCCACTGTGACTGGCCGCATGAACTCTTTAGAACAGGATTCTGATCCTTTCGATTATCAGGTTGAAAAGCCATAGAAACTATTTACATACTTTAACCAATTATTTCCTCTGGGATTTATCCCAGAAAAATTATTTTTTTTAAAGCAAACCAAAAATGTAAGTGTTGGGGTGCAGAAAATGATTCCTCAGAATATGGCGCTTGGGCAGGCTGAGTGCTTTTGAAAATCAAAAGGCCTCAGAAATAAGCCTGAGCATCAAGGTCTCTCTAACCTTGTCTTGTTCTCTCCCTCTCACCCCTCAAGTGCTCGGAGGGACTATCTGGAATTTCCTTATCTGACCTAGAAAGCGTCTTGCCGAAAGAAACACATTTGCCTTCTAGCCCTCTGTTACCCCATTATCCACTGCAGAAAAGAAGCTGGAAGAAAAGAAGTCAGACGTCCAACCATACCTGGATGGACTTTTCCACAAGATAAGGTCTGCCTCTCAGACTCATTCCATTTGCAAGTTAATTTCTGTCTCCCTGGTCCATTCATTCTCCGTAATACTCATTTACTGCTCCTCCAAAGAATGCTCTATATTCCCCATCTCTGGGCTCCTCTAGGAAAAAGAGTACATAAGCTTCTGTACCCCATTGGGAGATTGGGGTAATCACACTGTAATCCTCTCCCATGAATGTTAGTAAATGTGTATGCTTTTTCTCCTACTAATCTGCCTTTTGCCAGTTGACTTTCAGTGAACCTTCAGAGGGAAAAGGGAAGTTTTCCCTTCACCCACATGCAGTCAGGTAAAGATGTTCATTGCAGTGCTATTTATAGCAGAGAAAATGGCAAACACAATCAAACAACAGGGGGATGGTTAAGAAAAAATGCAAAATTGCAGTTAGACTCTGGTCTCTACTGTTAGGGAGGTTTTTTTCACCCTTTTTGATTCTCACAGCAGCCCTGTGATGTAGACAAAACTGGGTCCATATTTATTCTCCCCATTATTCATGGGGTGGGGCCATGATGCAGACTGGAGTCGCGAGAAATTCTGGGGAGAGCTTCCAACAGGAAATCAGATTCTGAACGGGGACACCTCCCAGGTGTCCTAAAGCGGAACCCAGAGCTGACTCACAGCAGCGTGTCTGACAGGGGGAGCCAGCGGCAAGTCCCCACTCCTGGGTGAAGATGAAATCACCTTTTCGAAAATTATGACAGCGGCCGGGCGTGGTGGCTCACACCTGTAATTCCAGCATTTTGGGAGGCCAAGGCGGGCAGATCACCTGAGGTCAGGAGTTCGACATCAGCCTGGCCAATATGGTGAAACCTCGCCTCTACTAAAATATGAAAAGTTAGCTGGGTTTGGTGGCAGGTGTCTATAATCCCAGCTACTTGGGAAGCTGAGGCAGGAGAATGGCTTGAACCTGGGAGACGAAGGTTGCAGTGAGCCAAGATCGCAACACTGCACTCCAGCCTGGGCAACAAGATTGAAACTCCATCTCAAAAAAAAAAAAAAAAAAAAAAAATTATGACAGAGAAAGAGATCTGACCTAACCAACTCCATCTTGCCTTTAACCTCCAAGCTGCCCTGTTCATTCCTGGGCGTAAGCTGAACTTAGTTTATAGTTTAACTTTGAAACAAAGATGCTAACAGCCCTTTCCCTAAACAAACCCCTTCTTGTCTGGGGACCAGACTGCCTTTGTAAGACTAACAAGCTAGCCGCAAGATTAGAAATTATGGTTTAGGAGTCGCGCAGCTGGCTGCAGTATTTTGAACCTTCCCAATTGCTCCTAGGGATAATATTGCGATTGTAAAACCTAAGATGGGCACTTGAGGTATTTCTCAGACCCTGCACTGGCAGTGCACTCTGATGCACCAGCTGGTGTCACCCAGGCCTGTAATCTGGCTCAACCAGTTCTGTGATCCCACCCAGGAAGAGAAGACAGCAAGAATCCACTTCAGGCTGGCGCAGTGGCTCACACCTGTAATCCCAGCACTTTGGGAGGCCGAGGTGGGAGATCATTTGAGGTTAGGAGTTCGAGACCAGCCTGGCCAACATGGTGAAACCCATCTCTAATAAAAATACAAAAATTAGGTGGGCGTGGTAGTGCATGTCTGTAATCCCAGCTACTTGGGAGGCTGAGGCAGGAGAATTGCTTGAACCCAGGAGGCAGAGGCTGCAGTGAGCCGAGATTGCGCCACCATACTCCAGCCTGGGTGACAGAGGGAGACTCTGTCTCCAAAAAAAAGAAAAAGAATCTACTTCAACCCCCATATGATTTCATTTTCAACCCGACCAATATACACTCCTCACTCCCTGGTCCCATACCTGCTGAATTATCCTTTTTTTTTTTTTTTTTTTTTTTTTGAGGTGGAGTCTCGCTCTGTCGCCCGGGCTGGAGTGCAGTGGCCGGAGTCTCAGCTCACTGCAAGCTCCCGCCTCCCGGGTTCACGCCATTTCAACCTGCCTCAGCCGCACGAAGTAGCTGGGACTATAGGCGCCCGCCATCTCGCCCGGCTGTTTTTTTTTTGTATTTTTAGTAGAGACAGGGTTTCACCGTGTGTAGCCGGATGTCTCGATCTGCTGACCTCGTGATCCGCCCGACTCGGCCTCCCAAAGTGCTGGGAATTACAGGCCTTGAGCCACCGCGCCCGGCCGAATTATCCTTAAAAGGCCCAGTTTTGAATTTTCGAGGGGCTGATTTAAGTTATGATAAAGTTCCAGTCTCCTGTTTAGCCGGCTTTACATGTATCAAACTCTTTCTACTGCAATTCCCCTGTCGTGATAAATCGGCTCTACCTGGGCAACGGGCTAGAACTTGTTGAACTGTTACTAAGACAGTGTAAGATCAGGCTTTATTCTGACCCACTCTCCCCATCTCACCCAGAAGAGGTGGCGTCCTAGGCTGCCCCTTCCTCCCTTGGCCTGACTGGAATTTCCCCCCCATTAGGGAGCTCTGGAAGAACCCCCAATCCCAGGCCCCACCTTGCTCTGAGCTGGGCTTACAGGAAGTCCCCTTGTCCCATGAGGTCATGTGGAAAAACCCTGGGAAACTCTAACACCTGCTGCAGGTGTTTGCTGTTCCTTTTTTTTCAAGCTGTAAAATTTCTCTACCATGCAAAACTTGTCGATAATAATATAGCAAACATTTCCATCTCTATTGCCCTGCTTAGGAAATAAAATCTTACAGGGACACTGGAAGACTCTTGGGTGCCCCTTCCTGATCCTGTTCCCCACCTCTGTCACCAGGGGTAACCCAAGCCTGAACTGCGTGTTCATCCATAAATGATAAGTGGTATTGCTTTGCATGGTTTTAAACTTTCAGTAGTGGTTTCTGTCTTTTATTCATTCATAAATTCACAAACATATACTTATTGAGAACTTACCGTATGTCAGGCACCATCCTAAGCCCTGGGAACATCCATAAACAGCAGACAGGATCACTGCTCTCGTGGGACACACGTTCTGGTAGGGTGAGCCAAACCATAAACAAAAGGTATGAAATTGAGATACATTATTAATATGTTAGAACGTGAGAAGGACAGAGGGAAAAAATAAGGGAAGTTGGAGAGGCAGGGGTGGAATATTGCAATTTTAAGTAGGAATGCAATTTTTTTTTCCCTTTTTTCTTTTTTGAGACAGGGTCTTTCTCTGTCCCCCAGGCTAGAGTGCAGTGGTGCAATCATTGCTCGCTGCAGCCTCAAATTCCCTGGGCTCAAGCAACCCTCCCATCTCAGCCTCCTGAGTGGCCAGGACTACAGGTGCACGCCAGCACACCTAGTTAATTTTTTTTTTTTTTGAGATGGAGTGTCGCTCTGTCGCCCAGGCTGGAGTGCAGTGGTGCAATTTCTGCTCACTGCAAGCTCTGCCTCCTGGGTTTATGGCATTCTCCTGCCTCAGTCTCAGCTGGGACTACAGGCGCCTGCCACCACACCTGGCTAATTTTTTAAATATATTTTTTGGTAGAGATGGGGTTTCACCGTGTTAGCTGGGATGGTCTCGATCTCCTGACCTCATGATCCACCCGCCTCGGCCTCCCAAAGTGCTGGGATTACAGGCATGAGCCACCGCACCCGGCCAGTTTTTTTTTTTATTAAAGTAGAGACAAGGTCTCACGATGTTGCTCAGGCTGGTCTCGAACTCCTGAACTCAAGTGATCCTCTTGCCTCAGCCTTCCAAAGTGCTGAGATTACAGGCATGAGCCACCACACCCAGCTAGACTGCATCCTTGTATATGTTGTGTATTTACTCAATATTGTATATGTTTTGTATAACCGTGCCATCTTTATTCATTCCCGTCAATAATTATTTATTATATCTTTCTCTTTTATTTGCCCTTATAAAAAACGTTGCCATAAGCATTCTTGTAAATGTCATTTTTTTTTTTTTTTAAGTCAGGGTCTTGTTCTGTCACCCAGGCTGGAATACAGTAGCACGATCATAGTTCACTGTAAACTCAAACTCTTGGGCTCAAGGGATCCTCCCACCTCAGCCTCCTGAGTGCCAAGACTACAGGTGCATGCCTCCATGCCTGGCTCATTTTAAAATTTTTTTTGAGACGGAATCTCGCTCTGTCGCCCAGGCTGGAGTGCAGTGGCAAGATCTGGCTCACTGCAAGCTCCGCCTCCGGGGTTCACACCATTCCCTTGCCTCAGCCTCCCGAATAGCTGGGACCACAGGCGCCTGCTATCATGCCCGGCTAATTTTTTGTATTTTTAGTAGAGACAGAGTTTCACCATGTTAGCCAGGATGGTCTCGATTTCCTGACCTCGTGATCCACCCGCCTCGGCCTCCCAAAGTGCTGGGATTACAGGCGTGAGCCACCGTGCCTGGCCCATTTTTAAACTTCTTGTAAAAACAGTATCTTGTTATGTTGCCCAGGCTGGTCTCAAACTTCTTACCTCAAGTGATCTTTCTGCCTCAGCCTCCCAATACACTGGGATTACGGGCATCAATATCTTTTTGTGCATGCATGGGAGAGATGTTCTAGAGCATGTATCCTAATATAGAATTGTTGAGTCCAGAGTATCTTCACCTAGCTTAGCTACATGGTACCAATGGCTTCTGCAAAAATAAATAAAATAAAATAAAATAATTAGCCAGGCATGGTGGCACACACCTGCTGGGTCAATAGGTATAAGTGTTTTCAAAAAAAAAAAAAAAAAAATTAAAAAAATTAGCCAGGAATGGTGGCACACACCTGTAGTCCTAGCTACCTGGGGGGCTGAGGTGGGAGAATCACTTGAGCCTAGGGGTTCAAGGCTGCACTGAGCTAGGGTCACACCACTGCACTCTAGCCTGGGTGACGGAGTGAGACTCTGTCCTAAAAAAAAAGAAAGAAGAAAGTAATTTTTAATATATTTTGTTTTCAAAAACCTAGAATTAAAGAACACAAGTATCTGGCATGAAGAAAATATCCTATAAGTTTGCAGAGAAAAAGTGGATTTCATACAAAGGATCATGGATCCAAACGACACTAGATTCTTTACCAGCATCAGTGGGAACCAGAACATGATGGAGGAATATGTTCAAAATTCTGAAAGAAAGAGTTTGTAGTTAAATTAGTGATGAAAATTAGTAAACCAAGCCAATGGTGAAAGCGAGACAACTGGGCCAGGCACAGTGGCTCACACCTGTAATTCCAGCACTCTGGGAGGCTGAGGTGGTGGATCACCTGACGTCAGGAGTTTGAGACCAGTGTGGTCAACATGGCGAAACCCCATCTCTACTAAAAGTATAAAAATCAGCTGGGCATGGTGGCATGTGCCTGTAGTCCCAGCTACTCAGGAGGCTGAGGTAGGAGAATCACTTGAACTCGGGAGGTGGAGGCTTCAGTGAGCCAAGACTGTGCCATTAAACTCCTGCCTGGGGGACAGAGAGAGACTCTGTCTCAGAAAAAAAAAAAAAAAAAAAAGG
>NW_016815677.1:300518-302787 GCF_001698545.2 Rhinopithecus bieti | reverse complement strand
CAGGATGATTATTAACTTTAAAAATGTTGAAAATAGATTTGTATTCAGAATAAAATAACAAATATTGATCTGATCAGAATGACAAATAACTATATTGGGAGGCTGTGAGAGGTGGGAATACATGCATTAATATGTGTTTTGTTCTAGGGTGGGGGGTATTGTGAGTGAGTGGTTGATGAGAGCCAAAGTCTCCCCTTCCATAATGACAAATCACTATATAATGTATAAACCTGAAAAATCAAGAAGTAGCAATATAAACATGGTATTTAGAGAAAATACAGTAAATACTTAAAGGATTGAATTAGTATCTCTGAGGCTGTGCACAGTGGCTCATGCCTATAATCCCAACACTTTGGGAGGCCAAGGCAGGAGGACTGCTTGAGCTCCTAGGAGTTCGAGACCAGCTTGGGCAACACAGGGAGACCCCTGTCTACAATACATGATAAAAGTTAGCTGGGCATGGTGGCACATGCCTGTGGTTCCCGCTACTCAGGAGGCTGAGAAGGGAAAATCACTTGTACCCTGGAGGTCGAGGCTGCAGTGAGCTGAGATGGTGCCACTGCACTCCAGCCTGGGAGACAGAGTGAGACGCTGTCTCAAATAAGAAAAAAAAAAAAAGTATCTCTGGGACTGAAAAAGCAGAGCAGGGCCATGACTGGGGGAGCAGCTTCAGGGAATTGCTGATTTTTATAACAAATCTTGTAGAATTTTTTGACCTTTGAAATCATGTGCATGTATAACTTGATACAAATTAAAGTTAAATTTAAAAGGTCCCCTGAGATTAGCAGCCTTGTGCACATGTCTTTTAGATCTCTTCATTTGTTTCCTTAGGATAAATTCCAGAGGTGGGACTGCTGGGTCAATAGGCATAAGTGTTTTCAAGACCTTATCACCCACAGTGGTAAACAGGGCACCCATCTTTCCCTTTCCAGAGGGCTAATTGCCTTTACTTGCCAGTCTTTGCAAACACCATTATCAATTTTCACATCTCTGCCAATCTGATGGTAAAACATGGTATTACATGGTAGTTTTAATTTGTGCTTCTTTGACTACTAGTTTTACATAGTTAACATATTTAACCATTTTTAGTTCTTCTTTTATTGATTTCCTGTTACTATTCTTTGTCCATTTTCTTCACCTTTTTCACTCTTGATTTGTAAGGGCTCTTTAAATAGCAACCCTGCTCATTCTCTGCCTGTCACACATCGCAAATATTTCCCCCACAGTGGGCCCTTCTCCTTTCAATGTTCTTTTCTGATATAAGGGATTTTTTTGTTTTTATATAGTTTAGTCTACCATTTATGTTTTTGGCCTTGTGGTTGTGCCCGGAAAGCCCTGGTTCATCTGTGGGCTTTTTACAAGTGCAGCATCTCCTACAACTTCATCTACTATTCCTATTGAGTATTTCATCAATTCCAAGTTTTTCACAGTTTTAATCTCTGAAACTGGGATGGTGCTCAGGTAGCAGTCACTGCCTGCTGCAAATCAGGAGGTGCAGAAAACATCAGTGACTTGTCAACAAAAGTCCCAGAGACAACAGTGGGGTATTATGCAAGGAAAGCTGCAACATCACCTGTTTCTTCTTCCTGCTGGGCATGGAAGGAGGGAACATTTCTTGGCCTCCCTTGCAGTTAGGAGTGGCTGCGCAACCAGGTTCGAGCCACTGGACTGTGGGCGGAGGTGATATAGATGCCTTCCCAGTTGGTCTATAAAACCTCCCATAAGATCCTCTACTGTCTTTCTTCCTGTTTAATGTCAGAGGAGCTGGCAGTGGCTCTGCGGGATGGCAGAAGCAGCTGAGGTCCCTGAGTGGCCACATGGGAGGCAGCTGGTTAACCAGAGATTCTCACTGCTCTTTGTGTAAATAAGTAATACACTTCCATTGTGTTCAGCCATTGAGGTTTGGAGTTATGTTCCTCACAGCAGCTCGCATTGCTGATACCTAACTGATGCCCTTGTCTTCTTTCTGACTCTAATCCAAATTCCTCTAGACTAGATTTACTGTTTTATCACTAGTATGATGCTGATTCTTGATTTTAGATAGATACACTTTAACTTGTGCTCTTTTTAAAATCAAGTCTTAGTATTGGAGTTATGCAAAGTGTGTAAAATTAATTGGAAAATTTTTAACTTTTTTCTAAGCTCTGGGAAAGGTTGCATAGCATAGAAATTAACTGTTGGGTGAAACTGACAAAATTCATCCTAAGAACTGTCTGTGTCCTTTTGTAAGAGCACTGCTTTAACAAGTCTCCTTCCTCCCTCCCTCCCT
>NW_016815677.1:278889-298989 GCF_001698545.2 Rhinopithecus bieti | reverse complement strand
AAAAAAAAAAAAAAAAAAAAGGTAAGATGGTAGATTTTTTGTTATGTGTATTTTACCACAATTAGAAAAAATGCTCTGAGGTTTTGTAGTTACCAGGCTAGGGCACCACCTACAGAATGGTGCCCACTGGGCATGGAGGGCATACAGCCCTGAATCTAGAATTCCTGGTCTGCCCCAAGCTGCCCTGTGGTGTTCTGGCCCATGCCTTTTCTTTGGGCCTTACCTGTCAAATGCTAAACAGATCCCTGGAATGGAAAATGTCCACGCTTCCTCCTGACCCTGATGAGCTAAGATGAGAATTAGAACAAAAGCGTGTGCTTTTAAAAGAGTAGATAGAGAATTAAAAATACAATCGAAAATCACACTCACTATTCCAAGATTAAAAACATTCTTTAGAAACTGGGCTTATTAGACGACATACTTCCTGCATCGTATGGGAGAGGAGGGGGCCGGGTCACCAACGCTGTCCGTAGGGGGCAAGCAGGTGAAATGATTATGAAATATGTCAAGTAAATGGTCCTTTTTTCTCGCCAGGAGATAAGGAAAGGTAATTTGGTCTGTCAGTCGCGCACACAGAAGACGTCATGGTCAACTGCATTAATACTGAATACTTTGTCCAGAGTCACAGAGCTCAAAGAAATTACAGAATCTTTCTCCTGTGAATTCTGGCACTACTCTCAGCAGGCCTTTTCCCACCTGAATTCACAAGAGAGATTAACAATAAAAGGCAGGGCCGACAGTGGTACCAGAGCTGCTTTTCCCTCACACCTGGGACCCCCCTCCTCCCGCCCACCGGTTCAGCCTCATCTCTCGCCACACCCTTCCTGGTCCAGCTTCAGCCCAACTCAACCCCAGCTATCCTGCTTTCTCCTCTTCCTATGGGCTCCTCTCCCATAGGCACCAGTCAGAACCCACCTGTCCAAGCCACCTCCTCCAGGACATCTCTCTCCAGTCCCAATCACCTCCCCTGTGACTGAAGCTCCCTCTGCCCCATGTGCTCACACTTCTTTTGGCAGTTGTTGTGAGGATTGTGTCCCTATCTCCCTTCTCCAAACACCCGAGACCTCCCTAGAAGACAGACTTGCCCAGCCGGCCTCTCCCACATTGTCCAGCCCAGGCTCTGGCACTTAGCAGTGGAAGGGGTGAGTTCATGAGGCGTCTACAAGCTTTCTCTCTTATGATCTAATAAAAGGGTATCTGTGGTAGATTCTTTCTTTTCTGTATTTTTTGACCCGGCGGGGATGAAGATGTGTGGTTATGGTTGGGAGTAGACGCTGGGATGCTCTCTAAACCCATTGTTAAGTTGTTAAATTGCAAGAAACCATCTTCCTCTCCACCCTCCATTCCCACCCCATTCCCACAGCGTGAACAGGGAGCGCCCACTCAGAGCCCTTATTCCAAAGGTGGAGAAACCTCTTTCCTTTGCTGCTTGTGGGGACTTGTCAATCTCTGGAACAATTAAACCTCTTTCAATGCAGTTATATTCCCTCATGTAATAAGTACTGCATTATTTTTAGACTGTTTTACCCAATTAATTTTATTATCAGTTAATTATGTATTACCATCTTAAGAAAATGAATATTTGCCCCGTTGCTTAAGCTAAATCATTAAATATGTATGTATTCCTTTCTTTAAATGCACATCTGTTATCTTTTACAGATGCAGAAGACACGTTTGGAGCCATCTGTGCCTCTGAAACAGACCCCCATACAAAAGTGCTGTCTTGGCCCTACGAGACGGCTCATGCGGGGCTGGGAGGCACCTGGGAAGTGAGGCCCACAAACATGTCAGAGATCTCGGCCTCAGGGTAAGTGGGAGGGCCACTGTCCTAAGGACCAGCTTGGCAGAATCTGGGGTAAGGGGAGGTGGGTACAGCCCAGAGCCAAATGCATGAAGGTGCATGAATGTGGAGCAGCCCCTGGAGGGTAATAGTTGAAGAAACAAACCTTGAGGCTGGGTGCAGTGGTTCACATCTGTAATCCACAGATTTGGGGGCCAAGGTGGGAGGATCACTTGAGGCCAGAAGTTTGAGATCAAGCTGGGCAACATAGTGAGACCCTGTCTCTGCAAAACAAAACAAAACAAAACAAACAAACAAAAATTAGCCAGGCCTGATGGTGCAAACCTGTAGTCCAAGTTACACAGGAGGCTGAGGTGGGAGGATCCCTTGAGCCCAGGAGGTAGAGGCTGCAGTGAGCCAAGATCGTGCCACTGTACACTGCACTTCAGCTTGGGCAACAGAGTGAGATCCTATTTCAATAAAAAAAAAGAAAAGAAACAAATCTCGATTGAGGTGGGCATGGTGGCTTACATGTGTAACCCCAGCACTTCGGGAGGCCAAAGTGGGAGGATCTCTTGAGCCCAGGAGTTCAAGACCAGCCTGGGCAATATAGTAAGACCCTATCTCTAATTTTAAAAAAAACTAGCCAGGGATAGCGGTACACAACTGTAGTGCCAGCTACTTGGAAGGCTGAGGTGGGAGGATCTCTTGTGCCCAGGAGATTGAGGCTGCAGTGACCTACGATGGTGCCACTGCACTCTGGACTCAGCAACAGAGTGAGACCCTGTCTCAAACAAAACAAAACAAGAAAGAAACTCCTCCTGCTGCCTCTGGGTGATTGGGTGCAAAACTCCACAGAGGTCAGCACGTCTGGTCCCTGTGGGACCCAGACTCACTGTGTGTGATCTGGGCCAGTCCGTGGACTTCAGCAGCCTCAGTTCCCTGGCCTGCCAAAGTAGTGATTACAGGCATGAACCACAGTGGTCAGCTGAGAATTTTCTTTTCTTTTCTCTCTTTTTATTTTTGAGACAGGGTCTCAGTCTGTTGTCCAGGCTGGAGTGCAGTGATGTGATCATGGCTCACTGCAACCTTGACCTCCTGGGCTCAAGCAATCTTCTCACCTCAGCCTCTAGAGTAGCTGGAGCCACAGGTGCGTGCCACCATGACCGGCTAATTATTTTATTTTATTATTTTTGGTAGAGACAGGGTCTCCCTGTGTTGCCAGTATGGTCTCAAATTCCTGAGCTCAAGTGATTCTCCCACATTGGCCTCCCAAAGTGTTGGGATTACAGGTGTGAGCCACCCACCCAGATGAGAATTTTCTTAGTAACAAATTAGATGAGACATCCCAATTGTTTGTTGTAGTGAGATTTAATTATAATTCACTCAACAAATACCTAAGCACTTTCTTGGTTGGGTGCTTCAATTTATATTCTTATATTCAATTTATATTCTCATAAATACATAGAGGGACTTGGCCCACAGTGTATATTTTTACAAGATTCCTGGAAGCATAGAGTAGGGAGTGACTTCTTCTGCATAGGGAAATCAAGGAAGGCTTCTGAGAGGAGGTGATGACTGAGCAATTTACTTAGTTCATCTGAAAAGACTGTGTACTGTGTAAGTGAAGGGGTGTCACTGTATATGGCAGCTCTGTTGAATGGGCCTTAAAGGACTCTTGGTTGCAAGTGAGAGATACCTAACTCATTGTAGCTTAGGCAACCAAGGAATTCATTGGCTCCTGAAGTGTGGAAGTCTGGGGGGAAGCAGGCATAGCTGGATGCAGGGGCTCAAGCAGCATTGTCAGGTTCTCTCTCTCTCTCTCCCCCACACCCCCGATCTCTTGCCTCTCTGCTTCACTTTCTTCTATGAGTTAGTAAAGATGGTGGTGGGCAGCCAGAAACAGAACCTCCCAGCAAGACAACTCTATCCAGGGGAATCCTCCTTTCACCCAGGGACTAAAGTAACAATCCCAGAAAAGAATTCTTATTGGCTTCTTGAGTCACATGCCTGCCTCTGAACCAGTCACGTGCTGAGGGGTGGGGCAGAGTGATCCTCAGAGGGCCTGGGTTGGAGGGAAAAGCCACCAGGATTGACAGCCTCATGCTGTGGGAGGAGTGGTTCTTCTAAGGACACTTGCAAACAAAGTCATACATCCACTACAAAGAGCGGGAAAGACCTCTGCAGGCGACTCGGAAGGAGGTCTGTAACCAAAACATTGCCAAAAATGCTACTCCCAGGGTCTCTGCCATGCAGGATGCCACTATGACCAGTGGCCCCTAAGCTACTGGGCAATGCTGCCCATGTCCAACTGTGAGGACTGTTGACCTCTGAACTCAGCCGGGGAAGAGAAAAGAGGCACCCCCTCCCCACCTCTTCTCTAGGCTGTTAGAGCTCAAAGGGTGCTTGGAGTCCACCCATTTGTTCCATGGAGCTCTTTAAAAATAACAGCAAGAGTTCATGAACTGAAATGCACATAACTTTCTTTTGAAACCTCCTTTGTTCAGTCACAAACCATGGGAATTAAATTTGTGTAGTGCATTTAACAGACAATGAACATTGAGCAAGGTCACAAATACATGTTGGGATTACAAGACAAAACACTGAACAGAGACCAGCCATTATCCTTAGCCTTGTTATGTGCTGCCTGTGCCTGGATTCCCCAATCTGACATCACCCTCATAGGTGCCAGATGGGCAGCCTCTCATGCTGCGCCCCCTGCTCCTAGCACGACACCATTTCTAAAAGGTGGATCACTGCTGAGCAGTTGGAATGATAGGGAACTGCTTTGTGTTTTTCTTATGCATTTAAAAATACTTTCAGGCCAGGTGCGATGGCTCACACCTGTAATCTTAACACTTTGGGAGGCCAAGGCAGAAGGATTGCTTGAGCCAAGTAGTTCAAGACTGGGCAACATGGTGAAAACCCGTCTCCATAAATACAGAAAGAATAAAAAAAAATTAGCCAGGTATGGTAGTGCTTGCCTATAGCCCCAGCTACTTGAAAGGCTGAGGTGGAAGGATTGCTTGAGCCCCAGGAGGTCAAGGCTGCAGTGAGCCCTGATTGCACCACTGCACTCCAGCCTGAGTGACAGAGTGAGACCCTGTCTCAAAATAAATAGGCCAGGTGGGAGGGCTCATACCTGTAATCCCAGTGCTTTGGGAGGCCGAGGTGGAGAATCACTTGAGGTCGGAAATTCAAGACCAGCCTGACCAACATGGTGCAACCCCATCTCCACTAAAAATACAAAAAATTAGCCGGGTGTGGTGGCACGTGCCTGTAATCCCAGTTACTTGGGAGGCTGAGGCACGAGGATTGCTTAAACCTGGGAGGCAGAGGTTGCAGTGAGCTGAGTTCTCACCACTGGACTCCAGCCTGGGCGACAGAGCAAGACTGTCTCAATCAATGAATCAAACAATCAATAAAAATACTTTCAAGAAGGCGGTCACTGGCATCTTTTTGGCTTTTAGACCAGAGTGACATCATTTGAGAAAGACTGTTCTAGTCCAACCCTGCAATTTTATAGTGGAGAAACTGAAGCCTAGAGAGGGAAAGTGACACTGAAAGTGATTTCAATAGCTAGACTCAAGTTGGTCTGAGACTCCTGGTCTGACACCTTTGAATTCGGTCAGGTGAGGAACTCGGGAAGGTCTGCAGGTGGCGCTGCTTCTAAAGGGCCTTCGGGACACTTGGGCTCAATTTTCTCACTTAACCTTGGGTTTCTGATTTAGAGTGGGAAATGCTGCTTTTCCTGATCTCAAAGGTGAAGGCTCCACCAAAGTTGTTCACACAAGTGTTATAAGAGAAAACTTTTAAACAAATTAAAATGTGGTACATCCTATTTAATGGTAATCTATGAAATGCACATCTATGAAAAATTGTATTGCTACCAAAAATGGCAGCTATGAAAATTAGGGATTATGGTAGATTAAGAGCAGTGGTTGACACTAAGATTACTGGCTTCCATGTATGCATGCCCTTGACCCTGAAATTTGTAGTCCCTGCCACTGTGACTCTGGGCCGGTCTTGCGACTTACTTTGACCAGTAGAATGGAACGGAGGGTGAGACACTGTTTGACCCCAGTTGCCCAGGCCATGACCAGCCAGCCAAGACATGTGAACATCGGCCCCTTAGACCAACCAGGGGACCCAGCAACTGATCACAGATGCATAAACAAGACTAGCTGAGCCAGGCTCAGACCAACAGAGCTGTTCCCCTGACCGTAGACTCTTGGGCAATAATAAATCTTTTTTTTTAAATTTTTAATTAATTAATTACTTTTTTGAGATAGAGACTGCTCTGTTGCCCAGGCTGGAGTGCAGTGGCTCAATCTTAGCTCACTGCAACCTCCGCCTCCCAGGTTCAAGCAATTCTCCTGCTTCAGTCTCCTGAGTAGCTGGGATTACAGGTACCTGCCACCATGCCTGGCTAACGTTTTATATTTGTAGTAGAGGCGGGGTTTCACCATGTTGTCCAGGCTGGAGTCGAACTCCTGACCTCAAGTGATCCGCTTGCCTTGGCTTCCCAAAGTGTTGGGATTACAGGCGTGAGCCACTGCACCTGGCCAAATCTTGGTATTTTAACCTGCTGAATGTTGACTGTTGGACTGTTATGTAGCAATAGCTGATGGAGACGGAGGTACTATTGAGCCTGGAGAGGGAAGCATGTGGAGATAGCAGGGCAGACGTGTCCATGAACAGCATGACTTTCACCATGCACCACGGAGAGGAGATGCACAGCAGTAGCCCGTGCCCCTCACACCAGGGAAAATTCTGGAGGGAAACACACCAAATAGCTCAGGGATGATATTAAGGGATGAATGGGGGTAATTTTGTTTTTCATTTTTCTCTTTTCCATATTTCCTGTGATGTTCTTTTTTTGTCTGTTTTTTGGTTTGGGTTTTTTTTTTTTTTTTTTGAGACAGGGTCTCACTCTGTCGCCCAGGTTGGAGTGCAGTGGTGTGATCATGGCTAATCACAGCTTCAACTTCTTGGGCTTAAGTGATCCTCTAGCCTCAGCCTCCCGAGTAGCTGGGACTACAGGTGCCTGCTACCATGTCTGGCTACTTTTTGTATTTTTAGTAGAGATGAGGTTTCACCATGTTGGCCACGCTGGTGTCAAACTCCTGATCTCAAGTGATTCACCTGCCTCAGCCTCCCAAAGTGCTGGGATTACAAGCGTGAGCCTCTGCACCCAGCCTTGGAAATAATCACTTCTAACCTGTGGGTTTCTAAATGGGGAGAGTGAGGATGAGAGTCCACATTTGGTGGCAAAGCCAGAACTAGAACTTACTTCTCTTGAGTTGGGTCTAATATTCCTCCTAGCAGATGCTAAACCTTTCCAGCAAGGTTGGGGCTCTGGGCTGGGGCTAGGGTGAGGCAAGCCGCCATCAGGGTGAGAAGTTTCAGGAGGCACTTGCTCCCAGGGCCCAACGTGCACTCAGCCAGGAGAGCTGGTGCCTTGCAGCCTGCTGTGGGCAGAGCGTTTTGTGTGGTTGCCAGTGCTGCTAGAAGTGCACTGTCCCAGTGTGAGAAGCATGGGGTGAAAAATATGTGGACTCAGCACCTGGCACAGCTGCCTTGGGAGGCATTGAGGAGCTGAGGAGCTGTGCAGAGCGGTCACTTGTTTTCCACTAAAATGTGATTTTTGTCTTATTTTCTCTCTTTCTTTTTTTTTTGAGTCACAGTTTCGCTCCGTCCCCCAGGCTGGAGTGCAATGGCCTGATCTCGGCTCACTGCAACCTCTGCCTCCGGGGTTCAAGTGATTCTCCTGTCTCAGCCTCCTAAGCAGCTGGGACTACAGGCATGCGCCACCACGCCCGGCGAATTTTTGTATTTTTAGTAGAGATAGAGTCTCACCATGTTGGCCAGGCTGGTCTTGAACTCTTAACCTCATGATCCACCCACCTTGGCCTCCCAAAGTGCTGGGATTATAGGTGTGAGCCACCACACCTGGGCGTCTTATTTTCTTTGTTGTTAGTGGTGATGTCCCTCCTCCCACCACCACCATCCCATGGGGAGGATTTAATAAAGGTAGAAATGTCTCAGGACAGTAAAATAAGGAGCCTTCAGAAATGGTGAAGAGACACAGTCTTAATCCCTTTAAGAACTGAGTTAGGGCTGGGCATGGTGGCTCACACCTGTAATCCCAGCACTTTGGGAGGCTGAGGCAGGAGGATCATTGAGGTCAGGAGTTCGAGACTAGCCTGGCCAACACAGTGAAACCCTGTCTCTATTAAAAATACAAAAATTAGCTGGGTGTGGTGGTGTGCACCTGTAATCCCAGCTACTCTGGAGGCTGAGGCAGGAGAAAGGCAGAGGCTGCAGTGAGCTGAGATCCCACCACTGTACTCCTGGGCAGCAGAGTGAGACTCAAAACAAAACAAACAAAACCAACAAAAAAAAAGAATTGAAGTTAGACACTTTTAAAGATTTTTGAATATCAAAGCAACTTTTGGTCTGATCTGGTAAACTGAGCAAAGTGACAACTTTAAATCTGTGTCACTTCTTCAAGTGTGTCAAGTGCCTTCAGAGTTTCTGAGGAGAGTACTCCTGGTCACAGATTACTTTCTTCTGTTGGTGGGGTGATGCCCTGAGGAGAGGAGAGGAGCAGGAAGGCTGGGGGAAGTGGGAAGAGGTGGCAGGGGAGGGCCCCGCTGGGGAGGAGTGTGGGCAGGGGGCCTGGGTTTCCTTCCAAGTGCCAGGTGAGCTTGTTCCTGACTCTGAGACCCCTTTACTGCTCCCCCTGGTGGGGTTCCTCAAGAGAAAACGCCACTGCACTTACGTGAAGTGGGCAGTGAGAGTGGGGCACGGGGCACTGGAGTGGGCGAACCTGCCCAGAGCAGAGGGCTCAGTGGGGCTCCTGTGTTGGCACCAAGACTCAACAGAGGTAGGGCATGGGGCTCACACCTGTAATCCCAGAATTTTGGGAGGCCAAAGTGTTCAGATTGCCTGAGTGCAGGAGTTCAAGACCAGCAGGAACAACATAGTGAGACCCCATCTCTACAAAAAAATCCATAGCTGGGTGTGGTGGCACTCAGCTGTGGTCTCAGCTACTCAGGAGGCTGAGGTGGGAGGATTGCTTGAGCCTACGCGTTTGAGGCTGCTGTGAGCTGTGATCGCACCACTGCACTCCAGCCTGGGCAACAGAGTTAGAACTTGTCTCAAAAACAAAACAAACAAACAAACAAACAAAAAACAAAACAAAACAAAAAAAGACTCAGCAGGGCTGTCCCTGGGGCAAAGCCGAGGGCCAGTGAGGAAGTCATGGGAATGCAGCATGATGGAAGAGCACGTTTTCTCTCAGAGCTGCTCAACAAACATGGTGCAGCCACTGTGGGAAACCAGATGGCAGTTCCTCAAAAAATTCAATGTAGAACTACCATATGATCCAGTGGCTCCACTTCTGCATACCCAAAATTATTGAAAGCAGTGGCTGGCATGGCTCATTCCTGTAATCTCAACATTTTTGGGAGGCTGAGGTGGGAGAATCACTTAAAGCCAGGAGTTCGAGACAAGCCTGGGCAACATAGCTTGTCTCTACAAGAAATAAAAAGATTAGCTGGGTGTAGTGGTGCCCACCTGTAGTCCCAGCTAGTCAGGAAGCTGAGGTGGGAAGATTGCTTAAGCCCAGGAGATCGAGGCTGCAGTGAGCTATGATCACACCTTCTCCAACCTAGGTGACAGCACGAGACCTTATCAAAAAAAAGAAAAAATGAAAGCAGGGTTTATTTATTTATTTATATACAGAGTCTCACTCTGTCGCCCAGGCTGGCATGCAGTGGCATGATGATCTTGGCTCCTTGCAGCCTCCATCTCCCAGGTTCAAGCGACTCTCCTGCCTTAGCCTCTCGAGTAGCTGGGATTACAGGAGCATGCCACCATGCCCGGCTAATTTTTGTATTTTTAGTAGAGATAGGGTTTCACCATGTTGGCCAGGCTGGTCTCAAACTCCTGACGTCTAGTGATCCGCCCACCTCAGCCTCCCAGAGTGCTGGGATTACAGGCATGAGCCACCACGCCCTGCTGAAAGCAGGTTTTACATAGGCACTTGTACACCAGTGTTCACAGCAGCATCACTCACAATAGCCACAAGGTGGAAGCCACCCAAGTATCCATCCACGGCCAGATAAATGGATAAGCAAAATGTGGTGTATACAAGCAACGGAATATTATTCAGCCTTAAAGAAAGATGGGAATCCAGACATATGCTGTCACAGGGATGAAACTTGAGGACATTATGCTAAGTGAAATAAGCCAGACACAATTAAAAAAAAAAACGATTCTACTCATATGAGATGCTGATAGCAGTCCAATTCACAGAGACAGAAATGGGAGTGGTGGTTGCCAGGGGTTCAGGGGAGAGGAGGAATGAGGGAATATTGTTTAATGGGTAAACAGTATCAGTCTGGGAAAAAAGTTCTGGAAATGGATGGTGCTGATAGTTGTACAACAATGTGAATGTGCTTAATGCCACTGAACTGTACACTTAAAAATGATTAAAGTGGTAAAATGTAGGTTATATACATTTTACCATAGTAGAAAAAAAAAAAAAAAAAGCTCTTCAACAGTGACTTGGGCTGCCTTGGGATGTAGTGGCCTGTCCATTAGTGGAGGAGTGCAAGTGAGGCTTGGACACCTGCTGGACGCTAGGGAGGGGTGCAAGGATGAGGGAGAAGAGTGGAGAGGGTCATCCTGTGATTTGGGTCAGGATGGGGATAACAAGAGTGGCTGACATTTTTTGAGCTCTTATTTGTGTGCTATGCCCTGAGCTAAATGATTCAAGTAGATGGTCTCTTTCTCCCCTGAAGCCACTGAGGCATGGTCTCTGCTATCCCAAGGACTGACAGGCCACAGCCCTGGTGGGCAAAAGTCATTGCCGCCTGCCCAGGTCCCCTTCCAAGAAGGACGTGCTGCCCAGCAGCTGGGCAGGCAGTCAGCATATGGCCTTAAGTGACTAGCCCTGCAGGACAGCCTCAGCTGCAGAGATTCACCCAGCCCGAGGTCATATCCTTCCCAGGGCAGCCCACATCCAGCCACTGATCTGCATGGGGGTACAAAGGCCTGGCCATCTCTGCATGAAACTCCACATTCAGAACTTTCTTTTTGTTTTTGTTTTTTTTTTGAGACAAGGCCTTGCCCTGTCGCCCAGGCTGGAGTGTAGTGGTGCAATCTTGGCTCACTACAACCTCTGCCTCCTGGTTCAAGTGATTCTCCCACCTCAGCCTCCCGAGTAGCTGGGATTACAGGTGCATGCCACCATGCCCGGCTAATTTTCGTATTTTTTGGTAGAGGCGGGGTTTCACCATGTTGGCCAGGCTGGTCTCGAACTCCTGACCTCAAGTGATTCCACCTGCCTTGGCCTCCCAAAGTATTGGGATTATTACAGGCATCAGCCACCACACCCAGCCCACATTCAGAACTTTTGAAAGGACATTCTGGCTTCCAGGGGTCCCCCTGAGGTTGGCCCCGTTGTTGTTCAGCCCGCATGGCAGCTAGCCTTTCCCATTTGTCTGCTCCTGCCTCTACCCACCTTGCCCAGGTGCTGATCCCAATCCACTTCCATAAACATCCCTGTCAGGGGCTCGGGAGCCTCACCTGCAGCTTAGGTCACTCCTCTGAGTGGCGGTGGAGCTGGGGGACCAGGGAAGAGGGCCTGACCTGTTTTGGACAGAGAGAAGCTCTGCTAACCCTCAAGAGGGCCAGTCAGGGCTTCTTGGGTGACCCTGGTCCCCAGCACTCAGCCAGTCTGAGGACCCAGAGCCTTGGAGACCAGGGGCGAGTGTGTCTCGTGCTTCTATTATCCCCATTGTGCCCGCCTAATAGCAGAACCACACCACAATGACACTGGAGCTAAATTCTAATAGCTAGCCCTGCCCGTTAATGGCCTCTTATACATTTAAATTGGGTGTGATCCTTTGGGAACTGTAATGTTATTCATGGAGATTGTGTCACCTAATTTGAATACAGAAAACTGTACTTAAGAGATATGGCAGCTCAGATGGTTTCTTCTTTCCCTCCTCCTGTCCAGCTTCTCAGTTCGGCTTGGCTGAGGGTACAGTGTGTGCCAGAGAAGTATAAGGGCCGCTGCCATCATTGAGTAGAGAAAATAATGCAGAACAACAGGGCATGGTGGCTTACACCTGTTATCCCAGCACTGTGGGAGGCCCAGGTGAGGATCGCTTGAGGCCAGGAGGTCAAGACCAAAAAAAATGGAAAGAAGTAAACAAGGGAGGGAGGGAAGGAGAGGGAGGGGGGGAGGGAAGAGGGAGGAGGGGGGAGGGGAAGGAGGGAGGGAGGGGAGGAAGGAAGGATGAAAGAAGGAAGGAAGGAAGGAAGGAAGGAAGGAAGGAAGGAAGGAAGGAAGGAAAAAATGCAGTGTGGAAGTCAATTGAAACCAACAAAAAGTCAGAATTCCACTCTGTGTGACTTGAGCAAATTATTTAGCCTCTCTGAGCCTCGGTTTTCTTGTCTATAAGTGACAAGAGTTTTAGTTCTCGTGCTGGGGGAGGACTGCACATCAGTGAATACACAGAGAGCACACAGCACAGGGTACTCAAGTATCAAATATTTGAAGTATTGGCTGCAAAAATTCACAAGAGTTATTTGTTTGGACCACCTCGATCCTCATGTTTTTCACTGTAAATAACAATAGAAAGATTGGCAGGCAGGTTGTTTTTCTCTTTTTTGTGTTTTTGAGACAGGGTCTGCTCTTGAATACACCAGCAGCCTTGGACAAGATGTTCACGGCAGCTTGATTGGTGGGGAGGGTGTTTGCCCAGATGTGCAACAGTAGGGAAGGTTGTGGAGGAAAGAAAGGAACTCCAGCTGCCTGCAGAGAATGTGACATCGCCATAAGACCAGGAGAGTGGCAGGGCCCCTGTGAGGCTCCAGAACTCAGCGCCTGCTCCCTCTTCCTGGTGGAGGAGAATCCCTGCTCCGACAACGCACACATCACACAGGAAGTAGGGCTTTTCCCTACAGAAAACCTGGCTTCAGACTTAGGTAGCTCTGGATGACCAGGACAGAATCACATCTGAGCTAGAACTGTCCACATCTAACCCCACTGCTCTCCACACAGAGGGGACACTGAGGCCCAGAGAGGGATGACTTGTCCAGGGACACACAGCTGGCCCAGAACTCGGGTCCCGGCCTCTGTCTTGGGCCCTTCTCTGACCAGCTGCCTTTTCCACTACCTTGCAGCTGTCAGGAGGTTCCTCCTTCTTTGTCCAGAAAGAAGAAAGAGTGGCTGCACGGCTCAGGGGTTGTCAAAGGGCAAACCAGGTCAATGGTCCCACCCGGCCCAAAGTGTCAGGGGTCCCCCACGAACGACTTGGCTGGGGCATCCTTCCAGGGGTGGGGATTGGCCCCTCCATCCTCATGGCAAGCATGCTAATAGGCCTCCTCCTATCACTGCCTCCTGTTTCTTGGATGGGATAAACTGTTTGGCCTTTGGACAAGATTATTTTTGCACCAAACAGGATTGTTATCACTTAATTGAAAATAATTATCCAATGCAAATTGAGTTCAACTTATCTAGCTGGAAATAAAGAAGTGAGTATTTTGGGTGGTTTCACTGCTGCAAAGGCAGGTATTTTAAGCAAATGAAAGTAACGAGATGCAGGCTGTGTTTTCTGCAGGAGGCCCTGGGAAATCTGGGGGCCTTTCTTGAGTTGGCCCCTGTGGCGGGGAAGTCTGGCTCACCCCCTTGTCCACATCAGGGGTTGCTCTAATGAGTCTGTACCGGAGGAGAAGCTGTGACAGAGCCGGAGGCCGTGGGGGTGGCTGACTGTGGCAGGGGTGCCTATAATCCCACACAGTGGTTCTGTCCCTGCGGAGCTTATCTCAACAGACACAGGCCCTGGCCTCCTCCAGAAAAAAGAAGAAAGGGTAGGGGGAAGGAGAGAGTGCTCTTAATGTAAGTCTAATGTGGGCGGCCACGTCTCCTCCTCTGTGTTCTTTACCACAGGCACGGTGTCCTTCAACCACCCAGGTACCTGAGCCAAACCAAGTTCTCTGAGGTTTTCTCAGTCTCACC
This sequence comes from Rhinopithecus bieti, assembly GCF_001698545.2. Lineage (NCBI taxonomy): Eukaryota > Metazoa > Chordata > Mammalia > Primates > Cercopithecidae > Rhinopithecus > Rhinopithecus bieti. Next base: position 285,172 of record NW_016815677.1, on the reverse strand, counting down.
CACTCATTCGACTGGCCACCAACTCCATTTGCTTTCTTCAGTATTTCTTGGCTTTGTTAATTTCTTTCCACGCCCACTATATCAGTTGCCCATTGCCCCAGCAATACTGCATAACAAACAGCCCCAGAATCTCAGTGGTCTGCAACCACAGGCATTCCTTCTCAGGGCCTGTGGCTCTACTGACCTTGGCTGGGCTCACTCAGGGGTTGGCAAGCTGGTGGGCATCTCTGCTGTACATATCCCTCATCCTCCTTGGGTCCACGGGCAAGCTGGACAGGTTCTTCTCATGGTGATGGCAGATGCATGAGAGGAAAAGTAGAAATACGTGAGGTCTCTTACCATCAACTCTCAGACCTGATATCAAGACTCGTTTGTCCCATTCCATTGATCAAAGTAAGTCACAAGACCAAGCCCAAAGTCTCATACAGCCAGAGTGTGGATGCAGGGAGGTAGAAGAATTGGTGCTAAAATTCACACCTACTACTGCCACCACTGACCTTCCTGGGACCTCCAGTCCTGATGTCCCCACTGGAGTCCTCACCTCTTGTCTCAAACTCTCTGATCTATTCTCCATAGAGTAGTTAGTTTGCTCCTTCTAAAATGCAGACCTGAGCACATTCCATTTCAGCTTAAAAATCCTTACAATCCTTCTTTCATGGAGGGGTCTTATTCTTGTTTTCTGAGAATAATTGAAAGTCAATTGTAAAATTACTCTTTTTAGCAATACCCTAAGGAGCCTACAAAAGATGCAAACAGTACAATTATCATGGTGGCCCCTCTAATTGAGCGGCTCTGGTTCTCCTTGTTTCTAGGGGAAGCTCTGGCTGTGCGTACTGACACAAGGCAATGCACGGGAGATCTGCAGCCCGGACAGGAGCCGGAGCACCTGGGAAGGACATGAGGCAAATGCTCAAGAACGTGAGAGCAGCACGCCCCAGCTGTGGGAGGGGCACCCTTTGAGCACTGAACACAGGAAGGCCATGGTACAGTGCCAGGCTCATGGCAAGTACTTTATTCTCTTCCAAACTCCAACCATGAATCCACCCAGGTGTAAACCTTCCACAGTGAATCAGTTGTGCCTACAGAAGCTCTGTAGACAAGTGCTGCTCAAAATGTCACCTGCAGACCTGTGCTGCTCTGCAAACTCTTGGTTAGATGTCCATGAAGAGGAATAAGAAGCTCGCACCGGGATGTACATTACTGTCACTCAGCAGGCTATTTAGTCCTGCTGACTTTTTCCATAGCAAGACTTTCTCAATAAAGGAAGCAGGGCACTGATTTACTCTCTGGGGCAAAAGCTGCTTAACTCCTGGTAAAAAAGTTTGTGGCCCAGCTACTTTCAGGCTGCTTCTGGGGACACTAACCTGAGGTGTCCAAGCATCTCTGAGTGGTACCCAGGGAAAATTATGAAGGCATTAGGCAAAAGCTAGTAGTTTAAAAAATCATAATGCTATAATAACAAAAAATGAGAGGTTACCTCAATACAAAAAGAGAAAATTGGTTAAATAAGTTATATACATCCTCTTAATGTAGTTGACAGCACTTATAAGAGGTTGGGGACTTTATAACGGGATGAGAAAAGTCTTAGGATATGACAGGAAGTTACAACAGAAGCATGATATAAAATAGTGTCAGCAGCCCCCTGTGTAACATGTAGAGAAGATATATGTGCTCACATTTACATACTCGGAAGGAAATGCATGAAAATACAAATAGGGGATTTGTTAGAGTGATGTAACAATGAAGTTTTCTTTTCTATTTTTTTTTAAATTTGAGACAGAGTCTTGCTCTGTTGCCCAGGCTGGAGTACAGTGGTGCCATCTCGGCTCACTGCAACCTCTGCCTCCTGGGTTCAAGCGATTCTCCTGCCTCAGACTCCTGAGTGGCTGAGACTACAGGTGCCTGCCACCACTCCTGGCTAACTTTTTTCATATTTTTAGTAGAGATGGGATTTCACCATGTTGGCCAGGCTGGTCTCGAACTCCTGACCTTAGGTGATCCACCTGCCTCGGCGTCCCAAAGTGCTGGGATTACAGCCATGAGCTACCGTGCCCGGCCTATTTTTCATACTTTTGGAATACAGTTCTGTTACTTTATAATGAAAGTAATTGTACACCCAGTAATAAAATATTTGCATGATCCATCCAGTTGGTACCCTCTATTTCAGTGTTTCATTAGATTCCCATATTTATACATTAAACAATCATTAATTCAGACACATAAGTTCAGGGTTTATGATCACTCATACCCCTTCTTCCCTCTCTTCTTCTCTTTCTCCCTCCCTCCCTCCTTCCCTGCCTCCCTCTATGCTTTCCTTCTCTCCCTCTTTTCCTCCCTCCCTTCCTTCCTCCCTTCCTTCTTTCCCTGCCCTCCTGCCCTCCCTCCCTCCTTCCTTCCTTCTTCATTCAATAAACCTTTAGGGAGCACTCCTTAAGCACCAGTCCAGGCACTGCAGGGCAGCAGTGAGAAGCCATCACTCCCGGGCCTCACTGGAGGCAGCTGGGCCTCATCCTTGCACTCTCTGTAATTCATCTCGCAAACATCTGGCCACTCTGCTCTGTGCCCCAGCCTAGAGGACAGACACAGGTTCACTCTGTCCAGCAAGAGAGAAGACAGATGAATATCCAGGACACTTTTCTTCTTCAGAAATATTGGCTAAGAGCTTAAAAACTTCATACATTCCTGTAACAAATTCAAACACTACTTTGTATGAAAGCAAAACTAACTTGCCAGAGATAAGCAAGAGGAACAGTTTGGTGTGTATTCTGCCAGATTTCTTCCTATGAATATGCAAAGACATATTTCTTTATATAAACATTTATAAATTTATATTATATAATATAGAATATGTAAATATAGGCCGGGTACAGTGGCTCACGCCTGTAATCCCAGCACTTTGGGAGGCTGAGGCAAGCAGATTGCTTGAGGTCAGGAGTTTGAAACCAGCCTGGGCAACATGGTGAAACCCCACCTCTACTAAAATACAAAAGATTAGCCAGGCATGGTGGCCAACACCTGTAATCCTAGCTACTCAAGAGGCTGAGGCAGGAGAATTGCTTGAACTCAGGAGATGGAGGTTGCAGTGAGCCGAGATCGCGTCACTGCACTCCAGCCTGGGTAACAGAGAAAGACTGTCGCAAAAAAAAATACATATATATATATTTATATATATATAAATTTATTTATATGCGCTCTCTCTATATATGTATACACACACACATTCCCAAACATCCATATACGTGTCTATATAAATCACACAGTTTTCTTTTCATTTTTAAATAAAGTTCTGCAACTTTAGTGTTTGCTGTTCTGAAGCAAAGCATACAAATGTGTGAAGTGCTGGGGGTCACAGAGGACAGTGCCGGTGCCAGTGCTGGGGTGAGGTGGCCCTGAGGATGGGGTGACTGTGGCATCCTTACTGTGCCCCTCACTGGGATGGCATGGTTTCCCCCAAGGCTTCACTGAGGTGGCGCTGCAGCCAGCCTCTGACCATGACAGGATTTGGCTGGGCAGAGACGGGAGAAAGGGGTACCGGGGGGAAGACAGGGCAGAGTGAAGGCCTCGGGTGGGAGAGGCGGCCGTGCCCTCGGTGGTGCGTCTTCTACGTGGAAAGCTTCCCCGGATGGTGGACGGGCCAGTGGTGCCCAGACTCATGCACATCCCTTTCTCCTGCCTTCCTTCAGAGGCCCCACGCAGTGGCCCCAAGCGTGCCCCACAGCAGCATCTGGAACCAGCCACATTGTGGGGAGAGAAATAATCATTGGGGTCCCGATTCATCATGGAAACACATGCTGTTCTTGAACACTAAGGAAAGAGTTGCATGTGCAGAGCCTGCGTTGTTTATGCTGTGAGAAATGACTTCATAGGCTGAAGGGTGGGGCTGGATGGGGCTGGCTGGGCCTCAGTGTCCTCTGCCTATTCATTGTCTAGGGGGCAAGTCAGCCACACGCCCACTTCCACGTGTGGTTGGCTTGAAACGACAACTGATTTCAGATGAGACACCTTTACATGTGGGAATTTACCTAATGCTAATCTGGATAATTAAGAAAAACCCAGCCAAAATACCCTGAAAAGATTCAGAAGGAACTACTGCTGATCTTCGTAAACACAACGGCACATTTCTGCATCTTATTCAGATGGCACTCCCAAAATAACTGGTTCAGGGGCCTCCCGGGTGGCCAGTGGCAGGGGGCAGGTGCCTTATGAGGTCCTGGTCCTGACAGCCCAGCCTTGGGCACAGATTAAGCCGCAGACACCCTCAAACCCTTCCATGCTTGGTCTACGGAGATGTAGCTACATTCCCCTCCCATATGACTCTCTTCCCTTCTCTGGGTCTCAGTGTTGCCCTTTGTAAAATGAGGTGAGGGTGGGAGGGCAAGAAAAGGCCATTACAAAACAAATCATGAAATAAGGAAAAGAATCACCAAGAATTCTTTCCAATCTGATCTTATTTAAAAGCAAAAAACACACTCCAGTCCCAGCTACTCAGGAGGCTGAGGTGGGAAGATTGCTTGAGCCCAGGAGCTCAAGGCCAGACTGGGCAACATCGCAAGACCCCATTTCTTTCTTTTTTAATTTTTTTGAGACAGAGTTTCACTCTTATCGCCCAGGCTGAAGTGCAGTGGCATGATCTCAGCTCACTGCAACCTCTGCCTCCTGGGTTCAAGCAACTCTCCTGTCTCAGGCTCCAGAGTAGCTGGGATTACAGGCACCTGCCACCATGCCCGGTTAATTTTTTGTGTTTTTAGTACAGACGGGGTTTTGCCATGTTGGGCAGGCTGGTCTCGAGCTCCTGACCTCAGGTGATCCACCCGCCTCAGCCTCCCAAAGTGCTGGGATTACCGGCATGAGCCACCGCGCCCAGCCTCAAGACCCCATTTCTAAACACATGCACTCACAAAACAAAATGAAACAAAACCCAAGGGGAAACCAGATCAGCTAATAACCCCTAAGCGGCCCTAGGTTCCAAGCCTCAACTCATGACCTTGTCCTGATATCCCCTCACCCTATCCCAGTACACTGTGTCTACCTACCTGTGTATTTTACCTTCTATCCTACACACACACACACACACACACATGCACGCACATACACACACACACAGATCCAAAGAGTCTTGAGCTCTCCAGCTTGTGCCTTGGTTTACCCATCCATATTCTCATGTATAGTGACTTGGGACCTCAACCACATCATCTAGACTGTGGTACATCATATCTTCTCCCTTGTGCCCCAAGCTGGCATGGCTACCTGACCCACCTTTGAGATCATCAACAGCACAGGCCACCCTTGGTCAGCCATGCTGGGATCATTCCTGGAATCAGACAACTTCATCTGCAGTTGGGTGTCCCTGTCTCTGTCCTATCCATCTCCTCTCCCACCACAACCAAGCTCCGACCCAGACCAGTGCTCTGCCTGGATGACTCCTCCACTGGCCTGCCTATAGCCTTTGAATAAGCCTGTTTGAGATGCTTTCCCCCCCATTCATTCTGCTTTCATCTAAGAGCCACCTCCTTAGGGGAAGCCTGCCCAGATTCCACTCTTCCAACCCAAGTCAGAACTCAGCCGCCTGCCCCACCCCTAACCAGTCCCACAGACCCTGTACCAGCCCCAGCTGAATGCCATGGCCATCTGTGTACATATTAACTTCCAGCTCTTTTACACTGCATTTTAAAACACTTAAAACTGACAATAACCTATATAAAGTACAGTTACAATGCAATACATTTTTCTATATTTATACATGCTTGTATGGGTTTGGGATACAGATGGGTAGGTCAAGGCACAAACTGTGAAGCTAAAGACTCTCTGTGGTTGTCCCATATGTGTTGGGGAGGCGGGACTACCTATAGATAACGTAGACATTGGGGGTAAACAAAGTAGACACATACTCAGTGTCCTGTTATGGGGTTAGGAGGTCTCAGGACAAGGGTCTTGATCTCCTAGATGAAGATATAGAACATTTTCAGCACCCCAGAAGGTTCCCTTGTACCCTGTTCTGGTCTCCCCAAGGGAACTGCTATCTTGACTACTAACAGCACAGATTAGTTTTGGCTGTTTTGAATTTTAGGGAAATGGAATCTTTTGTGTCTGACTTCTTTTCCCTGCAGCTCAATGTTTGCGAGATTCCTCCATGTTGTTGCAGGTGGTGTGGGATTCTGTTTTGTGAATACATCAGAACTTACTTACCCATCCGCTTATTGAAGGGCGTTTTCAATGCATTTTTGCATAGGTGAGAGATCATGCTGAAAGTGCAACTTTAAAAATCTTTTTTTTTTTTTTTTTA
>NW_016815677.1:273611-277665 GCF_001698545.2 Rhinopithecus bieti | reverse complement strand
CTGTAATCCCAGCACTTTGGGAGGCTGAGGCAAGCAGATTGCTTGAGGTCAGGAGTTTGAAACCAGCCTGGGCAACATGGTGAAACCCCACCTCTACTAAAAATACAAAAGATTAGCCAGGCATGGTGGCCAACACCTGTAATCCTAGCTACTCAAGAGGCTGAGGCAGGAGAATTGCTTGAACTCAGGAGATGGAGGTTGCAGTGAGCCGAGATCGCGTCACTGCACTCCAGCCTGGGTAACAGAGAAAGACTGTCTCAAAAAAAAATACATATATATATATTTATATATATATAAATTTATTTATATGCGCTCTCTCTATATATGTATACACACACACATTCCCAAACATCCATATACGTGTCTATATAAATCACACAGTTTTCTTTTCATTTTAAATAAAGTTCTGCAACTTTAGTGTTTGCTGTTCTGAAGCAAAGCATACAAATGTGTGAAGTGCTGGGGTCACAGAGGACAGTGCCGGTGCCAGTGCTGGGGTGAGGTGGCCCTGAGGATGGGGTGACTGTGGCATCCTTACTGTGCCCCTCACTGGGATGGCATGGTTTCCCCAAGGCTTCACTGAGGTGGCGCTGCAGCCAGCCTCTGACCATGACAGGATTTGGCTGGGCAGAGACGGGAGAAAGGGGTACCGGGGGGAAGACAGGGCAGAGTGAAGGCCTCGGGTGGGAGAGGCGGCCGTGCCCTCGGTGGTGCGTCTTCTACGTGGAAAGCTTCCCCGGATGGTGGACGGGCCAGTGGTGCCCAGACTCATGCACATCCCTTTCTCCTGCCTTCCTTCAGAGGCCCCACGCAGTGGCCCCAAGCGTGCCCCACAGCAGCATCTGGAACCAGCCACATTGTGGGGAGAGAAATAATCATTGGGGTCCCGATTCATCATGGAAACACATGCTGTTCTTGAACACTAAGGAAAGAGTTGCATGTGCAGAGCCTGCGTTGTTTATGCTGTGAGAAATGACTTCATAGGCTGAAGGGTGGGGCTGGATGGGGCTGGCTGGGCCTCAGTGTCCTCTGCCTATTCATTGTCTAGGGGCAAGTCAGCCACACGCCCACTTCCACGTGTGGTTGGCTTGAAACGACAACTGATTTCAGATGAGACACCTTTACATGTGGGAATTTACCTAATGCTAATCTGGATAATTAAGAAAACCCAGCCAAAATACCCTGAAAAGATTCAGAAGGAACTACTGCTGATCTTCGTAAACACAACGGCACATTTCTGCATCTTATTCAGATGGCACTCCCAAAATAACTGGTTCAGGGGCCTCCCGGGTGGCCAGTGGCAGGGGCAGGTGCCTTATGAGGTCCTGGTCCTGACAGCCCAGCCTTGGGCACAGATTAAGCCGCAGACACCCTCAAACCCTTCCATGCTTGGTCTACGGAGATGTAGCTACATTCCCCTCCCATATGACTCTCTTCCCTTCTCTGGGTCTCAGTGTTGCCCTTTGTAAAATGAGGTGAGGGTGGGAGGGCAAGAAAAGGCCATTACAAAACAAATCATGAAATAAGGAAAAGAATCACCAAGAATTCTTTCCAATCTGATCTTATTTAAAAGCAAAAAACACACTCCAGTCCCAGCTACTCAGGAGGCTGAGGTGGGAAGATTGCTTGAGCCCAGGAGCTCAAGGCCAGACTGGGCAACATCGCAAGACCCCATTTCTTTCTTTTTTAATTTTTTTGAGACAGAGTTTCACTCTTATCGCCCAGGCTGAAGTGCAGTGGCATGATCTCAGCTCACTGCAACCTCTGCCTCCTGGGTTCAAGCAACTCTCCTGTCTCAGGCTCCAGAGTAGCTGGGATTACAGGCACCTGCCACCATGCCCGGTTAATTTTTTGTGTTTTAGTACAGACGGGGTTTTGCCATGTTGGGCAGGCTGGTCTCGAGCTCCTGACCTCAGGTGATCCACCCGCCTCAGCCTCCCAAAGTGCTGGGATTACCGGCATGAGCCACCGCGCCCAGCCTCAAGACCCCATTTCTAAACACATGCACTCACAAAACAAAATGAAACAAAACCCAAGGGGAAACCAGATCAGCTAATAACCCCTAAGCGGCCCTAGGTTCCAAGCCTCAACTCATGACCTTGTCCTGATATCCCCTCACCCTATCCCAGTACACTGTGTCTACCTACCTGTGTATTTTACCTTCTATCCTACACACACACACACACACACACATGCACGCACATACACACACACACAGATCCAAAGAGTCTTGAGCTCTCCAGCTTGTGCCTTGGTTTACCCATCCATATTCTCATGTATAGTGACTTGGGACCTCAACCACATCATCTAGACTGTGGTACATCATATCTTCTCCCTTGTGCCCCAAGCTGGCATGGCTACCTGACCCACCTTTGAGATCATCAACAGCACAGGCCACCCTTGGTCAGCCATGCTGGGATCATTCCTGGAATCAGACAACTTCATCTGCAGTTGGGTGTCCCTGTCTCTGTCCTATCCATCTCCTCTCCCACCACAACCAAGCTCCGACCCAGACCAGTGCTCTGCCTGGATGACTCCTCCACTGGCCTGCCTATAGCCTTTGAATAAGCCTGTTTGAGATGCTTTCCCCCCCATTCATTCTGCTTTCATCTAAGAGCCACCTCCTTAGGGGAAGCCTGCCCAGATTCCACTCTTCCAACCCAAGTCAGAACTCAGCCGCCTGCCCCACCCCTAACCAGTCCCACAGACCCTGTACCAGCCCCAGCTGAATGCCATGGCCATCTGTGTACATATTAACTTCCAGCTCTTTTACACTGCATTTTAAAACACTTAAAACTGACAATAACCTATATAAAGTACAGTTACAATGCAATACATTTTCTATATTTATACATGCTTGTATGGGTTTGGGATACAGATGGGTAGGTCAAGGCACAAACTGTGAAGCTAAAGACTCTCTGTGGTTGTCCCATATGTGTTGGGGAGGCGGGACTACCTATAGATAACGTAGACATTGGGGTAAACAAAGTAGACACATACTCAGTGTCCTGTTATGGGGTTAGGAGGTCTCAGGACAAGGGTCTTGATCTCCTAGATGAAGATATAGAACATTTTCAGCACCCCAGAAGGTTCCCTTGTACCCTGTTCTGGTCTCCCCAAGGGAACTGCTATCTTGACTACTAACAGCACAGATTAGTTTTGGCTGTTTTGAATTTTAGGGAAATGGAATCTTTTGTGTCTGACTTCTTTTCCCTGCAGCTCAATGTTTGCGAGATTCCTCCATGTTGTTGCAGGTGGTGTGGGATTCTGTTTTGTGAATACATCAGAACTTACTTACCCATCCGCTTATTGAAGGGCGTTTTCAATGCATTTTGCATAGGTGAGAGATCATGCTGAAAGTGCAACTTTAAAATCTTTTTTTTTTTTTTTTTAGACGAAGTCTCATTCTGTTGCCCAGGCTGGAGTGCAGTGGTGTGATCTCGGCTCACTGAAACCTCCACGTCCTGGGTTCAAGCGATTCTCCCACCTCAGCCTCCTGAGTATCTGGGATTACAGGCATCTGCTACCACGCCTGGCTAATTTTTGTGTTTTTAATAGAGATGAGGTTTCACCATGTTGGTCAAGCTGGTCTCGAACTCCTGATCTCAAGTGATCCACCCACCTCAGTCTTCCAAAGTGCTGGGATTATAGGCGTGAGCCACCATGCCAGGCCTTCTATTGATATTTTTTAAGTCGGCCGGGCACAGTGGCTCACGCCTGTAATCCCAGCACTTTGGAAGGCCGAGGTGGGTGGATCACTTGAGGTCAGGGGTTTAAGACCAGCCTGGCCAAAATGGTGAAACCCGGTTTACTAAAAAAAAAAAAAAAAAAAAATTAGCTGGGCGTGGTGGCACATGCCTGTAATCCCAGCTGTGGCACGAGAATCACTTGAACCAGAAGACAGAGGTTGCAGTAAGCCGAGATTGTACCACTGCACTCCAGCCTGGATGACGGGAGTGAGACTCTGTCTCACCAAAAAAAAAAAAAAAAAAAAAAAAAAAAAAAAAAAAAAAATGAAAAAAGAAAAAAAAAAAAAAAAAATTTTTATTTCCAA
>NW_016815677.1:257510-272801 GCF_001698545.2 Rhinopithecus bieti | reverse complement strand
AAAAAAAAAAAAAAAAAAAAAAAAAAAAAATCTCGTCAGGTGGTTCCAGTGATTCCAAAGTGAACACCTCCGGTCTTTGATCTCTCTGTTCCTTTTGCCTTTTGTAAAGCATGAGACAGGGCACAGGGGCTGTTTAATTACCATCTTCCAACGTTCATTAAAGCTTCATATTCCAAAGCCTGTTTTTAACTCCTTTAAACAAGTTCATTTTAAAGCTTGGCGGTAATTTGGCTCTTTTGTTAAATTAAGTCCTTAAAGTAAAAATTAAAAGACAAAATGGAAAACCACTGGGCATAGAAAATCCACCCTGGGTTTAATAGAATGTCTTAAGTTGTGGACTAGAGTGAGACTCTTGCTGCTCAGTGGGGACGGCAGGGGAGCTTGCTATACATTGTGCTCCCCGAGGCTTAGGTTCTGTGGAAGCTTTTACAAGAAGAGAATAAAAGCTAATTTTCATGAATGCCCTGCTTCTGTGGTGGGGTGATTAAGAAACTATTGTGTTGAATTTGGGCTCCTCCAAGTTAGTGCCCCAATTCTCAATGTTTGAAACAAAGCTTTAGAATATTCTTCCCATGGGTGAATCTTACAGACTCACTGAGCTAAGGAAGTCAGAGACAAGAGTACCCATTAGATGATTCCATTTATATGAAGTTCAAGAATAGGTGAGGCACTCCTGTGTCCCTGCACACGCTGCTCATCCTGCCTGAGATGACCTTCCCAATCTTGCTCACATGGAAAGTTGACTGTCCTTCATATCACAGCAGAAAAGCTGTTTCTCTGCCTCCAGGATGGCCTCAGTCAAGTCCTTCACATGTCACTATTCGTTTTGTTTTCTGAGACAAGGTCTTGCTCTGTCATTCAGGCTGGAGTGCAGTGGCATTGAGTATGGCTCACTGCAGCCTCGACCTTCCAGGCTCAAGAGATCCTCCCACCTCAGCCTCTTGAGCAGCTGGGACTACAGGTATGAGCCACCATGCCTGGCTTTCTTTTTTTGTTTTCTAATAGATGGGGTCTATGTTGCCCGGGCTGGTCTCCAACTCCTGGGCTCAAGTGATCCTCCTGCCTTGGCCTCTCAAAGTGCCGGGATTACAGACGTGAACCACTGTGCCCAGCCTACTGTTTCTTTATGTGTGTGTTTTTGCTATTAGGCACTGTGGTGCTTTCCTGGGGGAGCTACTGTCTGTATCTGCAGTGTCTGGCACAGTGCCAGGCATTGAGTAGGCCCTAAAACACGTGATTTGTCACTAAATTGTGTTAGTTTATTCCTTTTTTTGTTTCATTTAAAAAAATTGAGATGGGGGTTTCACTATGTTGCCCAGGCTGGTCTTGAACTTCTGGGATCAAACAATCCTTCCACCTCAGCCTTCCACAGTGCTGGGATTACAGTCATTAGCCATTATGTCTGGCCAGAATTGTGTTAGCTTTGAATGGGAAATGGAGAGCTATGACAAGACATTCTTCTGTTACAGTCATTCATTTGTTCATAATGATATTAAGCAAGATGGAAAAACAAGTGATTCAAATGCCTCTTTGGGAAACACTCCCTTGTTTGGGATCTGCAGGCACAGGTATGGACAGTCCCCACCTCCAGAGCAGACAGTAGAATGGCTCTATAAAACAGAGGGATGAGAGTTTGGGACTGAGGTGGGGCAGTGCTGGAACAATGGAGGGAATTGAGGGGGAGAAGACAGAGAGAGTGGGTAGGCGGAGCTGCAAGGACAGTGGGAAGCTATACCCAGTGTCATGTAACCTGTCCTCGTAGTCCCTAAATCTTCACTGAAACTCCTGAATCCCATAAAACATTTGATGAGTGTATTTGTGTGTGCAAGTGTGAGCAAGCATGTGCATGTGTTAATGTGTATGTGGCAGCATGGGTGGTGCAAGTGTGCAATGTGCACGTGTACATACTTGCGTGTGTATGAGTGTGATTATCGAGTGTGTGTGAGTACAGAACTGAGAGGAGTTCCGTGCTTCCTGCCTGAACTGTCTCAGGAGTGAAGCTGAGGCAGCATGTGGGCGTCATGAGGAAGTAAGCCTTGGTGTCTCAGAAATCACACACCAGAGGGCTGGCACCAAACCTCTGAGGGGCCAGGAGCCTCCAGCTGAACTGAGTCACACGTTTCTGGAGCACCCCTTTGGGAGAGCAGGTCCTGGCTGACAGACAGGGCCTACCCGCGTTGAGAAGCCTGAGTCTCCAAGGGATTGGTGTTCAGGACTGATTAGCAACATCTCCCCCGGGATTTGACAGGAGGTTTGCCCTTCCTGGCCTCTAATGGGTGCCAAGCAAAACGCTGGGCTTTTGGGATACAGAGATGAATCAGATCCTGCCCTCAAGGAGCTCCCAGGCTTCTGTGGGAGGCTGAGAATGTAAAGAGACAATTACAAGCCAGTAGCTAAGGGCTAGGATAAGATGGTACTCAGAGGCTGGGGGGCAGAGCTGAGAGACACAGTGATGATCCCTGCAGCAGAAGGGAAGGGAGTTTCCCCGTGGAAGGGAGTTTCCCCGTGGAATTTCTGATGGGGTTTGGGGAAATAATAGAAGGAGGGCATTTCCAGTAGGCCCTTGGGAGGGCAGACATCCTATAGGTGCAGCTCAGGCATCTCAGGACACCCCCACAGCTGGAGGGAGACTTTCTCTGCCCCTGTGCTCCTGCTGTTTGGAGCTGGAAGACGCGGTTCAGACTCTGAAGGACCCTGAGCCCCATCTGATCTCTAGTGTTGTGTATGTTGTGAGCCGCTGCAGGTGCAGGACAAAAGGCCACAGATAATTTGCATGGGATGGAGAACACATTTGCAGTTTCCTCCTCTCACAAATTGGAAATTTCACTTTCACAGCCTTTCTTTCCTCATCACAACCACACCAGTTTCTGCATAGCACCGCAAGAGTCTGTTGTCACAGAGAAACCCCAGCTTTCCTCTGTGGTGTTTCTGCCTCACTGGCCTCTAGGGCTCCAAAAAGTTCAACACCCAACCATAGATGTCCCCTCCTTCAGGTCTCCTCCAAATCCTGCTCCCACGCCCTGGTTCCCCACCTTGTGGAAAGGGTCTCACACTGGGGTCGGGCCTGGGCACCAGTCCTGGCTCTGCCCCCAACTCAGTATGGGATGTGAGACTCTCTCCAGGCCTCAGTTTCCCCATAAGTACCAAGAGCATTCTAGACTTGATTATCTCTTAAAGTCTTCCAAGACAATAGTGACTTTCTGATCTTGAGAGTTTCTTTCTCCTGGGAACCCCAAGATAATCTATAGCACGTGCTGGGGGCTTGGCCCCTAGCAGCCTGGGAACTTGCTTCCTTCAGGCATCTTTTCTATTTGCTCTGCTACTGCTCCCCGCTCCCTTCCCAGTTTTCTCCTGTCCTCAGGTCTGGTTCCTAACATCTCAGAGTTCATCTGCTCCCTGGTCCCTCATAACTCTGTGGGAGGTGTTATTTCAGAGGTGCTCAGTCCACCACACTAAAGGAGGGGATGGGAGTCGGCTTCCTGGCCCAGGAGGGAGGCCTCTTTTCAGTCCAGCCCCTCACTGCCATGCCACAGCCCAGCTCATGCTATGCCCAGAGAGTCTTGCAAATAGCTGCAGAAGGTGCCTGGAAGGAATAAGGCTATTGAAGCTCAATATTTAAATACATTTTTCTCTCCCTCCTAACTTGAAGTTTGCAAATTGTTTTCTGTTGACAAAGTGTGACAGAGAGGGTGAGAGGGTTGAGGGGGCACCAAGGTCTAAGTCTGGCCATTATTCTGACTTGATGTATGACCACAGCAAGTCTTTTCTCAGTTCTTGCCTCAATTTCCCATCTGTGAAGTGAGGAGGAGAGGAGGTGAAGTCGGGTGGGCTAGAGTGGACTAGACAGTCCTTTGGCCCTTTGCAGCTCTAACACCCACCAGAACTTCAAAAATCCTGCCATGGCCGAGACTCTTTTGCAAGATGTTGCTGTGTGCACAGCCTGGCTTGCTGATGGGAAGGGAGGGCTCGTGAAAAGACAAGAACCCCCTGGAGCATACAGGCAGGCTTCCATAGCCAGGACTGCAATGGGAAATCCAGAGTGACCCGGGAGGCCTAAGTTAGTCAAGGAGATAAAACCAGAAAACTCCCCTGAGCAGCCAAGTGCAGGAAGGTTGTCAATGCAAATCAGCAGGAAGCGATGGTTAGTTGGGTGCAGGCAGAGGAGACAGGTGGCTGGTGACCCATGACTTCTCCAGGATGATGGTGGGTCCTGCAGGCCCTCTGAGACTCGGTGTGGAAGATGAGGCAGGGTTGTGAAAGGAGGCTGAGGTGGAGGTGACTTTGACAAGTTCTCCTCCTAGAAAGATTAACCAGGGGAGGCTGCCAGGCAAGAGGGCGGTGGTGGAGGAAGAGTGAGTGGAGCCTGCAGATGGCTTCTATCTCAGGGAGGTTCCCCATTCTGCTCCAATCTCTGCAGGCTTCCTGGTGGTGGGGTAGGGGTGGAGAGAGGAGCAAGGACTTTTCTGAAGGATGCAGTTAATTGTGAGGGACATTTCTAGTATTTGGGGTTATCAGAATTCATACAGGCTTGGAGGGAGGCTCTTCTCAGCCCCTGGTCCATCCTGGCCGGATGTTTGGATCTCCTTCACAGCACCATGTTAAGTGGCTCAGCTTTTTGTTGCTCACCTCCGGGGACCAAGAGCTGTGTGTGTCCCAGACAGCCTGTCCCACTGGTGGAAACTCCAGTCTGGAAGTGTTTCTTCGCACCAAGCCAAAGTCTGTGTCTCTACCTGTGGGTCTGACCTGACGTCGGTCCTCTCTTTCCTCCCCAAAACAGAGTGGTTTGCATCAGCATTTGGCACAATCTACCCATGGATATTCAGTCTGGTTATGTCTATGGTAAATTTTATGTAAAAAGTAGGAATAGATAATATAAAACTATAAGGCACAGGAGTTACCTGGTAGGCCTGGTACCAGGTTCTAGGAATTCCAATTTGGTCAGCCTCTGTGTCAGTTTGCCAGTCTGTGTCTCAATTTCCATATTCAAGATAAAGATCATTGTGATGTCCAATTCTATATGTCAACTTGGCTAGGCTATGATGCCCAGTTGTTTGGTCAAATGACAGTCTAGATGATGCTGGGAAGGTATTTTGTAGATGTAATTTATCGGTTGACTTGAAATAAAGGAGACTGACTTGAGAATCTGGGTGGGCCTCATTCAATCAGATGAAGGCCTTAGGGGCAAAAGCTGAAGTTTCCCAAAGAAGGAATTCTGCCTTAAGACTAGCAGACAGAAATCCTGCCTGAGCTGCCAGCCTGCTACGCTGCCCTACAGATCTTAGACTGGCCAGCCTACACAACTGGGAAAGTTTGAATAAATCCCTACTATTAGTTCTGTTTCTGGAGAGAACCCTGACTGATGTAACCACCTACCATGTCTGTTCGTATCTTTTAATTCCTTGGAAAGAAAAGCAATTTATGAGGACTATTACAAAAGTGCTAATTTGTGCAGTGCTGTGTTAATCTAAAACACATCTCCACGCAAGTGACTCATCTCCCCTAGTCAAAATCCTTGATGGTTCTCTGCTGCCACCACTGGCATTGTGTCAGCTGCTTTTTACAAAACATTATGCAAGTAGTTAATGACTAATGTATACATATCATATATATATATACATATATACATATATATGTATATATACACACACACACACACATCTAAGGCAGAACTTTTTTTTTTTTTTTTTTTTTTTTTGAGATGGTCTCATTCTGTTGCCCAGGCTGGAGCACAGTGGTGTAATCACAGCTCATTACAGCTTTGTTCTCCTGGGCTCAGGTGATCCTCCACCTCAGCCTCCTAAGCAGCTAGGACCACAGGTGCAAGCCAGCAATCCTAGCTAAGTCTTAGAATTTTTGTAGAGATTGGGGTCTTGCCATGTTGCCAGGCTAGTCTCAAACTCCTGGCTCAGGTGATTCTCCCACCTTAGCATTCCAAAGTGCCGGAATCATAGCCATTATCTGGAATCAGAAGACTACCAGAAGAAGGGCTGAGCCCAACCCCAAGAGCTGGAGAGATGGGTGAAGAGGGCTATGCACTGTGCCTGGCCTCACTTTAATTCTTGCAAGAGACAGAGATATTGTCTTCATTTTATAGATGAGGAAAATGAAACCACACTCTTTAGCTTGAAATTCGGAGCCTTCAGTGATCTTGTTCATTTACCTCCCTTTATTACCCTCATGTGAACTAGAGTCAAGGAAAATTATACTAGACCTTCTTACTTAAGTGTCCTATGTTATCCTACATTCAGGCTGTTGCCTGTACTTGTATTCCTCCTGAGACGCATTTCCTCTTATCCTAATTATTAAAGTCTTCTTCATGCTTCAAGAGCTAATTCCAATGCCATCTCCTCTGTGAAGTTTTCGTGGGTCTTCAACACCAGTGACACTAGCAGTGACCTCTCTCCACACACATAGCCCCACATGAAGGCCTCTTTGTAACTTAAGTTACACTCATCTGTTTCAGGGCTTCTCTTTCCTATCTTAAAATGGAAGCTCTCTGAGGGTAGGAAACAAGTCTGAGATATTATGACAGATGACAACACTGAAACCCATGCAGTTTCTTTCTAAAGCAGTGAATTTTGATTCAAAACACAACTAGGCCTCCTGGACTAAACCTCTTTTTTTTTTTTTTTTTTTTTGAGACAGGTTTTTACTCTGGTACCCAGGCTGCAGTTAGTGGCACGATCCTGGCTCACTGCAACCTCTGCCTCCCGAGCTCAAACGATCCTCCTGCCTCAGCCTGAGTGGCTAAGACTACAGGTGTGTGCCACTACAATGGGTTTTTTTTTTTTTTTTTTTTTTTTTTTGTAGAGACATGTTGGCCAGGCTGGTCTGAAACTCCTGGGCTCAAGTGTTCCACCTGCCTTGGCCTCTGAAAATGCTGGGATAACAGGTGTGAGCCACTGTACCTGGTCTAAACTTCTCTAAGAAAGTGTATCTATGGTATTTTGAAAGACCAGGGTTGTTTTTCTCTGGCATTATTTTGGTGGACTTCTATTTTCTTTGCTCTTATCTTCCATTTGAATGACAGGCCCTCTATTGATAATTTAGAAAGCTTACATCTTGTTTCATCTGCCTGAGATTTGACAGAGCATAAAGGCAAGAAACACCAGCAAGCTCTGAAACCCCCAAAGCCTATAATGCGAGCCCCACATTCACTTCCCTCCTCTCCACCCTTGAAGCCACCTTTCCAAAGGAGCCACTGTAAACCTTTCCATTTGGAAGTGCAATCTCCCAGTCCAGTTGACTAAGTTGTCCAGATAGTTTTGGTTGTCCCCATTTCGGTAACATCATTCAGAGGACAGTGTTGGGGACCAGCGAGTTGAATCCATTTACTTAAACCTAACTGTGTTTGGCCCCATGCTGGGCCCTGTGAGAAAGAATAAAGATGACATGGCCTTTATCCTTTCTATCAACAGATATCTGAGCCCTTACACACCAGGAGCCATACTCTTTGGAGCACTTAACTCACCTGTACAGTGTATATCTTCTTCGAAGGCTTAGAAGCCCCAGGAGGGCATAGATAACACCTAATTCACCACTGTACCTTGAGTTCAGGTAGTGCCTGGCACATAACAGTATTCCATAAGTATCTGTAGTGGAACTGAAAGGGTTTCCATCTGTCTCACCCACTAGAGAAAAAGCCAGAGCTCCTTAAGGGTAGGAAGTCCTAGATGTCAGCACAGGACCTGGCTCAGGTCAGATGCTCAACAAGTGTTTACTGAGTTAGCTGAAAGGCCCCAGGTCCTGTGGAGATCCAGCATGGGTCACCCTGACCAGCAAACAGGTTGTGGTGTGATCTCTGGGTTCTTCGTGGGTTCTCATTTGCCTCTGGCTTTTGCTGGGAACCGCGGGCTTTTGCTGTCTTATGTGACTCCCTTCCCTTACTTGTGACTTAAGAGATTAAACTATTAATGGTGTAGAAGCTAAAAACTGACTAGTCTCCAGGAGGCTGCCACAGAATAGTTTTGTTTTGTTTTTTTGAGACCAGGTCTCACTGTCACCCAGGCTGGAGTGCAGTGGTGCAATCACAGCTCACTGCAGGGGCTCAGGCAATCCTCCCCCCATCTCGTCCTCCCAAGTAGTTGGGAATACAGGTGTGCACCACCACACCTGGCTAATTTTTAAATTTTTTTGTAGCAATGGGGTCTCACCATGTTGCCCGGGCTGGTCTCAAATTCTTGAGCTCAAGCAATCCTCCCATGTCAGCCTCCCAGTGTTGGGATCATAGGCATGAGCCACTGTGCCTGGCCTTATTTCTTATTTCTAAATTAATTTTTTTATTTTTTATTTTTTATTTTTTTTTATAGAGACAAGGTCTGTGTTGCCCAGGCTGGTCTTGAACTCCTGGGCTCAAGTGATCCTCCTGCCTTGGCCTCCCAAAGCGTTGGGATAACAGGCCTGAGCCACTGCGCCTGGCCAGAACAGCCATTTTTAAGCACTTAAGGCTAGGTGCATGATCACAAAGGGACGGTGAGGGGATAAAACTGATTTTCCCATCAAAACAGTATCAAATCGAGGGATATGTTCATTATCAAGAACATGATACCTAAAAATGATCACAACCAACCATCATGGCCTGCTTATATAAAGTCTCTAGACTGTGCACAAGCCACATCTACATGACTGGTTGGGGAGACAGTGGCTCATGGGGCCACATGGAATCAGAAGACTACCAGAAGAAGGGCTGAGCCCAACACGAAGAGCTAGAGAGATGGGTGAAGAGGGCTATGCACAGAGCAAGGAGATTCTCAGAGGCTGGGTCATCAGAAGGCAACCAGGGTGATGCTTACAGCAAGGGCTCATCTTGCTTACCTGGACACAATGCGGCAGAGCTGGGGAGGCTGGGGACTTGCTGTGTGACTGTTAGACTGAGGGGTGCCCACAGGGAGGCAGTGCTGCACACCGGCCATCAAGGATTATTCTTGAGTGATGCCAAGGGCTACCAACTACCATTAGAATCACAGAATACCAGAGTTGGGAGGTAATTAGAATCCATCTAAGTTAATCCTACCACTTCCAACTTTATAATGAGAAAGCTACGGCCCAGATAGGAGGTCTCAAGTTGTCAGAGCTTCAGGCCCTCTCAAAATGGCATGATTCCTTATGAGAGTATCTGATTAGTAACACTGTTCTATGTAAGACTAGTACACTGTTCTATATAAGACTGAGCTATACTTGGGAGGCATATGTGGACATTTAAAAGGATTATTCACTAGTGCATGCAGGACTGAACTCCTTGAAGCACGTAACTCTGGGCAGGAAGGACATGATTCTGGTTTTCCCACAGGAAATCCTTTCTTCACATGCGTACTTATTGTCTCCCCTCACTGGGGCAGCCACAGGGCACTTCCAGAGAGGCTCCAACCTCCCCTGGCTCCCTAACACCATCCTAGTGGCCAAGAGGCTCTCCTTTTCTATTCCCTTTGGGGGTCCTTCCATGTCTCCCTATGCCCCACACACCTATTCCATTGTTCTTTGAAAAAGCTTCTCCATCAAGGTGGACGATACCATCTCCTCAGCCTGCTCACCTGTCTCCACTGACTTGTCCCTCTGGATCCATCCCTTCCCACTTCCTTGATGTGAGTGCCTAAGTTGAGTTTTCTTTAGTTCTCCAGCATCCCTCTCTCTTTCAGCAGCTTCCTGTCAATGTCAGCTTCACTCCAGCCAGTGTTCTGTACTGTCAGCCTTTCACAGGCAAGGGTTTAAAGAGACAGACACACCCTCCTCTTCGTAGTTGCTCATTCCCTCCTCAATGCACTGCAATCTAGTTTCTTGGCTCACTGCTATCCTGGGACTCCTCTGGCAAAGGTCTGCCACTAAATCTGATAGGTGCTTTCCAGTTCATGCTTTTACCCAACACACATTTCACAAACTGAAGTATAAAGATATACGTAAGATAAGAAATTATCACTAAGTTAAAAAAGTCTTCAGGAAGGTATAAATCAGAATGGAAAGTCGAACAGAGAAAAAAAAAGAACATATGGAAGACCGCATCCCCCAATAAAAGCTTGGAATAAAAACAAAAGTGCAACTAGGCAAAGCAATTCTTACAGTTCTTGGGGTGGGAGTGGGTTGAATAATGTTCCTCCAAAAGATACGTCCAAATCTTAATCCCTGGCACCTGTGAATGTGACCTTATTTGGGAATTTGGTCTTTAGAGAGTAATTAAGGATCTTGGGAAAAAATTGCCCTAGATAATTTTAGTGTGGGCCAGAAAGCCAAGACACAGGGAGACACAGAAGAGAACCCTATGTGAAGACAGAGGCAGAGACTGGAGTTATACAAGCCAAAGATTGCCTAGGCCCACCAAAAGGTAGGAGAGGCATGGAAGGAATTATCCCAGTACATCAAGAAGAAACCAACTCTGCTGACACCTTGATTTTGAACTTCTGGCTCCAGAACTGTAAGAGAGCAAATTTCTGTTGTTTCAGGCCACCACTTCGTGGTATTTTGGGAGAGTAGCTCCAGAAACGAATACAGAGTGCATCCTTGCCGTTTCACAGCTCCACGCCTCAAACACATAGTTCACTCTCCTAGAGGGGCTCTTCCCCTTTTGTTAAGCTACAACACTTTTCTTCTGTTATAATGACCCTTCGGGAGGTCCTGCCCAGTCTCCCCTCTCTTTAGCAGGACCAATCATGCTTCTTTGGTGTTACCATCATACCCATATCTCTCACTGCACTCCTCACCTCTAAGACAAAATAGTGGTTTTCGTGTTTGTCTCTTGCTTGTTAGCCCTTGAGGCTTGAGATTTCTCCACAGCAAACACAGGCTATGGACTTTCTTTGCGTCAGGTAGTATTCAAGAAAGAATACGGCTACTCAGGAGCTGGGACCACAGGCGTGTGCCACCACACCCGGCTAATTTTAGTTTTTGGCGAGACAAGATCTCACTAATTTGCACAGGCTAGTCTCAAACTCCTGGGCTAAAGCAAATCTTCCCATCTTGGCCTCCCAAAATGCTGGAATTACAGGGATGAGCCACCGTGCCTGGCCAATCTTTTTTTTTTTTTTTTTTTTTTTTACTTTTAGTAGCGATGAGATCTTGCTGTGTTGCCAGGTTGGTGTCCAACTCTTCAGCTCAAGTATTCTCCTGCTTCAGCCTCCCAAAATGTTGGGATTACAGGCGTGAGCCACTGTGCTCAGCCCCAAGTACCTTTTTGTAGGAAGAACTGCTCTGAGATTATGGCTTTAGCAAATGACACTGGTGTTTCATTCATATCTCCATCCCTCTGTCAGGGGGCTGCCTAAACCCAATTTACCTGGCTTAAACAATGACTAACTAAAAAAAAAAAAAAAAAAAAAAAAAAAAAAAAAAGATACACACACTACAGCTCCATTGCCCCTTACTAGGGAAACTCTGAGGTGTGGCCTACACTCTTTCTAGCATTCCCTGTGAGTTTGAAAGTTCCTCTTTATGGGATGTGACTTGATAAGCATCCAGCGTGGCTTCCGTCTCTTCTTTTCCCTGTCTCACTCCTCCCCACTCCTTTACTGGGTTTTCGTGGAATAATTTTTCAGGAAATCATTTTAAGAAGTAACTTAGGCCAGGCACGGTGGCTCACACCTGTAATCCCCAGCATTTTGGGAGGCCGAGGTGGGCAGATCACGAGGTCAGGAGTTCGAGACCAGCCTGGCCAATATAGTGAAACCCCCATCTCTACTAAAAATACAAAAATTGGCTGGGCGTGGTGGCATGCACCTGTAGTCCCAGTTACTTGGGAGGCTGAGGCAGAAGAACTGCTTGAACCTGGGAGGTGGAAGTTGCAGTGAGCTGAGACCATGCCATTGCACTCCAGCCTGGGTGACAGAGTGAGACTCCATCTCAAACAAACAAAAAAGTAACATATATTAAATGAACAGAAAAACTTTTGGCTCAAATCACATACCAGTCAGCTTCATCCTGTGATTCACTGCATGGCACTGTGTAATAAATCACCAAAATATTGGTGCTTCTTTGAAATGCAAAGTCCAACTGTAAGATCTAAGGGCCTATGTTGGATTTGGATCCTGGTGAGGGCTTCTACAGCCTAATGACATTCTGACCCAATTAAATGTACCATCAGATTAGTCTCCAACTCTTTCCTCCTCTCACTAGCTGAATCCTTTTGTTCTCACACCACAGTTCAGTTCACAGTTTATCTTGCCAGGGCTCATGCCATAGCCTGGCACTCTAGCATTTGTTTCCACGATTCCTAAACTATTAATTTCCCTCAGTTGGCTGAGTCTCCAGTGGCCCGGATCCTCCACAAAGTGGTCCAGACTGTAGACCTTCATGCCATGGAACCAGTGTTCCTTATTTCACATAAATGGCCATGTCCAACCAATCTCTCAAACACTGGCAATATGATGAAATGCAAAGCCTTGTAAGACAAGGGCACATCCTGTTAGATGTGGGAAGGCAACATGAACTCTCTCCCGAGTGAACAGAATTCCTTTTGAGAAACAGGTTGGGGTTTCAACTAGGGTTTCTCAACCCCAGCGCTATTGACATTTTGGGCCAGAGTAATTGTGGGAAGCTAGTCTATGCATTGGAGGATATTTAGCAACATCTCTGGCTTCTACTCACTAGATGCCAGCAGCACCCTCCTTTTGTTGTGAAAGCAAAGCATGATAAGACCAGGGGATCAGGACGGCTATAAATAAATGAAAGCCTCCCTTATTTTGTATGTAATGTTTTGTTGGCAAAAGAATTTTCAGTTGTTTTCTATGAGAAGCTTCTCTTCACATCTTTTAAAAACAGATTTTCCCTATATTGCTAATCTCCTTACACAAACATATCCACACCAATCTTTTCACTGCAGCACTAATGAATAATGTTTCTTTGCTGCCCATCAGAGTGGCAAAGAGAAAAGGGAATGGCAATATTCCATGTGATTGTGGGACGCGGGAGATGAATACTCACAAACTGCCAGGGACATATAAATGACTGGGGAAGAATCTGACTTGGGAATATAATTTGGCATCATGTATTAAAACTTTCATGAAATATATGTAAGCTCTCTGACCCTAAATTCCGTTTTACCACAATTGAATAAATGGATAAGATATTATGTAGAAGAATTTTCAAAATAATAAAATTAGAAACAAAATCTTCAACAGGGAGCTGATTACATCATGGCACAGCCATAAAATAGAAATTCATGCAAAAATGCAGACATGTATTTGTTCCCAATGTAAATGAAAAAACAGGTTACAAAACAATGTATATATAGGTATAGAAAAAAGTCTGAAGAAATAGACACTAATAATTTTAACTACATTTTTGAGTGAAAGAATCACATATGATTTGTCTTTAACATTTTCCCCCCTTAAAATGATTACATAATCTTTGTATAACAGAAAAATAAAGAGCTACTAATAAGTACTGCAAACAGCAAGGTCCATGAAATCAAGACTTTCCATGAAGAAAATGGGAGACTGGTTTCCCTGCTCTACTCTGAAAACACCAAACACAAACCAAGGTAGAACCCAAGATAGAAGCCACTCAAGCTGCTTCAAGTCAAAGTTGGGCCAGAGGTAAGATGTTTAGAATCTTCTCAATCCTACCAACTATACAGATCTTTACTGTTTTGGACATTTGCTTGTCTTCCCTTGTACTTATCCATGTAAAGTCTTATTTGATTAATGGTTGAATCTATACATATTTTAAACCTCCCATTATTGTATGAAGAGTCTATATGTTAATAAACTGACTGGCTGACTCACCTTAACTGAACATTTGGTGTAAGAGCTGGGGGCAAGGGAAATGGAGAGGAAATGAAGCAGAGGCTCCTCCATGTTTCTGTTCTTCTCTTACCAGGAAATGAAGACTGTATCATCATGCCCACAGTTGAAGTAGCTCAGCATCCTTTCCTATCTGCATGTAAATGCATGGACCCAATGGGTAAATTATACCCTAGAACAAAATGTTTGTCTATAAGTTTTGGGAAAAAATAAGACAATGTGCAGAGACAAACAGAAAAAAAAAAAAGAAGTGCTTCCTTTCTCTCCTTCTCCAAACAATCTGCTATGTATGAAAGAACCTAAAATAGTAATCCTATTTCTGCCCTGAAAGGAGAGGCCTTTGGATCAGAAGGGGCACTTGTTATACTATATGAGTAATAAGCTAACTTTGCCTCAAGTCCTACTGGAGAATAATGCCAATTATCTCAAGGTTTTCCACTTTTATAAAACCTTTTTTTATGGCTGCCACTTTGAGCAAGTTGTTAAAAAACCCTGGTTGCTTACTTTAGGGTGAAAACAACTCTAGCTATTAGGAAGCTATGCACCAACAAAGTTAGCTGAAATCTATGCAGCAACAAGGAAAGTGGTAGACTAAACTCTCTGATTGTACAATTTGCACTAACGCTGATTTGAAAGGACAGAATTCTTCCTTCCTCTCAGAAAGATGAGAGATGATTCTGCCAGAAATATAGGAATCTGCATACTTCCCAAAGAGTAAAATACAAATTTAAGAACCTGACATTATAAAACCGTCCTATTTAATTGATTTCATACCATTTTATTCTGGCAGAGAGCTTGCACTTGGGCAAAAATGGCATTTTTGACTCCAGTCTATAGGGATTTTATAACTTTATCCACCTGCCCAACACAACTATGCCGAGGCGGGGAGTGATGGCTCATGCCTGTAATCCCAGCACTTTGGGAGGCCAAGGAAAGAGGATCACTTGAGCTCGGGAGACCAGTCTGGACAACACAGTGAGACCTTGTCTGTACAACAAACAAATAAACAAAACAAACATAACTATGCTCTTTGTCACTCAAACTCTCATTGTCTTTTTACATAATAAACACAGGTATTTACTCTCTTTCAGATATTTTATTTTTCTTATTCTGACATTAGGCTATGAGAAGTACAAAAGATCCACAAGTACAAAAAAATCTGTATACCTTTGCGGTAGTTCAAAAAAATGCAAGAGAACAAAACAATTTTTTGAGTAATATTCATCTCTACAGATCTGAGTGACAGTCCGCTTGAAACACCGCCATAAAAGTGGTAAAAAATGATTTGTGATTATGTTAAATTTTTGATGTCTCTTTCACTTGTTTAGGAAATTTGTCTTCTGACATTTATATTGGATAGATTCTTTACCTGTATTTTGCTGAAGCTCAATTCCCTGCCTCTTCAGGGCTTCAATGATGACACTTTTGTTTTTATAGTCAGCTAGTGATGTTTTGTCCAAAGGAAGATTCTGACAACAGCTTCAGCAGCAAGAAAATCTGGATATAGATTTATAGTTATTGTCCTTTCCAATGTAAAAAAAAAAAAAAAAAGTTGAAAAATGTT
>NW_016815677.1:250712-254883 GCF_001698545.2 Rhinopithecus bieti | reverse complement strand
TTGAAAAATGTTGATGACTTTTTCTTAGTGTTAATTTCTCTTCCTGCAAGGATTTAATTTCATACTCATGTTCAGGATGAATTACCTTTGATGCAGTTCTTTTTTTTCCAAAGTATTTTTAAAAAGCTTTCTTGAAAAGATGAATTCTTCTACCTATTCCTAGGATTCTGAGTAAAGATGACATACTGGAAGAGGGTAAGTCCAGGTTTATCTTTGTACTTTCTTACCTAATACCCTGTTGGACACAGAGAATTGAGATCTCCATGGATGTTCAGTAACTCTAGGAATGGCTGAAATTAAAAAAACAAAACCAAAAACTCACTTTATTTAATCATAGATAATAAACACAATGCCAGAAGGTTATAGACACAAAGGCCAAATGAACAATGAAAAGCCACATCAGAGGCTGCCTGACAGCTTAAGACTTTTTTTTCCTCTGCTTAATAAGAAATAAGTTATCATTGTCATCATCTTCCAAGCACCTCTCCTTTTTCTTCTGCTTGCCCCTCTTGCCCTCCTTGGGAGACTTGTCTTCTCTTGACATATGGTAATGCGATGAACGGTGAAAGAGCTTAGAAGGCTTCTGGGTTTTAAAACTGCCAGTAGAAGAGTAGGGTTTGGGACCCCTGGGAAAATCCTCATCCACTTCACGATGTCTGTCAGCCCTCCTGTGCTTCTCCCAGTTTCTATTCTTGTTCTTCATCTCTTTTTGTGTTTCTTTATTTTCTTGAGGCCACCTGTTGCTTTTCCATGAGGCACGGCCCTTCCTTATATCATGGTGGGGGTTCTCATTTGCTGCTTTTAGATAAGGTAGCTTGGATGGCTCTGGGATAACCCCATTTTTCTTGAGTACTGAAAATATAAAAGTATTTTGCATATTCAGCAGCTAAACAGTTCATGCTGAGCTTTCCTAAGTGTAAATAACAGACAGGGAAGTTAAAACATTTAAACATGTCAACAATATGACATCACTCACTAAAAATTAAATAGTTGTAGTTCTAAATTTCTGATTGCTAAAAATGAAACACATTCACAAATCCAATGATAGTTAATTATCCTTTTCAATAGTTTAATAAGGTTAAGCAATGGAGACAAGGACCAGTAAGAACAGTAATCGTCATGGCTTTGTGAAGAAAAGTCATGTCTGACCAATACAAGTTTCCCCAATGATGAAGACTCAGCCTTTGAAAATAAGGCAAAGTAAGATTTATAAAACGGCCTTTTGATGGTCTCATATATGACATTTCAATTACCCTCTAAAGATAAGGCCTGGCCACAGTATTTTAGGTGGATGTCAAACTGCCCAAGAGATTATTCCTCCAGGGTAGAGATCACTGGCTTTGAGGACTGTGTGCGAGTGCATGTGTGTGCAGGTATCTTAGAGGTTTTAGTGATAAAGCTGATGTTACGTTTTGTCAGAGCTTGACACACTTAATATGTGTCTCTGAGGGTAGTGATTCTGATATGGGTAGGTGGGAGATGAGGTTACAGTGAGAGATGAAAACTAGCAAGTCAACAGAATCTTTAAAGATTAAAAAAGTGGCCAATAAAAACTTTTAGCATAGACTTTTATTATAAAAATTTCAGTGGATCATAGTGAACACCTCAAAGCGGATTCAGGCTACAGATGTCAATACGACTAGCTAAAACAAAAAAACAAAATTGTTTTTCTCTGATTATAAAAGTCATAACTGCTCATTATAGAAAACTTAGAAAAAACAGAAAAGTATAAAGAACATAAAAAACAGAAAGCACACATAATCCTTTAATCTAGAGATGACATTTTCATGCAATTCTTTTTAATCCCTTTCTAATTTGGTTGCCTAATCATAATCTACAACTACTATAACTTCTATGTACAGTTGACCCTTGCACAATGAGTTTGAACTATATGGGTCCACTTAAATGTGGATTTTTTCAACCAAATGAGGACTGAAAATACACCATTCCACAGATTAGAAACTTGTGTATATGAATGGCTACTTTTTCCTATACTCAGGTTCTGCAGAGTCAACTACGGGACATAAGTATGTGCAGATTTTGGTAAATGAGGAGGTTCCTGGAACCAATATCCAGGGATAGCTGTAGATGACATACATTTTATATTAAATATGTAAAATATTCAGGAGCTGGGAGAGTAATTCCTCTACTTTCCTCAGAATTAGTACCTTCATTTTGGAAAAGTCTTGAACTAAGAGTCCAAAAAAGAAAAAGGCCAAAAGAGTCAGAAAATAAGGTATAGAACAAACTAAAAAATACAAAACTGTTTTGTTTTTAAAGCAAGAAAGGTAACTTGGAAAACCACCTTGGAGTAACAAGAAATAACAGAGGTAGAGAAAACTTAAATGATAAGATATTAATTTGGTGATAAAGAACCATGTGTGAAACAGTAAATACAGAAACCATAGAGGTGGTTGTGAACTTGGAGCTCTGCTTGCAGCGGTGGCCTATAAGAAATGACTTCTTCAGGGAAGCTCCAGGAACAAGTTAGCAGGAAAGCCTTTCCTTCCATAAAAAATACTGGAGAAATACAAATGGAAAAAAAAAATTACTTGTCAAACAGAAAAAAATCTCAAAGGAGCCTTTAAAAACTGCCTACACAGATGGATAGCAATATTTTCTGGACATTTCCTAAAATGATCACTGTAAAAAAAGTTTATTGTGATGAGACTGCAACATGGGATTATTTCTGAAGTGGGTGCTTGGTTTCTGGAGATCAAGAAAGTTCCAGTTTCTTTGGTAATTATTAAAAATACTTTCTATGCTAACCAACGACCCCCAAAGCAGGCAAAGACAGTACAAACACAGAAATTTAGAAACTACTGCAAACATGATCTAACTAGAAGTCTAGCAACATACCTTTTATTTTTTGTTTCAGTCTCTTCTCTCTCTCCTGAATTTCGTATTTGTCATCATAGTAGCAGATGAATGGAGATACTGGAGACGGGTCATACACTTCTCTTTCTGGACATTCCTACAAATTGTATTTAAAATTATGATGTCACATGGTCACACTGTTCAAAAACCTTTTTTGCAAGAGTCTGTAGCATGTTAATTAGAATGAGCCCCATATCACTGGTACCTCATGTGGTAGCTGTAGGACATGGTCCTTGCTGGGGTGCTGGGAGGGTCACCCAGCCCTAAATCGCACTGTGTTATTCTTTCAAGCTTGAGTTTTCTTCCCTTACTTCTTTACCTATGAAACC
Organism: Rhinopithecus bieti; assembly: GCF_001698545.2. Lineage (NCBI taxonomy): Eukaryota > Metazoa > Chordata > Mammalia > Primates > Cercopithecidae > Rhinopithecus > Rhinopithecus bieti. Next base: position 251,677 of record NW_016815677.1, on the reverse strand, counting down.
CTTCATATCTTTTTTCAGCCTTCTCTGCCTAACTCCTTTCACAGTCTGAGGTAGCAGCCTTGCCCCTCTGTTGGTGGGTTTATGTTATTTGGCCTCATGTTAGTATAACTCCTTTGCTTGTCCATCACTTCCAAAAGGAAGCTTATTTTAACTCAACATTCACTGCTTATAGGGGTAGTGATTCTTATGCTGGGGGGTAGGTTGGTGGTAGGTTATGCCTAGTTTAAAACTGTTCCTAGGTCATTGTGAGACACCTCAAAAGAAGTTTCTCTTCTTGCTTCCCCCACCCAAGTTGAAATCCCTACTCTTACTAATTTTCCCAGGACAGCTTCCTACTCTCATGACTCTGGCCTCCATACAGCTAGTATTTCCCAAATCCACAGTCTTTGGCCTGAATCACTCACCACATAGCAGGCTTTTGTTTATCATGATCTGTGACACATATCCATTCAGCATGTTTGAAATCTTTTCTTTTGGAACTTTCCCCTTTCTGCCTCTGCCATCTTGCCTAAAAGTTACTTTAAAATGTTGTTTCTTAGCTAAGTAATGAAAAACAATTAGAATATATTTTAAAGAGTAAGTGAAAAATCCACATAAAATTGAGCCAAGTCTGAACTAACCAAGCTAGCAGCCAAACATTTAGGTACTTAATTTGTAGTTAAAAAATTATAAATCACTCCAAACACACACTTAAGTATAAAAAATAATTAAAAACCTATATTCATCCTCATATAAAACCATAACATTTTACCTTAGTTGCCTTGTTTTTCCCCCAAGAATAAAGTATACTGATATAACTGAAATCCTGTGTAAGTCCTTCCCATTTTGCGCTCATCTCCTTCCCTTTCCAGAAGTTACCACCATCATCAAGTTGAAGTCGGCCATTCTCATGTGTTTTTATACTCTTATTGATGAATATTCCAGTGAACAATGATGTAAGTTTTATTTTTATTTTATTTTATTTT
>NW_016815677.1:233293-249157 GCF_001698545.2 Rhinopithecus bieti | reverse complement strand
AAAAAAAAAAAAAAAAAAAAAAGCAAATTGTGATTATGCAAAGGTAACAGAGGTCCTGATACACTCAACTAATACTCATTTCAGCAGAATCTTTAACTCTCCCAGTCCCTGTTCCCCCTTTCACACTCTCCTGGAGTAATCTTTGTATAGTGACTACTATTGTCCTTGCTTCCCCCAGCTACAGAATGAGTGATATTAGGGAAGGGCAATGTCATATTTACCTTAGATCTAGTCTTTCACATGAGGAATGCATTTAATAATAATATGTGTAAGGCTGGATTTCTGGACATTGAAAGGGAGGAGGTCCACAAACATCTTTAACCCCCTGCATAATTCCCCATTTAGGTCTTGTATGGTCTAGACTGATGTGACTACACAGTGCTATATCATACTACAAATGTTTTCCAAAGCTAAATGTAAATTATATTTTGATTATCCACATCGCTGGTCCCCTCCATTAGCACAGACAATTGATAGTTGGCTATATAATTTATCTACTATTCTGGATTAGCCACACCAATGATCTTCTTCATTAGTGTAAATAATCTAGAGTTCCTCATCTATGGCAGTCATGAGGCTGCCAAATTTGCTTTATTGCAAATTAAAAATTATCTAAATCTAGATTTTAGGGATAAATTCCACATGCTTTTAATATATTTCCTATCTGCCTTAACAGAAGTGAACTAGTAAGCATCCAACTATAATTGTTTTTCTTTAATTGAACAAACATAAATGCTAAAATTATACCCCTCTGCTTTAAAAAGGTAAGCAAGCATAAATTGTACATCTATGTGATTTGTGTGGTAATGGAAAGCTTATGTGAGTATGTTCCCTAAAGGTATTGACAACATCTGAATGTTTAGTAATGAGGAATGGACAGAGCAGTAAAAGATCTAGAGATGATAATTCTGTAAAAGAAGTCTTCTCGGCTGGGTATGGTAGCTCACTTCTATAATCTCAACACTTTGGGAGGCCAAGGAGGGAGGATTGCTCTGAGGTCAGGAATTTGAGACCATCCTGGGCATCATAGTGAGACCTTGTCTCTACAAAAAATAAACAAAATTAGCTGGGCACAGTGGTGTGTGCCTGTAATCCCAGCTACTGGAGAGGCTGAGGTGGGAGGATCACTTGAGCCTGGGAGGGCAAAGCTGCAGTGAGCTGAGATATGCCCACTGCACTCTGAACCCTGTCTCAAAAAAAGTCTTCTCTACTTCGTGCTGAGAGATTTCCTGTACAACTTCTCCGCTTTGGAGATAAAGAAATGGGACCAAAGAGAAAAAGTGGGTTGTTTATGTCACATGGTTGAGTCCGTAGCAGAGCAAAACTGGAACTGAGGCTCAGAGCTCATCTTGGCTTTCATAAGCTATGTCTCATCCCCACAGTTGCTGCTGCCCCAATATGGAAGATAAAATTTATCTGTTTATGGATTCTGTTCAGCACTTTTCTTCTCCAGTTGCCCTACAATGTAGGGCTCCAGTTCCCAAGATCCACATCAGTGATGTGTCATAGTTGGAATTCAAGTGGTAACCTGCAATACTACCCACCCCATCCTATTGCTCATACTTCTCATTTTGGGGACTCCCAACACTCTGCACACTTTCTGCTTCCTGATACCAGATCTGGTTTGATATTAGTTTATCTTGGTTTCTAGGCTACTAGAAGCCTACCTGGAGACTGGGAATAATACATTCCTTTCTAAGAATTTTCTACTTTCTGTGCCACTGCCTTTCCTCCACTGCCTCAAGATTCCCAGAAGTATGGGCTCTGAGCCTATTCTTATTACATCCTTTCTCTGAAATGAGCTGCTGCTGTTTCATACTTAATGTGGCATTTGCCTAGTGGACTCATGCCAAGCTCTCAACGAGAAGCTTCTTCTGCTTTGATGCTTCGGCATCTAGAACACACACAGTTTGGCCTTTTCAGTTGGGTTGGCTGGATAGGGAATCTGGGCATCTGTGGGGTAGGTGGGCAAGTCAATGATGCAGCATCTGTTTTTTCACCACTGAATGTCAGGGTTTACATGTATGGGATGTAGATTTAACTGAACATTGTACCAGGGAAAACTGGAGAACTAAGTAGAAAATCTAAAATCAGGCCAGGCACGGTGGCTCACACCTGTAATCCCAACACTTTGGGAGGCCGAGGCGGGTGGATCATCTGAGGCCAGGAGTTCGAGACCAGCTTGGCTAACATGGTGAGACCTCATTTCTACTAAAAAAAATATAAAAAATTAGCTGGGCATGGTGGCGTACACCCATAATCCCAGCCACTCGGGAGGCTGAGGCAGAAGAATTGCTTGAACCTAGGAGGTGGAAGTTACAGTGAGCCGAGATCACACCATTGCACTCCAGCTTGGGCAACAAGAGCAAAACTCCGTCTCAAAAAAAACCAAAAAACAAACAACAATAACAACAAAAAAACACAATGAAAATCTAAAATCAGCCAGGCGTGGTGTCTCATGCCTGTAATCCCAGCACTTTGGGAGGACAAGGCAGGTGGATCACCTGAGGTCAGGAGTTCAAGACCAGCCTGACCAATATGGTAAAAACCCATCCCTACTAAAAATACAAAATTAGCTGGACATGGTAGCAGGTACCTGTAATCCCAGCTACCTGGGAGGCTGAGGCTTGAACCCGGGAGGAGGTGACAGTGAGCTGAGATTGCACCACTGCACTCCAGCCTCAGAAACAGCAAGACTCCGTCTCAAAAAAAAAAAAAAAAAAAAAGAAAAAAAGAAAATCTAAAATCGTGCTATGGCTGTGTCAAAACAATTGTGTTTATAAGAAATCAAGAGAACTGCTATCATACTGTTGACTATCATATTTGTCTGACTGATTTTATCAGCTTTATTAGTTTTATCTCAACCTGTTCATGTACATGTAAGATAATTAGAGGAATATGCTCTGATAGCTTGTTACTCTAGCAGGGAGGAAAGGGGTAAATCAGTTGAAAATATATTAAGTCTTACTTTAATGTTTATTAAAAAGTAAGTAGTTAGAGTTACATTCTTTTTGAGTTCATCTTTCAGAAAACACTCCCTGACAACAGAATGCTTTATGCCCAAATGTCATTCAAACTTACGTGTCCATAATGGCCTTTTTGCGCGCAGTGATAGCAATATGCTAAGGCTGATGGTCTTGAAGGGGTCTTCGGTTTTTTGGGTGGTCCAGGTTTGGTCTGCAACATGAATATTTGTGAGGGTTTGTTGATGTTAGAAGAAAATTAAAACCTCATTCTTTCCAAAAGACGTTATAGGTAAGGGATTCCTTAGAAGTTTCTTAGAATTTGGTATCGAGACCTGTATTCAGGCAATTCTATATATTAAAGTATATAACATGGTAAGAACAATTCTTTTACTCTTAATGTCAATGTGTGCTTTCCTCTCCTTCCTCCCTCCTCATTCCATTCGGCATTGTGTCAAGTACTGTGTTCAGTATTCAACACAGTATAATGGGCCAGTAGAACATGAGAGGCATATACATAACTACAAAACAACGTCAATACAGTGACAGTAGTATGTACAGGGCATTAACGGAGTGGTGAGGGGGGACTCCCCCACCAGCGGATGGGGTTAAAGAGGGGTCAGAGAAAGTTTCCCTGAAGGTGTAAAACTAAAATTTACTCTCAAATGAGGTGTAAATCAAATGGAGAATCTTAGGCAGAGGGAGCAGAACAAACAATGACATAGAACTAAAAAAGAGCATACATGCTGCCAAAATATGACATACATAGCCAGGTGTAAATGGAAGACAAAGCTGGAGAAAGCAGGGCACAAGAATGGAGGGCCTTGTTTAAGTCAAGTAAAGGAGCAGGAGCTTTACCCAGTTTTAAGTGTCGAAGTTAGGACAGTTAGAGTTGTAGTTTGGGGTAGGCACGGTGGCTCACACCTGTAATCTCAGCACTTTGGGAGGCTGAGGTAGGCGGATCACGAGGTCAGGAGTTCAAGACCAGACTGGCCAGCATGGTGAAACCCCGTCTCTACTAAAAATACAAAAATTAGCTGGGCACAGTGGTGTGCACCTGTAGTCCTAGCTACTCCAGAGGCTGAGGCAGGAGAATCACTTGAACTTGGGAGTCGGAGGTTGCAATGAGCCAAGATCGCACCAATGCACTCCAGCCTGAGCGACAAAGCAAGAATTCCATGTCAAAAAAGGAAGGAAGGAAGGACGGACGGAAGGAAGGAAGGAAACTGGTGTCACTTGGTCATTGAAAAGATGTGGGGAACGAGGGAAAGGAAAAATCAGGATGCCTCCATATTTTGAACTTGGGTGAACAATGACTGATTCAGAAAAAGAAAAAGACAGAGGAGCAAGTTTAGAGGGAAAGTTGATGAAGACAGTCTTAGATATGGAGTATCCAGGTGGGGATCTCCAGGAGGCAGTTTCTATGTAGAGACAGAAGAGTCTGAGCTGGAGAGTAGATCTGAAAGTAATCAGCAGAAGAGTGAAGGCTGAAATCACTAGAGTGGACAGGATCACCATGGACAGTGTAAGAGTGGCTGTGGGCTGAGGAAGGAACCTGAAGACATCAATGCTTAAGGGGCGGGCAGAGGAGCCTGTGAAATGGGACACAGAAGGGAAGGTTAAAGGATGCAGAGACATAGGAGAATACAGTAACAGACCTTAGAGAGTTGTTTCAAGACGGATGAACTGATCTACAATGTCAAATATAGCAGAGAGGCCTAGTGAGATTAGGACTGAGAAACACCCATTCAGAGTGGCAACTGCTCACAGATAACCTGTGAAAATTCTGAGATATTCTAGAAAGAGTACAAGGCAGCAGGATGAATAGTAAAGTGATGCATACAAAGGTGGTAAAATGATAAAAAGAGCAAAGAAATCATTATTCATAAAAGCCAGGATCTGTGAACTTAACCCAGAATTTTTTCTTTTCTTTAAATCCAGGTTACTCCCAGTGAGCAGAAACAGCACACAGGATTTTGGCATAGCTGCAATTTTCTGTTACTTCAACATGGCAATAGTTAACTTGTGTGTGTACTACATAACTAATTTATTCTTTTGCACATGTATTTTACATACTTTTCAGTATGTATATTAGATTGTTTGAAAGGTAACTGTAATTGTGGTTTCTGCCAGTTAATAGCAAGAACCTCCTTTGCACCAACCTATTATTTCAGAATAAAAAATGTTTTAAAAAATTGAATGGAAGTTGTAGGAGAGAGAAGTTATGTATTGAGAAGCATCAAGGGGCAGAATAAGATGAAGCAGTACCCAGGAAGGGGATTTGGTAGAGTCTGTTTATAGAATGGGAAAGACTTGAACATCTGGGAAGGACAGTGGAGATGGAGAAGTTGAAACCAGAGGAGGAAAGGAGATGATGGACACAGACCTCTGAGGAGGTGGTGGTTGTAAACAGGAGAAGAAAAACCTAATCCCTGCACACCCCCACGCTTTGGGGAGACTGGAAGAAAAGTTAAGGATCGGCTTAAATGTGGATCACTTTATTTCTTATGTTGTTTATTGAGAGTCCTTAACAAAGAGTGCTAGTCTGCCAACTAATTTTTTCTTTTTTGGACTCTGTTGCCCAAGCTGGAGTACAGAGGCACAATCATGGCTCACTGCAGCCTCGAACTCCCAGGCTCAAGCAATTCTCCCAGTTCAGCCTCCCAGGTAGCTGAGACCACAGGGGTGCACCACTACGCCTGGCTACTTTAATTTTTATATTATTTTAAAAAAATTTTGGTAGAGACAGGGTCTCGCTGTGTTGCCCAGGCTGGTCTGGAACTCCTGGGGTCAAGGGATCCTTTCACCTTGGCTTCCTAAAGTGCTGAGACTGCAGGCATGAGCCACTACGGCCAGCCCTAATTTTGTTTTTTGAGACAGCACCTTGCTCTGTCGCTTAGCCTGGAGTACAGCGGCACAATCTCAGCTCACTGCAACTCCACCTCCTGGGCTCGAGCAATCCTTGGGTTTCAGCCTCCTGAGTAGCTGGGACCATAGGTGCATGCCACCACGTCCAGCTAATTTTTGTATTTTTAGTAGAGATGGGGTTTTGCCATGTTGCCTAGGCTGGTCTCAAACTCCTGGGCTCAAGTGAATTGCTTGCCTTGGCATCCCAAAGTACTGGGATTATAGGCGTGAGCCAACGTGCCCAGGCCCCTAATTTTGTTTTTAATGTTGCAAACAGGTGGTTTGTAAAGGTTTTATTTCCTTGATATAGGAAAATAATAAATAGGTTATAAAAATATTCTTCAGGTCGGGCACGGTGGCTCATGCCTATAATCCCAGCACTTTGGGAGGCCGAGGTGGGTGGATCATCTGAGGTCGGGAGTTTGAGACCAGCCTGACCAACATGGAGAAACTCCATCTCTACTAAAAATAAAAAAAAAATTAGCCGGGCGTGGTGGCGCATGCCTGTAATCCCAGCTACTCGGGAGGCTGAGGCAGAAGAATCGCTTGAACCCGGGAGGCGAAGGTTGCAGTGAGCCGAGATTGTGCCATTGCACTCTAGACTGGGCAACAAGAGCGAAACTCCATTGCAAAAAACAAAAACAAAAACAAAACCCAAACCCAAACCAAACCAAACCAAAACAAAAAAAACTACTTCAAACAACTTTACTTTCAGCTCTTATTCCCTAAAATGAAAAACTGTAGCAAAACAATAACCTCAACAATCTTTTCTACTGAAAATAATAAATGAAAGCTACACAAAATGGAATTTACAACCTCAGGTATTATCAACTGGGATATAATAAAATAACAAGGGTTTTATATTCTGCAATTAAAATGGGGTTCATAAATTAAGACTAGCTAAAAGTCATTAAACAGTTTTTTTTTTTTTTTTTTTGAGATGGAGTCATGCTCTGTCACTCAGGCTGCAGCACAGTGGCACGATCTCAGCTTACTGCAACCTCACCCTCCTGGGTTCAAGTGATCCTCCTGCCCCAGCCTTCAGAGTAGCTGGGATTACAGGCACATGCCAGCACACCTGGCTAATTTTTGTTATTTTTAGTAGATATGGGTTTTTGCCATGTTGGCCAGGCTGGTCTTGAGCTCCTGACCTCAAGTGATCCACCTACCTCAGCCTCCCAAAATGCTGGGATTAGAGGCGTAAGCCACCGCGCCCGGCCTAAACAGAGTTTTAACAGGTAGGCATATAAGCCGTGTATCACTTATTGCAGTGGTTCACAAACTTCTTCACATAGAACACTGTGAAGACATGAAATTATTAAGCAGAAATGATTTTCCACCCACAAAGATAGCTATATTATTTGATGTGACATCAAATTGCAGCCACAAGCATACATGGCTTAAGAGAAATAAAAACAAGAGAGATGGTGTCATAGATGTGAAGGTAGAATGGATGTTACAAGGAAGAAACCATTAAAAGCTACTGATGGGTTATACAAGATGAAGACTATGATATCCACTGGACTTAGCAAATAGGAAGTTGTTGGCAAATGGAGAAACTATTGTGAGTAGTTTCTTTTGAGGGGTAGAGGTACAAGCCAGATTGTAATGGATTTATTATAAGTAGAAAGCTGCTGAAGAACAGAACATAGATGACTTTTCCAAGAATGAGGCTGTGTATCCAAGAAGGGAAGGGGACAAGTAGAGCAGAATACAAGTCAAAGGATGCCTCCATCAGTGAGATTTATCAGAGTGCTGGGCCCATGGCATGAGTGTATGCATGCATTTCTTCATTAATTTGTTCAAAAAATCATTATTGAGTGCCTAATACATGCCAGACATTGTTCTAAAATTAGGTAACTGAGAAGTGAGCAAGATAAAAATCATTGCTCACTTCTCTAGTGGTGAAAGATAAACAGAGTCAATAATACACAAACATAAAAAATATTAGCGAAAAATAGTATGCAAACAATTAAAATAGTTATGTGAATGAGAATCACTAGTGGTGACTTAGATTGACTTTTTCGGGGAAGCCTCAACCAGGATGGTCCTTTCTTATAACAAGAAAAGCCAGGTATGTGATGCCTGGGGAAACACCATTCTTGGCGTAAGGCATGGGGAACGAGTAGTACAAAGCCCTAAGGTAGGAACAAACTTACCATATTTGAGGATTTGAAAAAAATACCTGTAAATTTGGAAGTGGAGTAGGTGAAGGAAGAGTGAAAGAGGAGGTTCTAGAGGACAGGGAGGGACTAGATCACTTAGGGCTTTATAAATCAGGATGAAGAATATCAGATTTGTTTTAAGTGGCATGGGATGCCCATGATGGGTCTGAAGCTAATGGTAGGCTATCAATAACTAGTTGGTAGCTGTCAGCAGGGATTGTGATGATAAAAAGGGTCATCTCTCTCCAAATAATAAATGCTCTCTGAAAAGGTCTATGTTCACAAATTTTTCTATTTATGTTTGTGCAAATATAAGACATATCTTTTAATTTAATTTTTTTTAGGAGATGGGGCTCTTGCTATGCTGCTGAGGCTGGTCTCGAACTCCTGGGCTCAAGCAATCCTCCTGCATTGGCCTCCAAAAGCACTAGGATTATAGAAGTGAACCACTGTGTCCAGCTCGTTTTACATTTTTTAATGGCTAAAATAATAATAATCACCACAGAATAGTTTACAACACATGAAAATTATGTGAAATTCAAATTGCAGTCTATAAATATTTATTGGAACACAGGCACACACATTAGTTTACAAATTTTCTATGGTTGATTTCATGCTATAAGGATAGAATTATAACAGAGACCATATGGCCTGCCAGGCTAAAGTATTTACTACTTGGCTCTTTATAGAAAAAGTTTGCTGACCCCTGACCTAGAACATAGGAAGTGTTCAATAAACAAATAGGTGGTGAATGAGTAGGTATTAAAGACTTCAACTGAGAGTGGAAATAAGTTATGCACCAATAAAGGTGGCAAAAGTAGATACAAACACTGAAAATCTCTGCTACTAATTGAGGACATAAGAAAAAGTTTCGTGGAATTTTTCCGAATTTATTTTATTGCCTAAATTTGAGGAAATAACAGGTAGTTCTCATGTATTTATCCCTTAGTAGGAATTTTTAATTCAAAGGTTACTGAGTTCCTACTTTGTACAACACATTGTAATAGACACCGTGAGGAATATGGAGATAATAGACGGAAGAGCAAATATAGTAAAGATTTTAAAAGATGAAAGCACTAGGGAGGCTGAGGCCTACACAATGGAATTAAGTGTGCATCAAATACATATTTTCTACTAAAAAACTGCATCAGCACAATTTCTTCTAAGATGCTGTTAGGCCAGAGCCTGAAAGAACAAATAATATGTCTTGCTGCTATAGAATGAATCCTAAATGAGTTATTTAGATTTTAAAGAATTAAATATTTTACAACCAATAACGTGCACATAGCATACAATTCAAAAGACACTAAGAGATAGGGTAAGAAGTCCGTCTCTCACTTCTGTTCTCACTCAGTTCCCCTTTCCTCAACGGCAACTACTATTACCAGATTCTTGTGTTCACAAAGACAGTACAGGCATATACAATTGTATGGATACGCGTATGTACTATATATGCACACACACATAATACAAAGATATATATTTGGCTTATTCAAAGAAAAAGCATGAAGAAAAGGATTTTAAGGACTGGGGGCAATCAAGGGCAAAATTGGCAAACTCTTCCTAAGACCCAGATGCTCTGATAAAATTTAGTTATCCAATGCATTTTGGGATTATGTTCTAAAGTGGGCTCCACTATTTACTAGCTATGTGACCTTAGTCAAGTTATTTACATGGTCGTTCCTTCATTTTACTCATCTGTAAAACGGGGATAATAATAGTAAGAGTGCTCCCTCATTAACACTGCTGTGAGGCATAAATGAAACTTACTCATCTTACATAACAACCTATCAGTAAAACCTGACCAGGTGACCACTTCCTCTTGATACAGACTCTTCATTCAGCTTCCCAGACAACATGCTCTCCTAGTTTTCTTCCACTTCATCGGCTATTTCTTCTGCAGTCTCCTTTGTTGGTTTCTATCCATCTCTCTGTCCAATTACACTGCAGTGCCCCAGGGCTCAGTCCTTAGACTGCTTTTCTTCTCTATTTAATCTGCTGTCATCTAACAGTATAGATTTACATTAACCTTTACCCTTGCCATTCTAAAATTCTATCTTCAGCCTTGATCTCTGTTAACTCTACACTCAGGTATCTCTACTAGAAAGTCTAACCGGCACCTCAAATTTAGTTAGTTAAAATCAAATTCTGTTCTTCCCCCACTCCAAATATGTTCCTTCCAAAAATCTTTCCCATCTCATCGGCAACTTTATCCTTCCACTTGCTTAGGCCAAAAATGAACAACCTTAACTCGTCTCTTGCTTATATCTCATACCCAGCCCATCAGCAAAGCTTGTTGGCTCTGCAAATACATTCACCTCTTTCCACTCTACCAGTACTGTCCTGGTCCAATTACTCAACTCTCGTTTGTATGATTACAAGAACATCATAATTGGTCTCTTTGCTTCTATCCCTGCCCTCTACAGCCTACTCTAAATATAAGATGATCCTTATAGCGTGCAAATCAGAACATATCACTTTTCAGCTCAAAACTCTCTAATAAGTTTCTCATCTCAGAGTAAAAGCCAAAAACTTTACAATGGCCTGTAATTTTCATCTTCCCACCTCTCTAACCTCATCTCCTACTACTTTCCCTCACAGCAAGCCTGTCATGCTAGCCTTTTCACTGTTCTCTGAATACCCCAGACAAACTTCCACCTCAGTGCTTTGCACCAGCTTCTTGATCTGCCTGGATCACTCTTCCTCCAGATTTAACATGGTGCTCTCCTTCACTTCCTTCAAGCCTTGGCTCAAATGTCATCTTCTCAGTAAGGCCCTCCTGACCACCCTATTTAAAATGGCTAGCTCCCTCCAATCTGTACTCCCTATCCTGCTGCACTGCCATTTTATTTTAAAAAGACCAACCAACCAACCAACCAAACAAACAAACAAAACTCTCCACGGCACTTATCATATCTGACATACTATATATTTTACTACCTATCCACTCCCAACCCTACCCCCAGGCTAGGAGAAAGTAAGTTCTGTGAGGGCAGGGATTTTTGTCTGGTTTTGTTCACTGCTGTACTTCAGCTCCTGGAATAGGGCCAGGCATATAGGAGTAGTTCAGTAAATATTAATGAATGAGTAATGAGGTAATGCATAAGTAAAGCACATGGCCTATAGTAAGCATCCAATACAATTTAGCTACTGTTAATAAAAATGTGCATACTTTGGGAAATTATTAATTTTTTATGTCCTTAAGGGAAAACCTATAAAATCATGCTTAAATATATTTAAAAGCTTGAATAAATTAATAATACAGCTTCCTTATTGTCTCCCCTTCTTCACACTGAGAATGTGGTATATACTCTGACAAAATCAGGAAAGAATTAGCAATGCAAAGTGAATAGGAACTCAGTCTTATAGTACCAGGAACAAAGAGATCCTTCTTAATCGAGATTTTGAAAGCATGTTTCATGTTGATACTTCTTATTTTAAAGGAATCTCAAATTTAACCCCTGAAAGAAATGTAAACGTGGATGTTCATTCATCTGAATAATGTCACTAGTTAAAAACTTCCATTATTACTAATAAAAATAGCAACAGTATATTGTGCTATGAAATTCTAAACTGTTTCACAATAATTAATTAGTAAATGACATGACAAACACTATCTACATACTCTCATTTTAATAAACTATCATGTACTAGGGCTTAATAGGAATGAAATCAGCCTAGATCTTACCTAATTAGAGAACATTTCTGTATTAGAATACAGTACTGAAAACTCAATAGTGGTTTCCAGTGGACAAGTTTTCATACTATGATCTAACAAAAATCTCTAAGCTATTTAAAGTGTTAGAATTAGAAATTTGTGACTCAATACTTATGCCTTGGAGCATGTCTTTATTTTTAATTAACAATAAAGGTCCAATTTAAAGCAGAATGTGTCAACTGATTAGCTCTAAGTTCAGGGTTCTGTCATACATGCCTGTACTGCTGACAAAAGTTAAATGCAAGGCAATGAATGTAGTTTTGTGAACTTTTTTAGGTCAAAAAATTTATCTAAAGACTTTGACCCAATGAATACCAAATTAACTACTTATAAAAGCAGGTCTTTTGTACTTCTTCTTTTTATTTTTTATTACAGACATTTAAATAATCTATATTTGTAGGGTGATATCTTGGAGATTACTTTACTATCAATATATAGAAGTAATAACCTGGTAGATAGCATTACCTATGAAAGGTCCATCCCATCTGCTATTCTTGCTGAAAGCTTTTCATGCACCAGTAAACTCAGTAAATATCAGAAGATAAAGCATAAGCCTACCACGCCACGGATTTACTCCTAATGTCTCCTCAAAGTGCAGCCCGATGCAACGATTACAAATGATTTTCTTCTAATGTCATTTTACATAACCCTTTTTTCTGCATGAGTAGTTAGTGTGGAATGAATGAATGAATGCCATTAAAACAGTTAATCATTATCTGGGACACTGGCCTTACTCCCTTCACTACTAGGAATCTCCATGACAAAGGCCAAGAGCTAGAGCTGCCTCAGTGTCCTATTTCTAACAGTAATTTTTTATGCAAATGAACCTGCTGGGCATCTCCCTCTGTGACCTTCAGCTGCCCTTATCTAAACTGACTTTGATCCAATGAGGGCTTGCATCTAGCTGAAGCTCATTACTATATAGGATATGTAATCAATTTTACTAATTAAAGGGTATTTTCTATTCTGTGAATGCAAAATGGATTTATTTTTATAATCACACATATGCTTAAAGACTACACTATGTGTTTCTATTTATTAATCCAGTTCGCTATATGAACATATATTAAAAAGCAAATATATTAAATACCTGAGGTAAATGCATTCATAACCAAATGTAACACTGAGAAAAGAAGAGCCTGGCTCCAATCTTACTGACTAAATCACATGTGCACAAGCATCTCTTCAATCAATATGATTTTCATGTTTGAGAACAACCTTATTCTCTCATATTTCCAAATCAATTTATTCTTTCTATAAACTCACTAATAGGACAAGCTTTATCCCAATAGTCATGTATCTAAAAAACCTAACCCAAGTAATCAAACAGGACTTCTCAAGAAAATGTTACCCCAAATCAAAAGCTTGTCATCATATTCAAAGTCTATTAGTTGATGTGATGTAATAGCATCATTTTGGAATTTTAGCAGAACAAAAGTTTAAATTTAAAATATACCTTTCTATTTCAAGATATTGCTTTTCTTTTCTTTTCCTTTTTTTTTTTTTTTTTTTTAAGACAGAGTCTTACTCTGTCGCCTAGGGTGGAGTGCAGTGGTGTGATCTTGGCTTACTGCAACCTCCATCTCCTGGGTTCAAGCGATTCTCCTGCCTCAGCCTCCTGAGTAGCTGGGACTATATAGGCATCCGCCACCACGCCTGGCTAATTTTTGTATTTTTAATAGAGATGGGGTTTCATCATGTTGGCCAGGTTGGTCTCGAACTCCTGACCTCAAGTGATACACCCATCTTGGCCTCCCAAAGCACTGGGATCACAGGCGTAAGCCAACGCACCCAGCCAAGATATTGCTTTCTACTAGCTACTCTAGAAATCAGACATACTTTTCTAAATTTTTATTTCATTTTATAAAGAGTAGTCAGGGAAAGAAGAATGTATACTTTCCCTTTCCTTTGGGATTGTTTAAAATATGAACACCAATAGAATTGTAATTAGTATATATCCAAGGGGTAGGAGTGGGTCTGGAATATCTGGGGCCCAAAAGAATCAAATAAAGAAACCTAAAAGTTAGGCACACTGTTTTATAATGAACTGAACCAAAGCGGAGGCTGTGAGACAACAAAGATGATGCTGTATTACAAAAAAGCCAAAAACTGTTCCCTTTCTTCCCTTTAAGGTGTTTTTCTGAGGTGGATCCTCACACCTGGGACCTGAACTCTAGGCCTACTTCAACTGTGGTTTTGGACAAAGTCTTCCATTTGTATACTGTTCTGGCAAATATTCACAGTATTAACTTCCCTTTCAGGAATACTAGGGGAATTTTCTCCAAGCTAATGGCTTTAGAATTATTTTAAATAGTGCTTCCTCTATGAAGTTTTTAAAGCTTTTATTTTTTCTTAGTGAAAAAACAGAATTCCCTGTATTCCAGTGGACATTGCTACTAATTTTCCTCACATGTTAAAAATGG
The DNA here is from genome assembly GCF_001698545.2 of Rhinopithecus bieti. Classification (NCBI taxonomy): domain Eukaryota; kingdom Metazoa; phylum Chordata; class Mammalia; order Primates; family Cercopithecidae; genus Rhinopithecus; species Rhinopithecus bieti. The sequence goes on along the minus strand of NW_016815677.1, from coordinate 234,981 downwards.
CATTCAAAGTACCATGTATATCATATATACATAATATTTTTATGTGTTAAAAAACTATGTCATGTACCCAACAGACTCTCAATCCATTGGGTAATTCCTTAATTAGGCAGATTTTTGAAACATGTATTATGTACACAACAGACCGGAACGCCTCCTTTGGAGCATTTTCTAGTCTATCGGGTGATTACATCATTAAGCCACACATGCTACGTAGAAAAAATCCTTATGAAAATTCATGAAAAAATGTACAGCCCATCATTAGCATGCAGCAGACATGTATGCTTTTGATATTTTCTCTGCTAAAAAAAACAAAAAAACAAAAAAACAAAAAAAAAACAAAACAACTACATGAAGTAATTAGTCCAGGTCATGAAAACATGGGAAAGGTACCAGACACTGGTGAAAATAAAAAAAGTAAAAAAAATGCATCTCTCATGGTTTACCTGAGAGTAATTTGCCTTACTGGAAAAAAGATTCTTAAAGAGTGTTCATTTGAACTGCAGAATAAAGTGTGTTGTTTTAGTTATTTGATATTTCCTGTATCTCTGTAACTTCCTCCCTACTTCTCTTTCGGATACACTGAAATTTTATAAACCAATGGGTTGAAAGGTTGCGGATGATCAATCATTCAAGGCCTTGAACTACTTTATGTTTGTATACTTATGTCTTCATTTTATGTAGTCAAGAGTGTAAGGAATTACATAATTATATCTTTTTCAGTAAATCGAAACTACATTAAAGTAATGTAAACAGATATAAATTGTTGGTATAACTTCCAATAGTGAAAGGGTTATATCTTCACAACATTAACCACTATGCAAAATCTAAAATATAATATATTTGAAGACTAAAAAGAAGCATGAGTTTTATAAAAATGAGCTATTAAGCCTTTTAATTTATAACCTTTCTTTTGTAAATGGGACACTCCCCCTGTCAAAACAACCCCACCAACAAAAAGAAAACCTCAGTAAGCAGAGAACAATGAACATATGCAACACAGTAAAGATCAGAGTAATTCACTTCCTGAATGCTCCAAATCTTCGTGGCTTAAAAAGCATCCCAATTTTCTCTAAAGGTAGTAGCATTTATTCATTGGGCCATAGCTAATTTTACATGGAATGCAAAAATGTTAGTTTAAGTTTAATATACCACCCTATTTAAATATTTCCAATGTAGCTCTCAAAGTGCAGAGCTATCCCTCCGTCTATTTTAATTTTAAAGTAAGTTAGCAAAGGCTTCCTTCTTAATCCCCAGAGACTACCTACATAGTGACACAAACGCACAAATTTATGACAGCAACATAAATGCTCTTCTGAAGTAATGTGCAACATTAAGTGAAAATCGTTTCCTGGAAAGATATTATAGGTATCTATATTTTATTTGCCATCTTAAACATATCTGAGTCTTTATGGCCTTATTTTAAAATGTATTTCCTTTTATATTTCCTGGTGCAAATGGACTGCATAAATAAGCAATGTGCTATGAGGCTTCAGACCAGCCGATAAAACCTTTCAATTTTCATGCCAGCTTCTTCTTTTGTAATTCAAATCCGCCTGGAAACTGGCAGCTCTGAAAACTGAAACAAGCACTGCCACAAATACCTTGTAATGCTATCGACCTTGTCTGCCCATGCAGTGAGAAAGGGGGATGCGTATGTGTCTGCAGCCATCCAGATAACACAACTCATT
>NW_016815677.1:225916-233146 GCF_001698545.2 Rhinopithecus bieti | reverse complement strand
TGGGGATAACAGAAGCCAGCCCCAGACTGTGCACCAAAAGCAGTCATTACCAGGCGAGCTGGAGAATAAGTCTCTTCAAAATACACAGTGCATTTAAAACCATATATGAGGCTGAGCCACTGCTGTCATTACCAATTTTAATTTAGCTCCTTCAGTTTGCCAGCCAGATAAACTCTTTAGTGCTGTTTTTTAATCTATTTGCCACATTTTATATTTAAGATTATAGTAATATGGACAGAAGAAGGAATCACTTTTAGGGGAAATAAAGAAATAGATCCGCTTATCGGCACCCATCAGAAAGTTCATTAATCAGCCAGGCTTTGTGCCCTCTAAATTGAAAGGTTAAATAATCCTCTCAGGAATATTTCTTGGCCCCTCCGCCAATTGTCCGGAGAGGAGCTGCCATTCATAGCATGCGGGATCAGTGACAGGGTATCTTACCACTGTTTGGACCCCAAACAATGATGGACAAATGGCTTGGTTTACAAAGAAACCATTTAGTACGTGGATGGAGAAGGACCACAAGCTTTGATGCAGGATGGAGGGATGAAGACATGGAGACAGGATGTAGGGTGAAGGGACAGAAAAGAACACATAAATGTGTAAATCCATGGACATTTTATCTGAATGTTTATTGGATTAGACTATAAAGCATAGGAATCACACTAATATACGTCTTCCAACCATACGAAATGCTTAACATATTCAAATCTGCTTCTATATTTTGCATGTGATTGTACATGAACCTCAACAAAAGATTATAGAATAATAGAACCATAGCTCTATTATGTTTATTAGCTAATACACGGGGATCCAAATAAACCCCAAGATTTTCATTTTACCATAACTCCACATGACTTACAATATATGGCCCTCCCACCACCTGCCATCCCAACTCTGCTTATTCCACTGTAATACTCTTAACCATCGGTCACAAAGGCAGGGAATTCCATAGCTGCAAGGACCTGTTAGAAGGGGAAGTAATATTCTTTTGCTTTTACAATATGTTCCATCTTAGCCTCTGCTTGTCTTAAAACAAGGAACAAACATGAAATAGGAATGCTCTTTGAAAGAATACAAATTGCATGTACTGATAAAGTGCTTAAGTTTGAGTTGCCTTTTCACTGGACCTATCTGAGAATACAGTTGGAAGTCTGCAGAATTGACCCAGCTCTTATATCACTACATTTTGCTAGGAAATCAGGATGGCTTTTGGCATTAATCATGTGAAGGCATAAAGTAGTTTTACCTGAAGTGCAAAAAATTGATAGGCTATTTTGTTTCATTTCTTATCTGATTAACATAAGCCCTCTACCCCTAGCAGAAAGTATTCTAATTGGGGTATGTTTATGTGTGGGTGAATTTTCAATTTCATATTATTCTCATCATTTGTATAGAGAGCAAATATTTATATAATTTATTTGCTTATGATAGAGAACTATATTCAGATGGCACTGAAGTTATCACTTAAGAATCACACATTTATTAATATATATTTTCAAAGTGATATTGCATTTTATGACACATATTTTATATAGTCATTTTCATTAGGAAAGGAAGTAGCCTAAATGGAAAAGAATAAGACAAGTATAAATAATTAGAAAATGAAAACTGAGGTAAACAATTTTGTCAACAAAAGATTCACTTCAATAAATATAAGAAGGAAACATTCTTAGGAGACAGAGTAAAGAGGTCCTTAGGAATCTCCTAAGGTTGGGCAGAAGGCATTATAATAATCTGAGTTTGGGACGTCAGTCCAGAGGCCACCTCTACAGGTCTAAGATGCCTTTGGGTTTGCCATAGTACAGCTTGCATAGTATTTAACATGCTCTATCTGTCAGGTATTGTACTTTACATTTATCATCTCATCATATACTTACAAAATCCTACAAGGCATTATCCCCATTTTCAGATGAAGAAACTGAGGACTTTAGAAGTTAAATATTTAACTATGTTTGCACATTTAGTATATGAGGAAAGACTCAGACTCTGAACCACAGTCCAGTCCCAAAGCGGGCATTCTTTTCTCTACTATGATTAAAATAAAATGCTACATAGTAATTTCTTCAGAAATTTGCCTGCTCTTCTGGCCCAATTGTATAGCACAGTTTTCTAAGGACTTTGGTAAAACAGGGAGGAAATGTACAACTGTAAACAAAGGAAATGTGAGAGATCCAAGAAAACAAAATTGATACTGTATAAATAAAGTTAAGACACAACCCAAAACTTAGTTCTCCTAACTGAGTAAGAATGTGAGGTAATCCACAAATCAATGTAAAGGAACATATTTATGTAAAATGGACGCATTACAAAATTGTAAAGATGATCTTATAATTTATCCAATTGATTCAGTTCTACATGATTATTGAAAATGAATGAAAATTATCTAGTAGCTTTACTACCAGTTGATAACACACATGTGCATTCCTTTTACAAAGCTAATACAAATTTCTAAACACTCACTTTAAATAATTCTTGTTTTGAAATGTGAGCTATCTATGTACTGGTGTNTGGGGATAACAGAAGCCAGCCCCAGACTGTGCACCAAAAGCAGTCATTACCAGGCGAGCTGGAGAATAAGTCTCTTCAAAATACACAGTGCATTTAAAAACCATATATGAGGCTGAGCCACTGCTGTCATTACCAATTTTAATTTAGCTCCTTCAGTTTGCCAGCCAGATAAACTCTTTAGTGCTGTTTTTTAATCTATTTGCCACATTTTATATTTAAGATTATAGTAATATGGACAGAAGAAGGAATCACTTTTAGGGGAAATAAAGAAATAGATCCGCTTATCGGCACCCATCAGAAAGTTCATTAATCAGCCAGGCTTTGTGCCCTCTAAATTGAAAGGTTAAATAATCCTCTCAGGAATATTTCTTGGCCCCTCCGCCAATTGTCCGGAGAGGAGCTGCCATTCATAGCATGCGGGATCAGTGACAGGGTATCTTACCACTGTTTGGACCCCAAACAATGATGGACAAATGGCTTGGTTTACAAAGAAACCATTTAGTACGTGGATGGAGAAGGACCACAAGCTTTGATGCAGGATGGAGGGATGAAGACATGGAGACAGGATGTAGGGTGAAGGGACAGAAAAGAACACATAAATGTGTAAATCCATGGACATTTTATCTGAATGTTTATTGGATTAGACTATAAAGCATAGGAATCACACTAATATACGTCTTCCAACCATACGAAATGCTTAACATATTCAAATCTGCTTCTATATTTTGCATGTGATTGTACATGAACCTCAACAAAAGATTATAGAATAATAGAACCATAGCTCTATTATGTTTATTAGCTAATACACGGGGGATCCAAATAAACCCCAAGATTTTCATTTTTACCATAACTCCACATGACTTACAATATATGGCCCTCCCACCACCTGCCATCCCAACTCTGCTTATTCCACTGTAATACTCTTAACCATCGGTCACAAAGGCAGGGAATTCCATAGCTGCAAGGACCTGTTAGAAGGGGGAAGTAATATTCTTTTGCTTTTACAATATGTTCCATCTTAGCCTCTGCTTGTCTTAAAACAAGGAACAAACATGAAATAGGAATGCTCTTTGAAAGAATACAAATTGCATGTACTGATAAAGTGCTTAAGTTTGAGTTGCCTTTTTCACTGGACCTATCTGAGAATACAGTTGGAAGTCTGCAGAATTGACCCAGCTCTTATATCACTACATTTTGCTAGGAAATCAGGATGGCTTTTGGCATTAATCATGTGAAGGCATAAAGTAGTTTTACCTGAAGTGCAAAAAATTGATAGGCTATTTTGTTTCATTTCTTATCTGATTAACATAAGCCCTCTACCCCTAGCAGAAAGTATTCTAATTGGGGTATGTTTATGTGTGGGTGAATTTTTCAATTTCATATTATTCTCATCATTTGTATAGAGAGCAAATATTTATATAATTTATTTGCTTATGATAGAGAACTATATTCAGATGGCACTGAAGTTATCACTTAAGAATCACACATTTATTAATATATATTTTCAAAGTGATATTGCATTTTTATGACACATATTTTATATAGTCATTTTCATTAGGAAAGGAAGTAGCCTAAATGGAAAAGAATAAGACAAGTATAAATAATTAGAAAATGAAAACTGAGGTAAACAATTTTGTCAACAAAAGATTCACTTCAATAAATATAAGAAGGAAACATTCTTAGGAGACAGAGTAAAGAGGTCCTTAGGAATCTCCTAAGGTTGGGCAGAAGGCATTATAATAATCTGAGTTTGGGACGTCAGTCCAGAGGCCACCTCTACAGGTCTAAGATGCCTTTGGGTTTGCCATAGTACAGCTTGCATAGTATTTAACATGCTCTATCTGTCAGGTATTGTACTTTACATTTATCATCTCATCATATACTTACAAAAATCCTACAAGGCATTATCCCCATTTTTCAGATGAAGAAACTGAGGACTTTAGAAGTTAAATATTTAACTATGTTTGCACATTTAGTATATGAGGAAAGACTCAGACTCTGAACCACAGTCCAGTCCCAAAGCGGGCATTCTTTTCTCTACTATGATTAAAATAAAATGCTACATAGTAATTTCTTCAGAAATTTGCCTGCTCTTCTGGCCCAATTGTATAGCACAGTTTTCTAAGGACTTTGGTAAAAACAGGGAGGAAATGTACAACTGTAAACAAAGGAAATGTGAGAGATCCAAGAAAACAAAATTGATACTGTATAAATAAAGTTAAGACACAACCCAAAACTTAGTTCTCCTAACTGAGTAAGAATGTGAGGTAATCCACAAATCAATGTAAAGGAACATATTTATGTAAAATGGACGCATTACAAAATTGTAAAGATGATCTTATAATTTATCCAATTGATTCAGTTCTACATGATTATTGAAAAATGAATGAAAATTATCTAGTAGCTTTACTACCAGTTGATAACACACATGTGCATTCCTTTTACAAAGCTAATACAAATTTCTAAACACTCACTTTAAATAATTCTTGTTTTGAAATGTGAGCTATCTATGTACTGGTGTACCAATTAAGGTGAAATTCTAATTTAATCCCAAAGATATTAAACTTTTTTTTGTTAAATGCTTTCTAAAGAGGTAACATATTTCTTCATTTGTTTTCAGTATTTCTTAAACACCAGAGTTGTTGGTCTTGGAGGACCATTGCACCAACCTCAAAATAGCTGGAAGAAAATACTTATAAATGTACCAAAAAAACCCCACATAACTCCCTTGAATTTCTGATATATAGGGATCAAATGACTAATAAATTTTAAGTCTAAAATCTGACTGATTTTTAACAATAATTCATTAACTTTTAGTCACTGAAAAGACTGTGCTTTTGAAATCTTAAACTTAAGTTTATCACCACAGCTTACATCATAACATAAAATATAACACTATTTCAGAGAGACTGTTCATGTTAACAAGTCAAGGAATCTTTTTAGGAGTCTTTTCCTGCAGATTATTCAAATGATTGATCCAAACCCTTAAAGGTTATGGTTGATCATGATTGTAACTAATTGATTCCTAAATACTTAAGACCTTTAGGAATTACGGTAATCTACCATGTTACTCACATGCATGACTACCAAAATGAATGTCTAATACAAATATCATTGGTCTAGTATATTTTATCTACATTTACTGTTGCACTGAAATGTCCAGAAAAGACTATGGCAAGTATGATCACTTGGAATATAATTAATAAATGGCATGAAACACCTGTTCAAAGCACATATGCGAAATAATCACTTGAATATGCTAAAGTTATCTACATAATACTTCTACACTCTTTATGTGTACATAACATGACAAAGAATTGGCATCACTCAACACTTAAGATTTTAAAACTATAATTTATTATATAGTTACTGTACAATGATAAACTATTAATTTTGGAAAATCTAAAACTATTTGTTTATATTTATATTCATTTTTGTTGTAATAGGGTCACTCTTTCAAAGTGCAGAGTTACAAGTAAAAAGAAACGTATCTTTGCCCCTGAGCAAGGATGACACGCAAATTCATAAAGTGTTCCATTAATTTTTTTAAAGAAAGAAATAATCTTTGAGATTATATGAATACTTTGGATTTTAAAAAGGATTTTTGAAGTGTGTTATATATGTTAAAATAAGAAGCACTTAGAAATGAAATTTAATTACCACAGTATTTAATAATCAAGAATAAACTGCCCCTATAATGACTAACTATAATTCCTTTTTAAGTAATGCCGAACACACATGGTGAAGAGAGAAAAGGGTAATTAAAAAAAAAAGTCCAAACGTGATGCTCCATTTGTCATCCTCAGGATAAACATTTGTTAACAGATAAGAAAACTGATGACCACAACAAGTACTTCTTTACATTTTTAAAACAGAAGTACAACTTTAAGTCCATATGAGAAATATTTAAGTCCTAAACATGCTGGTCTTCGCCCCTAGCCACTAGGGGCAGGATTAAAAAGCACAGGGACTTTTCCGTCAAATAAAGAAAGGAAGTCACTATTTATAGTAGAACTTCAGATTCAATTATTTGATTATTGAACATCTAATATCTAAAAATATGAGCCAAATTCATGATGACTACTGAGTAGGTCATTAAAGATATTTAGAAGACGGCAAAAGCACGGCTGCTTCTATGCCAAAACATTTGTGATAAATCTTTCTTAAATTGTGTGAAGGCTGCATACTTCTCATTGCTTCATTATCTGAAACACTTAAATCTATATTAGGATTACCATCATAAAGTACTTGATATTATCTAAATATATTAATGCAAGGAAAAAACTACGCAAAATATGCCATATTGATTTCCCATTTAAACCAAATTAGTATTTGCATTAAAATACTGAAAATCAAGTAACTTCAAACTTCAGAATTGAAGGAGTGAACACTTCAGTATTTCTTTGTAAAGAAGAACATACTAAGGTTCTCCCAAGTGCTCCAATAAATATAAATTACACCCAAATCTAAATCATCTTATTCTATCTCCATTCAAAATAAATATGCATACATACAATTTCTAAATATCTGTGGAAATGTTATGTGAGGAAAATAACATGCATTTATAATTCACAAAGTTCATTTTTCCCCCTTTCCTTTACAGTAGCTTTAGAAAATTGCTTTTTGATGATTTAGCAAATTGTATTTATTTTTAAAAGAATCTCATTTATTGAGATTGATAATCCCAAGTTTCATTTGCTTTGAAATTGCATTTTCCAA
>NW_016815677.1:218325-224931 GCF_001698545.2 Rhinopithecus bieti | reverse complement strand
TATTTCTTTGTAAAGAAGAACATACTAAGGTTCTCCCAAGTGCTCCAATAAATATAAATTACACCCAAATCTAAATCATCTTATTCTATCTCCATTCAAAAATAAATATGCATACATACAATTTCTAAATATCTGTGGAAATGTTATGTGAGGAAAAATAACATGCATTTATAATTCACAAAGTTCATTTTTCCCCCTTTCCTTTACAGTAGCTTTAGAAAATTGCTTTTTGATGATTTAGCAAATTGTATTTATTTTTAAAAGAATCTCATTTATTGAGATTGATAATTCCAAGTTTCATTTGCTTTGAAATTGCATTTTCCAATGATAAGTTCTGGCAAAATGTAGTTCCACATGCCAGTGAAATAAAGATTAAAAAAAAAAATCAGTTGACTTACTGTGTAAATGTAGTAATTTATCGTTCCTACTAAACTTAAAATATGAGAAGATTGAAGTAAAAATTATTAGGATAATTTTAACAGCAAATTATTTAAGAACAAGACAAGTATTTAAATAACATAAAACTATTCATATAAATTTTGCATTTGAAATATCTTTAAAAATTTTAGTCATTCTCCAAATGTATATTCTATCTCTGTTATCAGAGATGGACTATTACAAGTCATCGATGCTTATTCAAAAAAAAAAAAAATCTTGTTATTCAGACACCAAGAAACTCAAAAGATAAACCAGTCTGATTTATTTTGTAGTACTATAATGGAAAGATGGCCCTGAAGCACTACAAAAGAGTCATGTGCCTTCTGAATGATCAGAGCACTATCACGTTCACCTCAGTAGTATTTAGTACTAAGGGCATTTTAAATGAAAACTAAACCTCTGACAATTTGACAGAGATGTAATGTCTCAATAGCAACACCTGGTCAATCAAAACATTAAAACAGCAATACCAGATACAGAGGAAAAAAAACTATAATTTACACAAGAGTATTTCTGGTTCTTGAGGAAGTGGGCAAAGTGAGTTGAACTACCAAAACAAAAGCTTCCAAAATGAACTTATAATGTATTAGCTTATGAAAAGCTATGTGTTAGGCCTCAAAAATGGTACCAGTAAAAATGGTGCTTAGATAACTCCAAAATCTAATTTTGGGGTTATTTAGCATTTTATAAGACAACAATATGTAACTAGTTCTATTATCTTAAACACACCAAAGCGCACACAGAGAAAAACAGACCTATCACTTGATATCTACTGTGTGGATGGAGTTATTATGGCTTTTGCAGATCTGCTTATGTAGCCAAGGACCTCTCAGAAAGATATTTAGGAATCCGAACATATATCCAATTAACCAGGAAAAGAAAAGATTCTGGCTGACTTTTTGAATCTCTTCATTTCACATTTTAAGTTATTTTAAAAGAAAAGCATTCCATATTAGCATTAGGCAATTAGAAAATTATCTATCCTATCTTACATCACAATCTCAGGATAAAGGCTTTTGCATAGATATAGTCTCAGAACCAAAACCACCCTCTTATTCCTTCCTTCTGGACTGGAAAACATAGTTCTAGAGTTAAATCCAAATCTGTTGACATTTAGGGGTACCCACTATGTAGTATGGCATAGAATGCTTTAGAGAATAACATTCTCAGTATAAAACTCCAAACTGTGAAAACACAAAAAATACATTTCTAAATGGGTATTTCCCAGTAAGGACAGAAAACTAAGTGGCAAAATGAAATGTAATATTGTTACTTATGGTTTATAAGATATACTCTGACAAACTGTGGCCGTAAGCCCTTACTAGGCCAGAAAGGAAGGCAAGCACACTCACTTCTCTACTCTTCTCCATTTCCCAGATAAAAAATATTCTATTTTTTGAAGTGCAAATTCTAGACATTCAAAATATTATATATAAAAAAACAAGGCTTAATTCTTCTAAAGCAGTTACATTTGCTTCCTGCTTAAATCTTCAGTTGAAATAAAAGGCAGTAGGGTTGAAATACATTTTAACAATGCACACAAAGAAATCAAATGCAAAATTAAACATAAAAGATGCATTGTGCTTTTCAGTTCTTAACACATACAGCCCTCAAATAGCAAACTCCTGGTTACTTTTAAAGTAAGTAGATTAAAACAAGATTAACCAAATGTCCAACTCATGTCAAATCATAGCCTCTACTAGTTAAAATTCTGTTGGTTGTAAAACTCTGTTGGTGGCCATATTGGCCCAGGATTTTAATATAAATGAGAGTAGAAATGACAGGGGTGGGGAAGGGACATTCTTTCTTGAATAGTTAAAGAGGGAAAATTTTATCTAGAATTAGTTATTTGAAAGATGAGAAAGAACATTAAAAGTCAGCCTCTACAAAAATCTGAAAATGTAGCAGAAATGAAAATACAAGAAGTTATATTATTAAACATTTAAAAACATTCTAAACATTTTGAAGGAGGTAAAATATTAACTATTTGAGGAAATTATGTAATTGTTAAATAAAAAGTTTTTTTTTCTTTTTTTATGGTCTCCAAATTGATAAAGACATTAAATTATATAATTTTAGGATCATTAAAACATAAAAAGATGGTGTCATCAGATGGTTGTTAGAATATGGATGTTTGTGTGTATGTAGTCTTTTTAGTTTTATTAGCATGCACCCTTTAGAATGACGATCTTTAGCTTTTATTAATGTAGTCGAGTCTAGCTGATTAAAAAGGTATTATATTCATATATAGGTTGTTGAAGATATTTCATTTTATTTTCCTTGAAATTGTTGAAAATAGTGAACACTTCTATAACTTTCTTCTTAGTTCTGAAAGTGTTTTAAGGATGTTTTTATTTGGAATATTTCAGAAGTCCACTAGTAACAATCAACTACAACACATTTCTTATGTGTTTGAGAAACAATATTCTGTTTAACCTACAGACTTTTTTGATTTTTAAAGAAAATGATTCCTGGGTGAACATTAATTTACTGTTAACATTTAAGTTGCTCTATAAATGACCTTCTAGTTGGGAGGGAGATAAAAGCAACTGTAAAGCTCCCAAATATAAACATTTCCAAACTGGATACTAATCACCTTTCCCATCATTTGGGATAAGAAATATGACAATTTTGGTTAGAAAAAGTAATTAATCAATGCTTAAGTGCAGAAAGCTCCAGAGTTTTAAGCAGCCTGGTTTAAATGAATAAGTAGTAACAATTCTAACCAAGGCTTCATTACTTGGTCATTGCGCTGACTGACTCAACATTCATGTGTGAGGGCTACTAGGAGTCAATAGATGGCAGTCCATCGCCTAGTAAAAGAGCTGAAGATGACTAAAATCACCATGCATCTTGTTTTTATTCAAGGTTGAATATTCCTTCATTGCATACACTTGGATATTGTCCATACACTGATAATTTAAATACTTAACCATTTTATTTTAGAGACAATGATATATGCACAACTTCATAAACACGTTAGTTTTATATTTATACTTGCATAGTAAACTCATTATTAATTTCAACTTGATAATTTATAAACTGTGATGGCAACTTCAATATTATTTTTTAAAATTAACCAGGATTCCAGATTGGAACAAAGTTTTCAAACTGAATTTGTTATACCTATAAATAGAATATATTGTAATTCCTTAAAAGTGAATTTATTTTGTTTTCATTTATTTTTTTCCTAATGATTCTTTTAAAATTTATGTTTCTGAACAGCTAAAATATTAAGCAAACCATCAAATATTTGTTATATTGAAACAAATTTTACCCTTTAACTACAGGTATATAAAAGAACACAGGGGCAAATAATCAAAAGAGCAGCTTTAAAATCATACTTCCTACATTTCAAGATTGGAATTGTTTAAATTAAGGGAAAAGCTGGAATAAATGCAATGTCAAATCTATAAGGATGTTACTTTATACAGTTACAAAGAGTAGCTCTGTGATCTCGAAAAGTGTAACACATATAATTAGATTCTAATTAAGTTTAGGCTGTAAGGATTTCACTATGTTAGGATAAAAAACTGCTATATAAGCACAAACTTAATGTATTCAGATGAATTACATCTGTAACATATATGTGTAACATACATGGGTATGTATATATTTTTGGGTATAACATGTTTTTAACAAATCCTAATTTGAGATTTGAGGAGTAGTTGAGGAGTTACAGCTTTCTACTGAAAATCTTTAAATAAATTAAATGGTAATCACAAAGTGTGAAAACAAACCACCTTATATAATTTATGGCCTCTTGGGCCTGTGACAGACAGACAGGTAGTTTGAGTCTACTTGTTGGTTTACTTTTATTTCTCTAAGGAGAATGATAAGAAGAAAGTCATGTTTTGAAAGAACTTTGCCCTTTGTATTTTTACAAGCTGTCTTTGTGTAAACAAAACTTTGAAATATGCTAAACCTTAAGAAACAATGTTTAACAACTTTTAATTAACATATATTGTTATATAACTGTAATAACTAAAAGAATAATGGTCTGTTGCTTTGCATAACATATTTAATACAGTAAAAGAAGTGAGTAGTAAGGCCATGGTGAATTATTGAAATGATTTAAGCTGAACAACATTAAAAGTAAACTAAATTCATAATACTGAGCACTAGTCAATTAGATTCTCTAGCAAACTATATTTTCTGCTTCTACTTAGCCTAAAATCATAATAAAAGGAAACCAGGAATTGAATAATTTGAATGGTATTAAGCAGATATTTATACATTTTGAATAAGTCAAGAAGGGCTTAAGGATATGACAGTTGAATTATTCTATATGAAATATATACTAAGCTTTTTCTAGGTTCATTGAAAAAGATGAGTAACTGTTTCAGTAAAGGCAATTGAAGGTACTGTGGACTGAATGCTTATGGACTGTGGATAATACAACATTTAAAGACACTGGATTATTATTCTTTAAGGCTCCCAGTATACTTTTTCCCTTTAGTTTAATGAATATAGTCTGGAAGACTAAGAGATACCATGATGTAATCATTAAATGATGTGAGTAATAAAAAAATCAAATTCTTTTAAGAACAGGAAGATAGGGTAGGGGGCAGTGGAAAAGAGAAAAAGTATATTATTGCTTTCTCAGTACAAAACTCTTCAGATGTTTATTATCTTCCAGCAGAAGATGCTTGTCTATATTTTATGGTCAGCAGTTCAGAGAAGGATAAATAGGCTAGGTCTTGGGGAAAATAAAAAAGGTGTTTCTACTCACCGTTAGGTGATACTGCCTCCAGATTTCTGTGCAAGCCTGGAAAATAAAAATATTGATCAGCTGGGAGCATGAAACAAGGTACTTTACAGCCTGTTGGTTTTGGCATAACCCAGCATCCACCGGTGTCGGTCACAGGAAAATAAGAAGCTTAACAGAAAGGGTCTGCATTTCAGCTTCAAAAACCTGGCTAGACAGTTTAATTGAATTTTACACTGGTTTAACACACTCCCTGCCATTGTCAGAAAGCCAGTAACAAAGTTTTCTCCCTCTTTTTCTTTTCAGGTTAGAAGTTTTGGGCACTAAGATGTGATAAAGAGCCATAACTCAGTTAAACTGATAAATGAACAGCAGTGGTCAAAATAACAAAACTCACCAAGTACACCTTTTAAAACAACATTTTGAAGTTTGGTAGTAAGATGGAAAACAATTTAATAGTAACTGCTTTAAGAAGACTTCACTGTTATTATATATTTGTGACAGTTGTTAGCATCTTTTACCGAATCACTTGGTGCTAACTTTTAATACTCTATAAGAAAGAGAATTAAAACAACAAGAACAAAACGACAGCAAGAAACTAAAATCCAAAATGTCGAATCTTTCCATATCCACATCTGTAGTGAAAACAACTTAAAAAAAACCCCAAAACCTCAATAATCCTGTAAAAGATATACTTACTGAAATCAGAATAGGTAACAACAAAAGAGCCAACCAAACAAGCAAATATAAACAATAGCAGCAACAACAAAAACAGTGATAAGAATGCATTTTCTTACGAATACATATATAAATCTTCTTATACCTAAATTATGACCTTGTTAAGGACACTTTTTCTAACCAAGCTGCTTATGTATAGTTGATCAGTTTACCATCTTCTCAGGAGCAAAGAGTATGTTGTTTCTAACTATATAAATGATTTGAATAAATTAAAACACCAAGCAAAGGAAATCGTGATTCTAAAAGTGAATGGAAATTTATAGCTTTTGTTTATAGATGGATGCCTAGAGTAAGACTTTCTGAAATCTTTGTAATTTTTGACATCTACTATGAAACAACTCCTTACTTGATTTGTCATTCCTCTTTCATTTATTTTTCAAAGTATTGATAAGACTAACAAAGGTAATTCATACAATCTGAAAATATC
The DNA here is from genome assembly GCF_001698545.2 of Rhinopithecus bieti. Taxonomy (NCBI): domain Eukaryota; kingdom Metazoa; phylum Chordata; class Mammalia; order Primates; family Cercopithecidae; genus Rhinopithecus; species Rhinopithecus bieti. The sequence continues at coordinate 218,620 of NW_016815677.1, read as the reverse complement.
ATGGGTATGACAAGAATTTAAGAAACAACATTTGAATGCCAATACCTCTACTAATTATACCACCATAAGTGATTAGACAAAAAAGTAGGTATGTTTCGACTATGCTGAAACATATCTATGCTGAAAAATTTTATTTTTTATGCATTTTAAGATTAACTTTCCTGCGTAATTTCCTATCGATAGTTGTGTAGACTGCTCCTATAGGAAGCAGTCTATACAGCTTTCTATAGGAAAGACTGTTTAGTGTTCAGCTTTCCAGTTTTAATGTCAAATTCCTGGAAACTAAAGTGTCTTA
>NW_016815677.1:176610-214110 GCF_001698545.2 Rhinopithecus bieti | reverse complement strand
AAATACCTTGGTCATTGATGAAAAAGAAAAGTACATTATTCTGAAAGTTCAGACGACTTTCTTTAACTCAAACTCATGGATTCCTTTTTTCTATGCTTAAACAATAACGGCCCCAGCTTCCTTACTGGCCTTTCCTCCTCTTTTGGGGAGGTTTTAAGATTAGTCAAGTGCAGTAGTGAGAAAGGGGAAAGGAGTAGAACAAGGAGTTCGATCTGCAACTGACTGTTAACAACCAAGTGAGATAATTCATTACCTTCAAACCAGACCTATGGGCTGGGTAAGTGGACACCAGGGAGAATAACATGTAGAGGTAGATCCCTATAATTCTGGGAATCCATCTAACTGGTTTGATAGTGGATACATAGTCCATGTGCACGATGGATGGAAGAGGTCTTACTTCCTGCTTTCTAGTATCTTAACTCTTTCTGAGTTCCTGTCTTCATAACTTTCAGCTCACTCAGATATCCCATTTCTTAAAAAACAAAAAAATCCCCTAAAAAACAAAAGTAAAAACCTATGTTGATGACATTCCTCCATTACAACTGCCATGAGTGATTTCATTGTCCCTTTGGTATTGGAATAATGAAATCTGAGCGCTGACATCCTGAGAAAATTATAAACTAAGTCTGCAAAGGTTCTATACTATACTGTTTAAGTATACTAGCAGAAACCAGAAGTTTTAAACTAGACTCAAAAGAGGTAAACTAAAGGCAACTTAGTTTCACTTTATTTTATTTTATTTTTATTTATTTATTTAGAAACAGGGCCTTACTCTGTTGCCCAGGCTAGAATGCAGTGGTGGAATCATAGCTGATTGCAGCCCTGATCTCCTGGGCTCAAGCAGGATTCTCTGACCTCAGCCTCCAGAGTAGTTACGACTACAGGCATGGACCACAGTGCTTGGCTAATTTTTCATTTTTTGTAGAGATGGAGTCTCACTATGGTCCCTAGGCTGGTCTCAAACTCCTGGCCCCAAGTGATCTTTTCACCTTGGCCTCCCAAAGGCTGAAATTACAGGCATAAGCCATGGCACCCAGCCTGGTAAAATAATTTCAAAGTGAAAATTTAGAACTTTACTTATAAACCAATTATAGGCCAGGAACAGTGGCTCATTTCTGTAATCCCAGCACTTTGGGAGACTGATGTGGGAGGATCACTTCAGGCCAAGAGTTTGAGACCAGTGTGGCTAACAGCGAGACCCCACCTCTACTTAAAAAGAAAAAGAAAAAAAGGTGGTCGGGCCTGGTGGCTCATGCCTGTAATCCCAGCACTTTGGGAGGCCAAGGTAGGCAGATCACGAGGTCAGGAGATCGAGGCCATCCGGGCTAACACATGAAACCCCGTCTCTACTAAAAATACAAAAAATTAGGCGGATGTGGTGGCAAGCACCTGTACTCCCAGCTACTTGGGAGGCTGAGGCAGGAGAATCGCTTGAACCCAGGAGGTGGAGGTTGCATTGAGCCGAGATTACGCCACTGCACTCCAGTCTGGCGAAAAGAGCAAAACTCTGTCTCAAAAAAAAAAAAAAAAACCCAATTATACAAAGTCCATCATAAACAACAAATACTTAATAGAGCAAATTGTTTAAAACCACCAAAACCAATCCTAATTCACCTTAGTCAACTACATTAAATTCCTTCTACTTACAATCAATGCCCTGTAATCCAGTTCTAAATCTCATGGAATGCTCTTGGGGAAATTTCCTTTTCCTCTTCTCCCAAGATGTTGATAGCATCCAGCATATGTCAGATACACAAATAATCATCCTTAGGTCTGATGTTGTAGTAAGACAATACTTTTTTTCTATAATTCCAAGAAAGGCAAAATACTTATAACTTAAATACACATAAATCTAACTATGTAGAGAACGTGTATAGTTAAAACTACAAAAATCTGATAATGGAAGCTAAAGGAGTTCTAAATAAACAAAGAGATATACCATGTTCATGGATTGGAAGACTCAATACAGTGGAGTCAACTATCCCTACAGTAGTCTATAGACTGAACACAACTGTAATAAAAATCCTATCAGAAATTATTATAAGTATAGACAAGGTGATTCTAGAATTTATATGAAGGGGGAAAGGAATTAGAACAGCAAAAGTTATTTTGTAAAAAATAACCAAAGTTGGCCAGGTGTGGTGGCTCACACCTGTAATTCCAGCACTTTGGGAGGCCAAGGTTGGCAGATCACCTGAGGTCAGGAGTTCGAGATTAGCCTGGCCAACATGGTGAAACCCCCTCTCTACTAAAAATATAAAAATAAGCCGAGCATGGTGGTGGGCGCCTGTAATCCCAGCTACTTGGGAGGCTGAGATAGGAGAATTGCTTGAACCCAGGAGACGGAGGTTGCAGTGAGCCAACACGGTGCCACTGCACTCTAGCCTGGGCAACAGAGTGACACTTGGGGTCTCAAAAACAGAACAAAAACAAAAGTTTAAGAAATCTCACTACTTATTTTAAGACTTACTATAAAACTATAGCAATCAAGACCATATGGCCTTAGCAAATAGGACATATACATACATCAGTGCAACAAAATAGAGCCCAGGAATCAATCCATGTAAATATGGCCAATTGACCTTTGACAAAGATGCAAAATCAATTCAGTTCAGAATGGAAAGTCTTTTCGACAAATGGTGTTAGAACAACTGGTCAACCATACATAAAGAAAAAAAAATGAACCTTGATCTAAACCTCATATTATACAAAGTTTAACTCAAAATAGATAACAGATCTAAATATAAAAGTAGAAACATCTGAAAGAATACACAGGAGAAAATCTTCTGGCTGGCCATGGTGGCTCATGCCTGTAATACTAGCACTTGAGGCCAAGGTGGGCAGATCACTTGAGTCCAGGAGTTCAAGACCAGCCTGGGCAACAAAACAAAACCTCATTTCTATAAAAAATAGAAAAGTCAGACGAGCATGGTGGCACGTGCCTATCGTCGCAACAACTAGGAGGCTGAGGTGGTAGGATCACTTGAGCCTGGGAGGTGGAGGTTGCAGTGAGCCCAGATTGCACCACTACACTCCAGCCTGTGGGACAGAATGAGACCCTGTCTCAAAAAACAAAAACAAAAAACTTTGTGATCTGGGGTTGGGTAAAGACTTCAAATTTATAAGTTAGACTTCATTAAATTTAAAAATTTCTGCTTTGCCTGAGAACTGTCAAGAAAATATGAAGACAAACTATAGACTGGAAAAAAATATTCTGAAATCACATACCCAACTGAAGACTTATATCCAAAATACAGACAGAACTATCAACAGCCAATAAGAAGAAAATTAACACTCTCATTAAAAATTAGGAAGGGATGTTAATATTTCACCAAAGAAGAAAGAAGGATAAGTGCATACATGAAAGGATATTCAACATTATTAGCCATTAGAAAATGCAAACTAAAACTACAATAAGATAGATAGTATACGTCTATTAGAATGACTAATATAAAGCTAGCAAATAGAGATTAATAGAAATAAAAAGCAGAAAACAATAAAACATCTATGATTCCTGACATAACAAGAGCAAATAGTTTAGAATATTTCACTCCAAACTTTTCTTTTTTTTTTCTTTGAGACAGAGTCTTGCTCTGTCGCTGAGGTTGGAGTGCAGGGATGTGATTTTGGTTCACTGCAACCTCCACCTCCCGAGTTCAAGTGATTCTCTGACTTGTGATTCTCCCACTTCAGACTCTCCCACCTCAGCCTCCCAAGTAGCAGGGATTATAGATGTGCGCCACCACACCTGGCTAATTTTTGTATTTTTAGTAGAGACAGGGTTTCAACATGTTGGCCAGGCTGGTCTTGAACTCCTGACCTTAAGTGATCTGCCTGCCTTGGCCTCCCAAAGTGCTGGGATTACAGGTGTGAGCCACCACACAGGACCCACCGCAAACTTTTTTTTTTGGATCTACCAAATTTTATATATGCCTGCAATTTTTTTCTATTGGCTTATTAAAAAAAAAAAAAAAAAAGAGGCGTATGTGAAATCCAGCCAGTATTGGCAGCTCAGGTGGTATTTGCCAAGCACTATATAGGTCTCTGATCAACTCATTTATGGAAAAGTTGTGAGACGATCAAGTTTTGGATTGTTAAGAACAGGGAAAGAGTTGCAATTACAAAGACCTGTGAAGAGCTGTTTTAAATCAGTGGACATTGTTATCTATACCATTAAAAGACCCTTCCACTGTGCCAGATTCTTATAAGAATAAAGTTCTTGGCTGGACACATTGGCTTATGCCTGTAATCCCAGCACTCCGGGCGGCTGAGGCAGGCAGATCACTTGAGGTTAGGAGTTTGAGACCAGGGTGGACAACATGGCGAACCCCATCTGTACTAAAAATACAAAAAGCAGCTGAGTGTGGTAGTGCGTGCCTGTAGTCCCAGGTACTTGGGAGGCTGAGGCAGGAGAATCGCTTGAACCCAGGAGGCGGAAGTTGCAGTGAGCTGAGATCGCACCACTGCACTCCAGCGCCACTGCACTCCAGTCTGGCAACAGAGTGATACTCTGTCTCAAATAAGCATCCCAAAACCAGTAGCAGTGGGTAGCAAGGGTGATGAGAGGGTGAGAGAGAAGGCTTTGAGACCCTGTAGCTTACTTCAGAATTTTTTCCTGCTACATTAGAACTGGTTTCTGTCTAAAATATAATGGGCTAAAAAAAAGTAAAAGTTTAGAATAACCACTGGATGAAATAATTTAAAATGCAAATCCTGAGTTAAATTATCTTTTTACTCTCTTTTTAAAACAAATGAAAACAATACAATAAAAATACGAATAAAGGAAAACTTAATTGCGTTTTCAGCCCTCTTTTCATTTTCTTCTTTTTTTCTTTTTTGAGACAGAGTCGGTCGCTCTGTACCCGGGGCATGAGGCGGCCGATCTCAGCTCACCTTGCAAGCTCCGCTGCCCGGTGTTCACGCCATTCTCTTGCCTCAGCCTCCTGGGTAGCTGGGACTACAGGCGCTGCCACGTTGCCCGGCTAGTTTTTTTTTTGGAGTTTTTAGTAGAGACGGGGTTTCACCGTGTTAGTCAGGATGGTCTCGATCTCCTGACCTCGTGATCCGCCCGTCTCGGCCTCCCAAAGTGCTGGGATTACAGGCTTGAGCCACCGCGCCCGGCCCCAGCCCTCTTTTCTAACCTATTCCCAGTCTGATGAGGAAAATCAATGTTAAGAGCCTGGTATGTATTCTTTTATCCCATTTATCATTGTTTATATATGTGTATATATATACACACACAAGCATATACATGTAGATTATACAGAGCTCATTTTTTTTAACTGAAATATAATCATTCTACAGGCATTTGTAAGTTTTCAAGATGAACTGTGTGTACCTTTTAGATGGCATGCCTAACTATTTTAACTAGTAGACAACTGAAGAAAACAGCTGTTTTTCAAGATGTATAACTGCTTATTGGGTTCGACCAGATCATACATAGGATTAGTACAAGATCATACATAGAATTGATTAGTACAACCAGATTAAACATAGAATTGATTAGTATGCTGGCAAACAGATCTCTATAAGTAAGTCTTTAAATAGTTTTAGAGGTTAAAAAGCTTTCCCAGTTGTGCACATTGCTTCACTGCTGTGTAATTTGACAGAAACTTTCAAAACCAAATCAGAAAGCTGTCTGGAATGTATACTTTTTTTTTTTTTTTTAAGAGATCGGGTCTTGCTATGTTGCCCAGGTTGGACTTGAACTCCTTTGCTCAAGTGATCTTCCTGCCTCATCCTCCCACGTACTGGGACTATAGGCAACTCCCACTACATCCAGGGATCTATAAAGGTCAGCAGCACTGACCTTATTCTGTAAGATTTAGTGAATCTTTTAGCCTTAGGGTTGTTAACGAGGATCTTATTTTCACTCTCAATTCATAACTCAGATAATTATGTCCCAGAATTTGTTCATATTAGTGGATTTAATAGTAAAATTCAAGTCTACATGGACTTTTATACCTAGATTTAGTTTTAAAAAGGTGTGGCACATAATAAGTTTGAAATTTAACAAATTCTTAGTGGCCTTCTGCTTTATATATCAGAGACTTGTGTCTTCCCAAATGTGATTGGACTGAAGAGTAAGTCAGTCCATTTCTCAGTGCTGTAAGATTCTCAGAGAAAAACTGAAGTTTATTTATCCTTTAATGTTGAGAGCTTATAAAGTTTATAAAGACAGGCTAGAAGGAGACAATCTTTCTCTTCCTTTGATGAAAGGTAAGGGTCTGAAGAATGGGAATTATCTCTATTTTCTACACATTTACTCTTACATTTTATATAAAGACAAGATAAGCTTGTTAGTAAGCTGCTGAGTCCACTGAAAGTGACTAATACTAGACAAGGAGGTATGTACTATAGGGAGAGTAGAAAAGATTGGAGGAATTTTCAGGTTACTCAGAAATGACTAGAAAGGAAATCATTTAGTACAATTTAAAATAAGAACTGGTTTCTCCTTCAAACTTTAAATGTACTAAGTTATACACTATTAGTCCCTTTTCACATTACTATAAAGAATTACCTAACACTGGGGCAATTTATGACGAAAAGAGGTTTAACTGACTCAAGTTCCACAGGCTTAACAGGAAGCATGACTGAGGAGGCCTCAGGAAACTTATACAATCATGGTGGAAGTTGAAGGGGAAGCAAGCACCTTCTTCACGTTGGCAGGAGAGAAAGAGAGCAAATGAGGGGCAGGGTGCCATACACTTTTAAACCATCAAATCTCATGAGAACTTTTATTGTTGCAAGAACAGCATGGGAGAAATCTGCCCCCATGATCCAATCACCTCCCACCAGGTCCCTCCCTCAACATTGGGAATTACAATTCAACTTGAGATTCGAGTGGGTACATGGAGCCAAACTGTATCATATGCCTTCAAGTTTAAAATGTAGACCATAATTATTTACATAAGGCCACATACATTTGCAACCAGGAAAATTTCAGATATTCATTTATTAGGTGGCTTGGTAACAGTTCCAATAAATTATTAATTCCTGATTTGGGGATTTACTCCCTGAACAATGAACACATATGCAATTTTCACTAACATTATCATGAGTTTTGTGTACATCAAGAGGATAGGAGACCTTCAAGTATAGAAATCTATACTTAACTTTCTTGAAGTAGTCTGATCTCTCAGTTAAATAAACATTTGGTAAGCCTATACAACAATTGTGTAAGACAGTCAATCAATTGCAGCCTGCCCTCTTGCTCCAATATTACCTATAAATAACATTAAAATGTTGAGAAAAGTGGGTGGAACAAAGTACATATATGTAACCAAAGTCTCATTTTCCTCTTTATTTCCAAAGGTAGTGTAATGCACACTGTCAGCAGAACTACATATTTATCTGAAGGTACATATCAATCTATCACAATAATATAATTCTAGCGTTTTAGTTTTTTCAGAGATGAGTTTTTATTTTCAAAATTATCCCCTTCATTCCTTCCTCCCATTGTGATTTTATACATCCAAGTTACTTTGTTGGGGAGGGGCATTTTAATTTGTAATTATTTATTCTTATTTAGGCATTCTCATTTTCATTAAGTAGATCTGAATATATCAGTGGTTTCTTTTAACTTCAGGTAAGTTTAGCAGGGAAATTAGTTTGTTCATGATTATTTGCTACCTGAATCTTAATTTTATCATTTCTTTAAAAAAATGTTTTTTTTTGTAGATATAGGGTCTCACTATATTGCTTAGGCTGTTCTCAAACTCCTGGTCTCAGGCAATCCTTCTGATCTGGCCTCCCAAAGGGCTGGGTTGTGGTTACTGGAATGAGTCACTGAGCCCAGTCCTCTATATTATTTCTTAAAACTGCACGTGAATCTATAATTATCTCAAAATAAAAAGATACACTCACTTGGCTCCCTTCTTAGGTCTATGTCACACTTTCTACATTTTCTAGGTACACATTATCTGCAAGTCACTAAGTTTAGAGTCTTCTAAGACTCTTTCATTTATCACCACCCTGATGTACTTTCACATTACACTTTACATTGTTCTTAACACACCCACCTTTCCTATTATACTCTGAGTTCCTCAAGGGCAGGGATCATGTCTTATTCATCTTTTTTTTCCCCTAGTACTTGGAATACTGTCTGGCATGTAAGAGGCAACCAGCAAATTTTTGCTAAATGAACAAAGGTAGAAAGTTTATTTGGGTGGTAGAACACTGGAGATGTTTTTGAATAAAGGTAGAACTGCCATTACACAAAATATTTGAATTAAGCAAGTCTTTAAATTCAAATCTTGGCTTAGTTATTCAGCTCAATAATATGTTTCAGCCATTCTTATTTCTGGCCAGTCATATCTGAGTAAGACTGTGGAAAGGATAAGGGGAGGAAATTGTATGAATACTACTCAGTGCTCCTTGGAACAGACTAAAAATAAAATAAATACCTGTTTCTTAAATAACTACCTTTACAAAAATAATGCTCTAGTAACTGTCCATTCTGGATTCAACAGGTATGAAATGATTTGTACTAGATGCTTTAAATTTCCTGCTGGAAATCTCCAAGTTTAATAAAAATTTAAATAAAAGACATTAGTTTTCAATTTTACATATGTATTTATTGAAGAAACATCATTGAGCACTCACGTGTATGTTAAAGACTACACAGTTTATACTGAGTTCTCCTTAAACTTTTGCACTGTGAAAAATATTGTAGTATATGGCTGATATGGGAGCATTTTTCTAGCATCAAAAAAGTAAAAAGGCCAGGTGTGATAGATGGCTCATGCCTGTAACCCCAGCACTTTGGGAGGCCAAGGCGGGCGGATCACCTGAGGTCAGGAGTTTGGCATCAGCCTGGCCAACATGGTGAAAATCCACCTCTACTAAAAATTCCAAAAATTAGCTGCGTGTGGTGGCTCATGCCTGTAATCTCAGCTACTTGGGAGGCTGAGGCAGGAGAATTGCTCGAATCTGGGAGGCAGAGGTTGCAGTGAGCTGAGATCACACCTCTGCACTCCAGCCTGGGCGGCAGAGTGAGACTGTTTCAAAAATAAACATAAAAATAAAAATAAATAAAGGAATAAAATGAAATATGTTCTATGAATTATTTTCTCCCACTGTATTAAAAAATCAGACTTTAAAAGTTAAAAACACTGAGCAGGGAATTTGAGAAAAAAATTGCTGAGTAAAGGGAGAAAATTTAGGAGGTTTGGATTTTGATTATATCTGACACTAACTCACTCATGCTTCAATAAAAAAGGGTGGCAATCTGAAAAATTAATAAAGATTGCTGAAGCTGCAATGGTCTCTTGTGTGCAGTAAAGCTCTATGGTATCACAGAACTGGCTCTGTGTCTGAAAATCAACATGCTATACTGCTTTCTTGATCCCCGGGGTTTTTTAAAGTGCTGAAAACCTAAGGTAAAATTTATTTTGTTTGGAAAATATTTTCTTCATGTGTTTTATAATATATTGATTTAAAAAAAATTTTTTTTTTTTTAAAGAGAGAATCTTACTCTGTCACCCAGGCTGGAGTGCAGTGATGTGATCATAGCTCACTGCAGCCTTGACCTCCTGGGCTCAAGCAATCCTCCCACCTCAGCCTTCCGAGTAGCTGGGACTACAGGTATGTGCCACCCTGTCTGCCTAATTTTTAAATCTTTTTTGGTAAAGAGTGGAAGTCTCACTATGTTGCCCCAATGTCATGAGTGTTATATTAAAGTTGCTTATTAGAGCTATAATATCTGCATATTTAAGAAAGAAAGTTGAGAGATCCTCTGAGCAGGAGATAAACTGATGATTCCTAGATTGCCAATATGTAAGCTTTCTCCACAAATATTCATAAAGTACAGCATCGTTTTAGCTTTTAGACCTTGGGCAAAACTTATTAACCTTGTAGTGTCTCAGTTTTTAGTTTGTAAAACAGGAGTAATAAATAGTACTTACACTTCATATCCTGCTTGTGAGGATTAAATCTACTGAACACCTACTATATGCTAAGGACATAGAGGTGAATGAAGCACTCCTCCAGCACAGTAAACACACAATTATGTATGGCTGTCGTTATCTTGGAAATGTCAGAGATAGCTCACAGACTCTGTGTGCAAGCTAAATGTATACAGACATTTAAAAATTCTCTGTATATTTAAAAATTGTTGGCAAGTGAGGAGAGAAACTATAGCAGATTCAGAAACGGGATTCTTTCCACACTCCAGGTTCTTTCTTCTGAAAGGGACTAATGATGCAGGTTGACTTTGGTAGGCCTTGAGCCATCTTTTTATCCTTCACCTCATAAAACTCTGGGATTTCAACCAAATACTTTTACAGAAGTAGTTAATCAATGAGGAATTTCCAACAGATCTTAGGAGAGAGCTTTTCATTACAGAAAGGATTTGAATACGACTCGACAATTTTCACTACAAATTCTCTTTGCATACATGTATCTGGTAATCTGGCCAAACAGAGGTTTAGGTGTGTGACTATGGGAATACATAAAGTAAAAGGGCAAGTTTCTTTCCTTTTGTTTTTTTGGAAACTGTCTCACTCTGTTGCCCAGGCTGGAGTGCAGTGGTGCGATCTCAGTTCACTGAAACTTCGGCATCCTGGGTTCTAGCAATTCTCATGCCTCAGCCTTCCCAGTAGCTGGAATTACAGGTGTGCACCACCACACTCAACTAACTTTTGTATTTTTAGTAGGGACGGGGTTTTGCCATGTTGGCCAGGCTGGCCTCAAACTTGTGGCCTCAAGTGATCTGCCTACCTCGGCCTCCCAAAGTGCTGGGTAACAGGCATGAGCCACCGCACCCAGCCTTGGAAGTTTCTCGATATTGTCAATTTATAAAAAGTTAGAACATCTATAGTTATTCAGGGTTTCAGAAATCCTCCGTGAATGAGCAGAAAGTCCAGTAGGTGGGAAGATGAAAATGACAAAGAAAGGTAGAGGATAGTATTGCCAGAGGGTATAAGCCTTAAATAAGCCAAAGATATCTATATAAAAAGGGTTGAGTAATGACTTAAAAGCAGCCATAGCATGTGAGAAAGAGGCTGATATCATCTCTTAATTCAGGATCATGGAAGATGAGCAGCAAGCATTTGATAGGGTTGCAGAGGAAACAAATTTTCTGTGGAGGCCCAGGTTTCAAGACAGACCTAAAGTATGTACAGTTCAAATTGTACATGCTTTAGAGGCCAGAATGACTCGGCTTCCATGTGAATTCTCATGAAGTTTCTGGGGTGGTGGAAGGACTATGAGCTTTGCCACAAGGAGTCAGTAGAGCCCAGGCTTGACTGGGCTGCGAGGGAATCCTATACCAGGTAGGTAGGCTACAAAGACCAGCGTCCAGAACCTTCACCATGTAATTACAACAAAAATAGTCGATAATGGTAGATTTGGGAAAACGAGTACTGCCTTATCTGAAGCTGGTCACAGCCTAACCCTATTTTATTTTATTTTTTGAGATGGGCTCTCACTATGTTGCCCAGACTGGTTTTTTTTGTTGTTGTTGTTTGTTTGTTTGTTTTAGACAGAGCCTTACTCTGTTGCCAGGCTAGAGTGCAGTAGCATGATCTCGGCTCACTGCAACCTCTGCCTCCCGGGTTGAAGTGATTCTCCTGCTTCAGCCTCCCAAGTAGCTGGGACTACAGGCATGTACCACCACACTCAGCTAATTTTTGTATTTTTAGTAAAGACAGGGTTTCACACCATGTTGGCCAGGATGGTCTCGATCTCTTGACCTCGTGATCCACCTGGCTCGGCCTCCCAAAGTGCTAAGATTACAAGTGTGAGCCACCAGGTTTTAAACTCCTGGGATCAAGAGATCCTCCTGCCTTAGCCTCCTGAGTAGCTGACATTACAGAAGCATACCACGATTTTAACCCTATTTAAAAAAACTCACATTCATTGCGATTATTAATTCTCATTTTAGATAATAATTTAACATATATTAGGGGCCAAAATTAAGTCAAGAGGAATGGCCTATGTAATTAACAGTCACATGATTATATAACCTTTTACAAGAAATTTTTAACTGTTCTGTAGTACCATTTTTTATTTTTAAAAAATTGCCTATGATAATGTCTTACTCCCTTCTTTACCACAGGCAAATAAGACCGTATTTGTCAGAGCTCTTTGGAAGAAAACAGTAAAAAAAAACCAGATGCTATTAAAGATAACTGCCAAACTAGAAAATCTTGCCAAGAAAATTATAATTGATAACTTAATGCAGACAACAACATAATGCTAGGACAATTCAGGATTTATCATTTTTAAGCCTTGGTAAACACTGAAAAATAAGATTAAAGTACTTTGGAATGAAATGACAACTTCTATCTCTATAGCCTTGAGAATACAGTATTCAAATTAATTAACCAAATACCACTTTATTAATAACCAAAGAAATACAAATTAAAACAATAAAATATCATTTTTTGGTCTGATTAACCAAAAATTTTAAAGACTGATAATACTTAATGTTGATGAGTGCGGTGCTCATTTCTCTTAACATTGCTGGCAGGTAGATACGTTGGTACAATCTTTTAGAAGAGCAATTTGACAATACTTACCCAGACATAAGTGTACATGTCTTTTAATTTCACAATTCCATTGATAAAATATGACTTGACAAAACATTATTAAATGCACCACTGTTTGTTTAAAAAATGGGTAACAATTTAAGTATAAATTTGCTGGTGGAATTACAATAAATAATTGTCACATTATTTACATGAGAAATACATATATATACCAAACAGTCACACTCTAATCTCTTTTAATCTGAAATTCATTTCAACAGAAAGCCATACTAATTTACTGAGCAAAAGATTATAGGTGTATTTCAGACATGCATTAAAAAGGGCTGTAAAAAAAAGACTATAGGTATATTTCAATATAAATAAAATTAGAAAAATGTTTCTGCTTTCGTATCATGACTTTGGGGAAGTACATATTAAAGTACTTTTATTATTTTAAAAAACAGATTAGTAATGCTTTAAAAAACAGAATGAGATATACCCTTTTCATAAATACGCCTTAAATGAATTAGAATTACCACTTAGGTATGAGGATGAAAAATGACTTTGTACTGATTAGCTGTTAATATAAAATAAACATATGTTACTATGTCATAAGAAATGCAATTAAGATCTAAAATGAAATACTCTTAATGAGACACTCATTAGGAGTTAGGGTAAACTGAATGTAGAAAGCCACATATTCCACATCAAAGCTGATTTACTTATTTCAATAGCCCTCTGGTCTTTGAAATTGTGACTGAACTTCATATACATTTACAACAATACAATGCAAATGGTGTCCAAAACAGCATTTTTAATATGCTGCAATTTAAAGTAATGGCTGCCTTGTCCTTCTTTCCTTAGACTATTAGAACAGCAAAATCATTAATAAGAAGAATCAGGCCAGGTGCAATAGCTCACGCCTGTAATCTCAACACTTTGGGAGGCTGAGGTGGGTGGATCACCTGAGGTCAGGAGTTCGAGACCAGCCTGACCATGTGAAACCCTGCCGTCTATTAAAAATACAAAAATTAGCCGGGCATGGTGGCGGGTGCCTGTAATCCCAGCTACTTGGGAGGCTGAGGCAGGAGAATCACTTGAACCTGGGAGGCGGAGGTTACAGTGAGCCAAGATCATGCTACTGCACTCCAGCCAGGGTGACAGAGTGAGACCCTGTCTGGAAAAAAAAAAAAAAAAAAGGCTGGGCGCAGTGGCTCAGGCCTGTAATCCCAGCACTTTGGGAGGCCGAGGTGGGTCTGTCACGAGGTCAGGAGATCGAGACCATCCTGGCCAACGTGGTGAAACCCCGTCTCTACTAAAAATACAAAAATAGCCAGTCATGGTGGCCTGTGCCTGTAATCCCAGCTACTCGGGAGGCTGAGGCAGGAGAATCGCTTGAACTCAGGAGTTGGAGGTTGCGGTGAGCTGAGATCACGCCACTGCACTCCACAGCCTGGGCCAAAGAGTGAGACTCCATCACAAAACAATAAATAAATAAATAAATAAGTAAAATAAAAATAAAAAAAGAAGATCAGAATAGGCTTCCTATAAACATTTCTATATAACTGCTAATTGTGCATACATTTTCATTTAAATACGCATAAATAGGCCAGATGCGATGGCTCACGCCTGCAATCCCAGCACTTTGGGAGGCTGAGGTGGGCAGATCACCTGAGGTCGAGAGTTCAAGACTAGCCTGGCCAACATGGTGAAAACCCGGTCTCTACTAAGAATACAAAAATTAGCCAGGCGTGTTGGCATGCGCCTGTAGTCCCAGCTACTTGGGAGGCTGAGGTAGGAGGATCGCTGGAACCTGGGAGGCAGAGGTTGCAATGAGCCAAGACTGTACCACTGCACTCCAGCCTGGGTGACAGAGTGAGATTACATCTTAATAAATAAATAAATAAATAAATATGAATAAATACACACATTTTACATGTTATTTATTACCTCTTTAAATTCAGCCTTTATTTAGCAAGCACATAAAGAAAAAGGGCTAGAATGGGCTTAAAATATTTGTTAATGCTATCTCTTAATGCTCTCTCCTGATTCAGTAGGCTCCTTACACTGATATTTAGAGCACTGCTTTATATACATGTTCAGTGATAAAAGGGACATGACTATCAATCTATATAGCACAGAGTAAACATTCTTTTAGGTATGCTGACTGATAGCTATAAACTTGCACATTAATTACAAACTTGCACACTCCCTCCAAAGCCTGACAAATTAGTTATATGCAGGATACTCACATCTGTATAGTGGCCGAGCATATGACATCGGTCACATTGTTTATCCCAGGAATGTCTGAAAAGACATGAGTGGTCCAACATCTTAGGCACAGGACAGTATTCACAAAGCGGGGCTGGACAGGAATACAGGAGGTGTCCGCTCCTGGAGCATAGGAAGCAGCGACGAACTTTCTATGTGGCAAAAAAATCATTAAAATCTCTTCATTCTCAAAAGGTAGATTAGTATTTCTTTTTCAATATAATCCCATAAAAAATTATTTCTAATTTGAGATCCCAATAAAGGTAGAATCTTGAGCACAATTGTTAAATCAAACACAATGTCCAAAACACTGTATGCATACTGTTTGCCAAAAAGGCTTAGTCTGTACATACTAGCAGCTGGCATTTATTCCTTACGCCTCTTATTATAGGAATATTGACAAAATGAAAGGTATGTAAGAGGGAAAGTAGAATGAGGAGCATATCTAGAAGCTAAGTCATAGGAGGAACAGATACAGAAGCTGTTTTGCCTGGAGAAGCAAAAACAAAAAAGGAACATGAGAGCTGTCTGAACTGTTTGAAAAACAGTCATTTGGAAGAGGTAGGAGGAACTGAAGAAATGTTAAGAGCTAATTATCTGGTGAGGAAATGTCTAAGATCTTCAGTTCTGTGTTGTTCCAAAGGTTGATGTACCTGCTTAACACAACTTACATTAATAAACATTTACAAATGCCCCAAATTATAATTTTCTAACAATAAAAATTATCTCACAGTGAAATAAGCTGTCTTATGAAGCAGAAGGTTTGGAAGTGAAAGGGGTCTCAGGAATCATCTGATTCAATCTCTTCATTTTATAGACAAGAAAACGAGAAGCATAGAGGGTTAAATGATTTGCCCAACTAGTAATGAGAAGTTAAAATTGATTCCACATTTTTCTGACTCCAAATTTATTATTATTTCTCCCACACTAGGCTGTAAGCTACATGAAATTTAACACACATCCTATAAAAAGATTTGAATTCTAAGGTTATAGGGTTTCACCCTTGAGATTTTTTTTTTTGAGACAGAGTCTTGCTTTGTCACCCAGGCTGGAGTGCAGTGGTACGATCTCTGCTCACCGCAAGGTCCATCTCCCGGGTTCACACCATTCTCCTGTCTCAGTCTCCCAAGTAGCTGGGACTACAGACACCCGCCATCATGCCCGGCTAATTTTTTATATATTTTTAGTAGAGACAGGGTTTCACCATGTTAGCCAGGATGGTCTCGATCTCCTGAACTCATGATCCACCCGCTTTGGTCTCCCAAAGTGCTGGGATTACAGGCGTGAGCCACTGTGCCCGGCCTCACCCTTGAGATTTTGAGTTTACAAATGTGGAAAGAAGCAAGGCATATTTCACGTACTCGTGGTAAGGGGCAGTTCTTTGATAAATGGCCACGTTTGTCACAATTTCTACAGATAATGTTTTTGTTGGCTGAATAGTATCGCTGGGTCCATCTTCCAGGTGTTCGGTTATTAGCTATCTGGGCCTAAGCAGAAAAAAAAAAATCAAGAATTAAAAAAATTGTTTCACTGCTAAATAAAAGCCATCTACTACTCTTGTTAAAGACAACTATAAATGAATAAAGATACATCAAGCTTCAAGTCAGTTCCATTACCTTGATAAAGAAAGAGAATTATTAGTTACATCTGTTCAACTTAGAACCTAGCCACAGGGGAACTTCATGATCTCTCTTGTTCTCTTAAAAAGAGTCAGGTCGGGCGTGGTGGCTCACACCTGTAATCCCAGCACTTTGGGAGGTCAAGGCGGGCGGATCACCTGCGGCCGGGAGTTTGAGACCAGCCTGACCAACACGGAGAAACCCCATCTCTACTAAAAATACAAAACTAGCCGGGCTTGGTGGCGCAAGCCTGTAATCCCAGCTACTTGGGAGGCTGAGGCAGGAGAATCACTTGTGCCTGGGAGGCGGAGGATGTGGTGAGCCGAGATTGTGCCATTGCACTCCAGCCTGGGCAACAAGAGCGAAATTCCATCTCAAAAAAAAAAAAGAGGTAGAAAACCATAAAAGGAGGTGCCATAAAGGTAACTCTACTGCTTTTTGTCTGCCCCTCCCGCCTGCTGAGTCTTTTATACTTCTTCATGTGATTTTTTTTTTTTTTTTTAACCTTTCTCTACTTATGTTTCAGATCTAGCAGGGGTACTGACATGCATCACTTAGACATTGTGGCAGCATTCAGTCAAAGCCACTGCTGACTTCTTTTCTTTCTTTTTTTTTTTGAGACAGTTTCATTCTTTTGACCAGGCTGGACTGAAGTGGCGCAATCTTGACTCACTGCAACCTCCGCCTCCCCGGGTTCAAGCGATTCTCCTGCCTCAGCCTCCCGAGTAGCTGGGACTACAGGCACCCACCACCACACCTGGCTAATTTTTGTATTTTCAGTAGAGATGGAGTTTCACCATGTTGCCCCAGTCTGGTTTAGAACTCCTGACCTCAGGTGATCCACCCACCTCAGCCTCCCGAAGTGTTGGGATTACAGGCGTAAGCCACCATGCCCGGCCAGCCACTGATGATTTCTATAACTGAATGTACACCATGTTTTTCTGAATGAGAGGCCTGCTTAAATTTGAGTTAGGGAATGGTGTTTTTATGACTTTGTCTTTTGTGAAGTTAGTACAGCTACCAAATATATCCCTTCTTTTGAACAGCACAGGGTTACTGCCTACAAGACTGGGTGATAATTTCTATAAAGGAATGAGGTAATTTCTTTCCACTGGAGTCCTTTTAAGATCCATTCTGCCTACAGAGTGACCCAATTCTAACTGTCCCATATTCTAATCTAAATCTAGGATCTTGTAAGAGAATACCAACAATGCATATCATATGGAGTATCTAAAGAGGAACTGTAAATCCCAATCATGCTTTAGCTTGTTTGGTAGAATTCCACCTTTAAAAAAGTTTTCATCTTTTATTTGTTATTTAGCTGAACTGGCCAAGTGGACCATAATACAATCTAGCTATCTCCCAAAACCAAGTTATAAAATTATTCTCTTTTTGTAGCATCTGCCACAATTAAGGCTAATAATTGACAAAGAAAACACCTGCCACATCCTAAAATAGACTAACCATTTCCTTACACTGAACAAGCAGTTATTTCCGGTGTTGATCTTTTTAGTGGTACCAGGCCATATGGGCTGAGAGGACTCACCACAGGAGAGAAGAAACAGAAAGGGAAAGGGGACTGGATGATTACAGCTATTAACTCACTTACAAAACTCAAGGCTGAACCAAGTTTCTGAAGAGTTAAATCACTCATATGCTAAAATCAAATGTGTTCTTATAAGCCACTTAAATTTATTAATGTTCCAAAAGTTATCATAATAAACTATGAGGCAAAGGAAATTATTATTCTGAATTTTAAAAATAATTTGATTTTACCTCAATGTCTTTGTCACTGATGAACCAGTTTATACCATCTTCTCCTACAAAACAAATAAAATATTACTCAATCATGGCACTTTTAGAGGACTTACAGATTGACAATAGATTACACAATTTATGAGTACTCAAATTGGACCCCAAAAGTATAGTGAGAAATGTTGAATACCTGAAATTCTTATTTTGGCTTTGTTATTAGTTATGTGGCCCTGGACAAATACTTAACCTCTCTGAGTCTCAGTTTTCTGACCTGTGAAATGGGATAATAGTATTTGCCCTGTCTGCCTAAAAAGTCCTGTGAGAATAAAATAAGGTATGTGAAAATACATTGAAAAGCATCAGACTATATACAAATACCAAAAAAAAAAAAAAAGAAAAAAAATCAGTGAAGGGCCCAAAAATCCAACAGCAGATACAGAATGAAATCTTAACTTATTTTATCTGACTAAAGCAGAGCTTTACTGAGGCAGTTGTTACAACTCTCCCATACCTCCAGGAGGACCCACAGGAGGGAGATGACTGACACTGGGCACTGAGACATAACAAAAAAGTTGTGTAAATGAGATCCTTCTGTCCTTTGACTCCCTAAACTACCCCTTTTGTTAAGTTGGTATATAGCCCCTTACTTCTGGTTTTGTTTCTTTTTATGGAGACATGGTCTTGCTCTGTCACCAAGACTGGAGTACAGTGGTACCATCTCGGCTCACTGCAACCTCTGCCTCCCAGGCTTAAGCAATCCTGCCGCCTCGGCCTCCTGAGTAGCTGGGACTACAGGAACGTGCCACCATGCTAGGCTAATTTTTGTAATTTTTTCGGTAGAGACAGGGTTTTACCATGTCAACGAGGCTGGTCTCGAACTCCTGAGCTCAAGCAATCCAACCCCTTCAGCCTTCCAAAGTGCTGGCATCTGTGGTGTGCCACAGCAAGAGGCATAACCCCTTACTTCTATAACCCTCTAAACTCTTCTTTAGAGTTACTGATATTGAGTGCTCCAGAAAGTGTGAATAAACCTTGTCTTTTCTCCAGTTAACCTGTCCAGTATCAGTTAACTTGTAGGCCCCCAATTTGAACTCAGTTTAGTAGAGGAAAAGTTTTTTGACCAAATATGAGTATTAACTGTGTCCACTAGCTTTGCATTCTAAGTGACTTTCATTATAACAGTAAAAAAATTAGACTCTGAATAATATCTCACTAATAGGGTTAGGTTCTTAGCACTGTATTTTATAACATCAAAAACAGCAAAATAAAGGGAAAAAAAGGAGGCCAAATATCCAGAAACCACTGACCTTGTGGGGGAAATAATTCCCCACATTTTTTTGTGTCAGCTGTTTTCTTTTCTTTCCACTGTCCTTTCACAAACGTGCAAATGGCTGCTATTCCTTTGGTCCACCCATGGCCAAGGGGAAGGGACCTATGACTAATGCAGAAGCTAAAGTGTTGACAAAAGGACTGAAAGATCTTTTCTCCCTTTAAAGCTAAGATTTCCTCTGTCCTCCTACCTTACTACTTTCCTCTATCTCAAAAACACAAATCAAGCTTGACTTGTTTCTTTGAAAGGCTTTTGAAGAGACACGAAGTAATCTACATTTTCCCAGGCCTACCAGGAGTAAGTGTCTAGAGACATATTTTTAAATAAAAAACTTTTCTAAGAAAACCATGAGGCTGCTTTAGAAAAAGACCAATCCATAGGTATGCAGAGATGCTGTGCTGATGATTATTTTGTTTGTAAAATTTGGAGGCTGTATCCATGTACTGAGAGTGGAGAATACATTAAATAGCAGCAGCTTCTATTCCTTCATCAACCATCCACGCTATTATTCTTTCATTCAAAGGATCCATGTATGGAGTATGCTTTGCTATAATTTTCAGAGCTGCTTTTTGTATCTCAATGTCTTTCATCATTAAAATTCAAAATGACCACTTGAAATTATGTTAACTATAAGACTGACTTAAAATTGTTCTTAAAAAATGAAATATAAGACCAATGAAATGCAAAATGGCAACTGTTACCACTCTCCAAATTTACATGTAAACAGAAAACAGTGAAAAAGGAAGGTTTGAGAGAGGAAGATTGACTCCATTCAGATTGCTTTAACATTTCTGTGGAATTCAATAATATTCTTATATACCATTGTCCCTCAGAATATATGAGGGATTGGTTCCAAGACTACGCTGGTAGAATCAAATCCTTGCACAAATCCCGTCAGCCCTGTGGAACCTGCACATATAAAAAGTTGGCCCTCTGTATATGTGGGTTTCACAGCCTATGAAAACTGTATTTTCAATCCATTTTTGGTTGAGAAAAAGTTGCTTATAGGCAGACCTATGCAGTTCAAACCCATGTTGTTCAAGGGTTAACTGCACTAACTCCTCAAAAAGTTATATCATATTCATATTCTTACTATAGAAAATTCATCAACAAGTATACAAATTAAGTTTCAACAATAGATAAAAGCAGTATTTCTCAAGTGGTATATGAAGCAAAGACATCACCAGGAACATATAAGGCAATTCTTGTCCCTGCCATGGCTCCAAGGTTCCAGTTTTGATTTGAACCCAGTAATGACAGCGGCTTCCTGCCCTTGATCTTTACCTATTCCGTTTGTCTAAACTCAAAATCTCACCCCAAGGAAAGCTTTGTCCAGGGCAACTCCTCAGAACTTCCACAAACAGCAAATTCTTCAACTTGTTAAATTCTGGGTATGGTACTTGATAGAAAACTGGCTTCTAGAGTTAACTCTGCCACTAATTTGCTGTGTGGTGTTGGGCAGGATACTTAAGATTTCTGGGTTGGTATGACAATGGGTTAGAATAAATGGCATCCATGGTGGCACCTTCTAGTACTAAATTTCTGATTCTAATTTTCTCTCATTACTGGAATCATATACATTGTCACGTAGTGTAATTTACCTAAATTAAATCTTCCAGACCTTTGCAACTCGCACAAGGTAATTCGCCTTAAAGAGGACTTTCCATGGGGCCCAGGAACACTCATCTTCCATGTGTCCACCACCCAATGCCATAGAATGTTAAATGGGACTGCCCTAAAGTGTAAAATTAAGACTGTCCTAAGAATGTCTGTCATCAACTCATAGCTGCTTTATAGGGTTGTTCTTGTTGATAACTGGGATTATGATTCTATTCAAATTTCAGAGCTGTGATCAAAGCAGTAGCTGATAATTCTTTCTTCGTATGAAATCAACTCTGTTTAACAAACATCTGTTGGAAAATCTATAATGAGCAAGGTGCTAGAGAGTAAAGAAAGATGAAAAAAGCTTATAGCCTTAGTAAAGTACAAGGTGACAAATGAAAGGAGAAAGAAGGAGTAAGAGAAGGCCAAACAAATGTTATGGTAAATTTAGAAGAATGGATAATATCTCAATTTTAGGGAGAGAAGGAAAAAAGTTACAGAAGGCAGAGCTGTAAAAGAAACTAATGAAGTGCAATTTACACGTAATAAAATGTACCTATGTAAAAATACAGTAGGATTCAATTTGACAAATGTATACACCTGGGTAGTCACTATGAAAATCAAACGTAGAACATTTCCATCATCCCAAAATGCTACTTTGTGCACATGTGCAGACAATCCCCACCTAAGGCAACCACTGATTTGCCTTCTCTCAGGATAGATTCGTTTTGCCCGTTCCAGGACCTCACATAAATGAAATTATACATTATGTACTATTTTGTGTCTGTCTTATTTCCTCCTGAATATTTTTGAGATTCATCCCTGTTATTGGGTATTAGCAATTTGTTCATTTTTTTTATTACCAAGCAGTATTTCATTGTATGGATATAACAATTTGTTTAGCTATTCATCTGGTGATGATACTGATACGGTTTGAATATATGTCCCGGCCGAATCTCATATTGAATTGTAATCCCCAAAGTTGGAGGTTGGGCCTGGTCAGAGGTGACTAGGTCATGGGGGTGGATCCATAACCTACAGTCTTATTTTTTTACACTTTCCCCCCATCTGTGGAACTATTCTGCTATCTTTATTACACATACATACAATTACTGCATGTTAATTATGAGAAACATCTTTATATGTGCATGGTGATCCAGAGTCTATAAATTGCTTTAAATATACATTTAGTCTTCAGAGCAACCCTGTCCATTATGCTGATACTAATGTTCACTTTTTTATGTGTGTGCTTTCCAACATAGGGCAAGAAAGGGCAACTTGTATTTTGTGGGAGATGCAGTGGTAATTTAGCTATTTACTGATATGACTGCATTCACATTTCAAATGTTCTGGGGAAGAATATGGGCTAGATTTCTGAAAGATAGAAGCTAGTTCACCCCATGCTTTAGTTATACTTATTCTGCTTACATTTGGCTGTGTTAGAAGAGCTGAAGATCATCATTCCTTTACTAAGAGAGTAGTTACAGATAATTACAGAGCTGGTTATCATGACCTTTAGGGACAATCTGACAGAAGGTAGTAGCCAGGAAAATGTATTTCCAAAGATCACCAAAGATTATTGAGACAGAGGGCTCAGTTCAGCATATCTAGCTGGTTATCTAAAACGCAGGTGCCAGAGACTAAGAATCATTTCCTCAGCCTAATTTCCATATAGCTCCTTCCTATAAGGAAGCCATAGAGGCCTTACATTTTCCAGATATCCTAATTTGTTACATCTAAAATGGTAAAACTCATTATTATATTTCACCAAAAGGTAGGTATGATTCAGCATATAATGAACAACAATATTCCACAAATCAGTGGTGAATTTGCCACTAATGGTGATTTAAGAATGTACCTTAAAGAGTGAAAAGTTTCCATTTAACAGTGTCAAGTTAATTTTCAATAAATATTTACTGAATCTCTCTCATGTAAAAGACATTTTGGAGACAGAAAGATGTCTTAGACATGGTGCTTGCCCTCAAAGAATTTACCATACAGTAGAATAGTATGTGCTATTTAATGCTACCTAAAAAGCATTACTGTGTTAAATAACCATGATAATTGAATTTTTAACAATAGAAGGCTAATTTAATTAACATCAAGCTTTTAAAAGGACAAGAAGCATATACTCTTTGGGAAAATGAGCTATTTAAAAGCAATACTGAATTCTGCCTGTGAGAAATTAACTTATGATGACTACATCACTAAAACCGTCTCCCATATGTAAGATAGCTTCTAAAATAAGTGTGGGCCAAATGCAGTGGCTGATGCCTGCAATTCCAATACTTTGGGAGGCCAAGGTGGGAGGATTGTTTGAGCCCAGCTCATGTAACATAGTGAGACCTCATCTCTCCAAAAATAACAACAACAACAACAAAAACCCACAAAAACTAGCCAGGTATGGTGGTGCCTGCCTATAGTCCCAGCTAATCTGGAGGCTGAGGTGGGAGGATGGCTTGAGCCCTGGAGGTTGAGGCTGCAGTAAACCAACATGGTGCCACTGCCACCACTGCATGCCAGCAGCCTGGATGACAGAGCATGACAACCTTCGCAATAAATAAATAAATAAATAAATAAAACTAAGTATGTAGGTCTGTTAGCAACTGTTCTATCCCCAAATAATCTGTGTGTCTATACATTATAGACTGTGAGCTCATGGTTAGAGATTGGGAAAAAAAGAAACAATAGCTGGTATATACCTGTAATCCTTAAGGAACCAAAACTTTGGATTTTCTCAATATCTATTCCTGTACTTGCATCATAAAACCAAAACTCTCCCTGATCTGAGATGGCATTCTTTCAATGCTCTAAAACACAGTGAAATGTTAAGAAAAAAAAAAAGAAAAAAGGAAAAGTAGAAAAGATTGTAAATAACTCCCACCAGTTAACCTGAGGTTAAGTAATTTGGGCAATTATACCATAAAAGTAATAGCATAAAAATTATTGTCCACACTTCCTTTTTATACATCTTTTTTACATTTGTAATATTTTAAAACAAAAGGTCATGTCTGTAATGTGCTTTTCCAGTTCTGTACTTTTGCTCATGGCATTCCCTTGATCTCCAACACTGTCTCCCTTTTTGCCCAATTTTCCAACCAACCCAGGACGATTTTCATGATTGCGAACTCTGAATATCTTTTAAGGCTCAGCTTCTCAAAATCAATGTATTTAGGTTGGTGCAAAAGTAATTGTGGTTTTCCCTTTGAAAGTAATGGCAAAACCACAACTACTTTTGCACCAACCTAAAATAAATAGAAAATATTCAGCAGTTTTCTCACTTGACCTCTAGGAGGCACTTAAAATTCTCTTGGCTGATAGAACAAAATGCTTTCCTATCTCTTGTCCCCCTTTATGGTTTCCTCTTCACTAGTTACTTGGTATACTCCATTCTTTACCCATTTTCTTCTATAATTTTTCTCCCAGATTATGTCATATATGCCTATAGTGAGAACTACCAAGTTTGCTTCTCTAGTCACGTCTTTTCTTGGATGTCTCACAGGTATTTCAACAAACTCATAATCACTAAAATGGAATTATTTTCTCTTCCTTAAAAATATACAAACAAAACCCGTACTTTCCTTCCTTGTATCTCTTCAATCTCAATGACTTGCACCACAGTCTGTTTCCCAAACCAGAAAGCTCAGCTCAGGTTCTCTCTCACTTTTCATATCAAATACTATCAATAGGGTATCCAAAATAGCCTCAATGCCACGATTTTAGCCCAGGGTCACTTAATATCTTACCCAGATTATTAAAATATCTTCTGACTATCTCTATTATCACACACTGCTTTTCATTCCACTGCTACTGAAGTAATTTCTAAAACAGAAATGTGAATACATTCTGCCCTGAATGGTCCCTTGCTGCCTACAGGATACACATAAAATTCCTTTGTATATTATACAATGTGCCTTTCATGATTTGGCCCTTACGTGTTTCTCTTGCTTCATTTTCCTGGTCCCAATGTTCCAGCTAAACCTAATAATTTCCCCAGTTTCCTGTTGTTCTCTGCAGCTATGCCTATACATTTATTCTCTGGAACACCTGAATTCACCCCCAATTCATCCCTTGGAATTGGGATATGGCCTTCAAGTCCCTACTCACCTCCACTGAAGCCTTATCTGATACCCCTTCAAAAGCAGTGATGATCACTCACAACTTTGTAACATCTGGACTTTAACTGTGTAATTTCTATCTTTGTATCTTCCAAACATCAAAGCATGATTGCTTAGTTACCATAGGTATTCATATTTACTGAATGAATTAATAACATTTCTATCTGCTTTGAACTGCCTCTAGTAGTAGAAGTATATTCTCCTTCAGTCATAGTCTGAAAGTATCTCATCTGTATTTTCTTTTTTTTATTTTTTATTTTTATTTTATTTTATTTTTTTTGAGACGGAGTCTTGCTCTGCCGCCCAGGCTGGAGTGCAGTGGCCGGATCTCAGCTCACTGCAAGCTCCGCCTCCCGGGTTGACGCCATTCTCCTGTCTCAGCCTCCCGAGTAGCTGGGACTACAGGCGCCCGCCTCGTCGCCCGGCTGGTTTTTTGTATTTTAAGTAGAGACGGGGTTTCACCTTATTAGCCAGGATGGTCTTGATCTCCTGACCTCGTGATCCGCCCGTCTCGGCCTCCCAAAGTGCTGGGATTACAGGCTTGAGCCACCGCGCCCGGCCTTCTCATCTGTATTTTCAAGGATCCTGGGCACTTTTAAACTCTGTATTAAGGGCTATGTCAATAAATATTTTAATTCCCTCTCTATATTAAAGTGCTCTATGGACTGAGACCCTATCTATTTTATCTATCCAGTTATCAGCATAATATCTTGCATACTGTGAATAACATCAGAAAATAAAATTGGAAAGAAAAAGCAAAAAAGGAAACATTCATATGGACAACTGTATGAATAAGTACTGATCTGAATTGGGGCACATAAGCCAGTAAATAATTTATGAACTGTCATTATATAATAAAAATTCAGTAAGACAGTTCTCTTTGTTTAGGGAAAAAACTTACAATTTCTGTAATAACCAGTTCTTAAGAATTAAAATGGACTTTAAAAAATAACCCTGCCATTATTGAAATAACACTGTGGTAGAAATAGAATCCACATGAAATAAGATAATTGCACGTTTATAGATAATCATGCTTGTACCTAACCAGTGTTTATGGATTAAAGATCACACAAAGCTGCCAGATATTTATGTCATATCCTTTCCTGAGCCTAACTCCACTACACGAGATAACCCCTTGGGATCTTTCTCACTTCTAATAAGCAACTGAAACAGCCACAGATGAAGTTACTATTCCCAACTTCATCAGCAGCATCTGTTTTCAACGGAAACTTTTGAAATACACACAATGCCACATTCAAATCCCCTGAGGGCTAAGCCACTTTATTCACTTGCATTCTTCTGAAACTGCTCCCTTTTTCTGTCTTGGTTTTCTCAAATTTATACTTTTCAATTATAACACTGGTCACAAAACTGTTTTAGTCATTAAAATTTTTCACTGTATAAGTGGCAACAGTTTAAATAAAACACATTTTAATAGCAGAATTTGCAAGTAAAGCATCAAAATGTTCACCTTATTTTAAATCATATTAAATTTACCAGAAACAATTTTTTATTTTTAACATGTGTGTAAAAGAAATGGGGATTTCTTTTTTTAGAGGTAGAGGAGGAAGAAGAAAGAGGAAATACATACAGGTGCTTAGCAGAGGGTTATACAGAGCTTTTGCTAAGTTATTAGTCATATTAAGGCCTTTGTCTATAGAGAGAGAAGGCCTCACCTCCCATTACCTCTGCCCCAAACGTGCAGTCAATGAACCACCTGGCTTACAAAACATTTATTCAAAAAGTTAAAATGACCCTCAAATCATACTAAGAAACAAGAACAGAAATGGGAAAATTTATCAACAGAAACAGTAAATGTAACAAGATTATGGAAGTTGTTTTTTCTTCCTTTAAATATATCGAATATGGATGCCTGTTCCCTCCAACACTCCCTGAAAGGCAAAAAGAAAATATACCACATGTATATTTATCTGTAAAATGACAAGCACAAATAAAACCCATTTAAAAATGTTTTTTTTTTTAGGGTTTCTATTGCTTAAAAAAAAGTTAGTCTTTTTCAGCACAGCTGGGAATAACGAATAAGTAATGACAAAATTATTCCTAGGAACGATGAAACAGTATAGTTTTTCCAAGGTATGCAGGAGGCCATGAGGTAATCTTAGATTAATAAAAGGGTCCCCAATGTATGAAGAAAAATAAAATCTCTCTAGTCTTTGGAGACCTTTAGAAAGAATAGGTATGTCCTATCAATTTTTTTTTTTTTTTTTTTTTTTTGAGACGGAGTCTTGCTCTTGTCGCCCAGGCTGGAGGTGCAGTGGCCGGATCTCAGCTCAACTGCAAGCTCCGCCTTCCGGGTTTACGCCATTCTCACTGCCTTCAGCCTCCCGAGTTGCTGGGCTAAAGCCTCCGGGCGCCACCTGCCCGGTAGTTTTTTGTATTTTTTAGTAGAGACGGGGTTTCACGTGTTAGCCAGGATGGTTCGGATCTCCTGACCTCGTGATCCCGCAGTCTCGGCCTCCCAAAGTGATGGATTACAAGCGTGAGCCACCGCGCCCGGCCCTTTTTTTTTTTTTTTAAGAGACAGAATCTTACTCTGTCGCCCTGGCTGGAGTACAACAGCCCTATTTCAGCTCACTGCAACCTCTGTCCGCCTCCTGGGTGCAAATGATCCTCCCATCTCAGCCCTCCAAGTAGCTGGTACTACTGTGATGCGCCACCACACTCAGCTAACTTTTGTATTTTTTGTACAGATGGGGATTTGCCATGTTGCCCAGGCTGTTCTCGAACTCCTGGGCTTAAGTGATTCACCTGCCTTGGTCTCCAAAAGTGCTGGGATTACAGGCATGAGCCACTGCACATGGCCTCAATTCTTACAAATAGTTAGAAACGTCAAAATAAAAAAAAATCTCAGACTAAAATTGGGTCCAGTAAACCTGATGGTATATTCAGGGTTAAACTAAACATTACAATTATTCCCAATATTTACCATTTGTTTATTATTCAACAAATACTCAGTTACTATGTTGCAAGCACTATTCTAGATGCTTGGGATATATATATCAATGAAAAAAATAGACATTGCTTTCCTTGATAGAACTTACAGTCTAGTGGGAAAGTGAAACAATTAAAAACCAAACATATTAAATATGTAAATGATGTATGTTAGAAAGGCATAAGAGCTTTGGAAAAAAGAAAAAGTAGAGCAGGGTAATGGAAATTGGGTATGGGTTACAACTTTACATAGGGTAGACAGAATATCCTTCACTGACATTCAACTGAAAGGAGACGGAAGAATCAGTCATGTACTTCTGTGGTAAGAGCATTCTAGACAGTAGGCAGAGCCAAAGCTACATTTTTAAGGCAAAAATATTCCTGATGTGTTTAAGGAACGGGCGAGAGACCAGTATGGCTAGAGTGCAGAAAATGAAGGGAATGTGAAGATAAGATTACAGAGGTATTGGTTTATGAAGGGCTTTGTAGGCCATTATAAGGATTTTGACTTTTACTGAGTGAAACAAAAAGTCATAAGAGTAATATGATTTGACTTATAACTCAAAGAATCACTACACTGAGAAGGAAAAATAGACAGGAGCGTCAAGTATAGAAGCAAGGAGATCAGTTAGAATGTTACTGCAATAATTCAGTCCAAAAAGGATAGTACCTCGGACCAGGGTGGAGTACTGGGTGTGCTGAGAAGTAAAGGAATTCTGAATATAATCTGGAGGTAAAGCTAATAAGATTTGTTGAAGAACTGGATATTAAGGTAAAAGAGGCCAGGTGCGGTGGCTCATGCCTGTAATCCCAGCACTTTGGGAGGCTGAGGTGGACGGATCACAAGGTCAGGAGTTCGAGACCAGCCTGGCTAACATGGTGAAACACTGTCTCTACTAAAAATACAAAAAATTAGCCGGATGTGGTGGTAGGCACCTGTAATCCCAGACATTTGGGAGGCTGACTCAGGAGAATTGCTTGAACCTGAGAGGCAGAGGTTGCAGTGACCCGAGATGGCACCACTGCACTCTAGCCTGGGCGACAGAGCGAGATTCCATCTCAAACAAAAACAAAAACAAAAAAAAGTAAAAGAAGAACACAGTAAAAGATGACTACCAGGTTTTTGGCCTCAGCAACAAAAATGATAATTACTGCAACTAAAAAATGCAGAGGAACATGTTCTGAAGGAAAGATGAATTTAGTTTGGACAGGTTGGATTAGCAATAGGATTAGAATATTCAAATGAAGATGTGGAGTATGCTATTTGATACTAGATTATGAGTCTTAAGTTTCAGAGACAGATCTGAACTGGAAATATAAATTTGTCAATTGTGGCATGGAGATGGTATTCAGAATAGGACTGAGCGAGAGTACCAAGGGTTTGAGTGTAGCGAAAGGATAGAACATGAGCAAGAATTTAGGAGTAATCAGTGAGGTGAGAGGAAACTTGGTGGGGGAACAGGTCAGTGCCCTGTAAACCAACTAAAGACAATGCACTTATCAAAGAAGAAGTGTTATCAATTATAGTAAATGCCACCAATAGTGCAGGTAAGAAAAAGACTGAGAACTGACCCTTGGATTTATTAGGAAAGTCACTGGTGATCCTGTTAAGAGAAGTTTGGGTGGAATGGTGATGCAAAAACCTGGCTGGACTAAAAAGAGAACTGAAGGAGAGAATCAGGGGCAGTAAGTAGACACATGTTTGATCATTCTGATCACAAAAGAAATATTCATTCACCATAATGTGGTACCCTATCTCCTTAAAAGTTCTACTTTCTATTATGGCAATACATGACTTGGTACAGAAGGAAGAATTTGTATATTAGATAGATAACAAAGCACCAAAGCTACTTGGGTTTCAATTTAGCTCCAGAGAAAATATATACATACATACCTTTTTTCTTGAGACAAGGTCTCACAATGTCACCCAGGCTGGAGTGTAGTGGTGCAATCATGCCTCAGTGCAGGCTCAACCTCCTGGGCTCAAGCAATCCTCCCACCTCAGCCTCCCAAATAGCTGGGACCACAGCTGTGTACCACCATGTTTGGCTACTTTTTTATATTTTTGTGTTATATGGGGTTTTGCCATAATGCCCAGGCTAGTCTCAAACTTTTGGGCTCAAGCAATCCACCTACCTCAGCCTCCCAAACTACCTGTATTACAGGCATGAGCCACTGCACCCAGCCTCCAGAGAGAATATTGACAGAAATGTCTTTAAGTACAAATGGTTAAAGTTTTTTTTTTTAACCATTTAAACTCACACTGTGTTGACTTTCATTTCCAATACATATAATATGTCCTGATAAAAACCAGAATACTTTTAAGGAGCAAAAAAAAGCTGTAAAAACAAGAAAACCTTCATACTTGTTACATATTAAAAAAAATTTAACAAATGCCATTGATCAAATGTAATTAGGACTAGCTACATAAAATGCAAAAAAGGTATTTTTTGTGTATAAACACATATTATATGTATATACACAGAGAAATAAAACAGTTAAACAGTTTCTACCTGTTTTTGTGTACTTCCTTTTCAGATATTGTTCGCTTAAGAATCTTGGCCTCTGTTACTGTCTAACTGGAATTCACAAAACTCAATGACTCATGGTTTTCAAAGCTTAGGCCAACGTTTGCAGAACAAAGTTGCTTTGTTATTATAGATACCAATGTACCTATAATAAGTATTACTGATTTAAAGTTGAGATTGCCAGAAAGAAGCAAGAAGGCATGAGGGATTGGAAATTATTACATAAAACTTTATGTTAAAAGGAAAACAACTTTAAAAAAACCTCATCCTAGTTGATTATGTGCTTTTGTACAAATGTTCATCCTAAGTTTTGAATTAATTTTAATGTATGACACCTCAAAGAAAATATGTACAATACATAAAGAATGTTCTTTTTCACATCCCACTAACAGACTTTTCTAGAGAAAGAAAATTATGGCTGGGCATGGTGGCTCATGCTTGTAGTCCTAGCTACTTGGGAGGCTGAGGCAGCAGGATTGCTAGAGCCCGAGAGGCAGAGGTTGCAGTGAGCAGTAATTACACCACTGCACTTCAGCCTGGATGACAGACAGAGGCTATGTTTGAACAATGGGAGACAGGAGGGGAGGAAAGGAGGAAGGGAGAAAGGGAGAAAGGGAAGAAGGGAGGGAAGTAGGGAGGGAAGGATGGAGGGAGGGAGAGGGGGACGGAGGGAAAACATCAAGATTAAATTAATAAAAAAAGAATATAGGACATAAAAATAGCTAATACATATAAAGAGCTTATTCTGTGCCAGGTACTAAGTTAAACATTTATGTATTTTTCTTTTTTTTTTTTTTGAGACAGGGTCTCACTCTGTTGCCTAGGCTGGAGTACAGTGGTGTGATCTCGGCTCACTGCAGCCTCAAGACTCCCCGGCTCAAGAGAATTCTTGTGCCTCAGCCTCCTGAGTAGCTGAGAATTCAGGCATGCACCACCACACCTGGCTAATTTTTGTATTTTTAGTAGAGATGGGGTTCCACCATGTTGCCCAGGCTGCTCTCAAGCTCCTGATTTCAAGTGATCCACCCTGGCCTCCCAAAGTGCTGGAATTATAGGCATGAGCCACTATGCCCAGCCTATATTTCTAATTTAACTCTCATAACAATCTTATAAAGGTAAGTATTACAATTTTATTTCACAGATGAGAACAGGTAAGGTTTATGAATTCATAAAAATATGAATATTTAAATAATACCAAAAATCTTCTCAGTGGCAGACTAGAGGGTTCAAACCCATGTTTACATCCAAACCATGCTCTTAACCAATATGCTATATAATCTCCCTAAATTATTTTATTAATAGTGTTCTGACTTTCTCTAATAATAAAATTACTGGTACTCATTTCAACAATATCATTTTATCATGTAGCACATGACAATTACTAATGTGAAAACTTGTGTTTAAAATTGCATCTTTCTACTTTTAACATAGGACTATTTTCTGATATGGATATGAATGATGGTATCTGAAGTTATACTAGTCTTCTATGTAGAGAGAAACTTGACTGAGGTTTTATAAAAATAACGCCCCAAGTTTCTACTTGTGGTTAACTTTTATTATATAATTATACCAGGATGTAAGGAGAGAGGAACCAGTTCCATCTTCCTCTCCACTGTATCTCTATCACCTGTGTGGTGTTTGTCACATAGTAGGTGCTCAATAAATACTGCTTAATGAATAAATTTTGAAGAAACAAGTGATTTTCCTAAACATATGCCAATTTAAAAAAATCTTTAACAGTCAACTGTCATCTGTCTGAGACACTGGTTAACTCTTCTATTTATATAAGCAGCAACTAATAAGTATTGATTGATTTATAGCTTGATCAACTAGCAGAATATAAATTTGATTTTTAAAAAATTACATTCCAAAACAACAATATAGCATATTACAGGCAAATGGAATACTTAGACCCATTCCCCAAAAGCCTGCTCCTAAGTTATGATGCTAACAACCTATTTACAGTACGACCAATATAGAAAAATAAGAGAGGAAGAAGAATAGAACAAAAGACAAGAAAATGTCAGGAAATGGCAGAAGAAAATGAGAAAGAGAAATCATTTCAAAAATACCATCTCAAGATAAAAGAGGGCAGTTTATAAAGAAACACCAGGTATGAATAAAAACCTAGGTTCTTCCAAGACATATTGAGTAATTATGTATTACACATTTTCTCTTTCTTTCAGCTTCAATTTCTCATTTGTGAACATAAATATAGCCCTACATGATCTCTAAGTTAAATTTTTCTATAGAAACCAATTCAAATGGTATCTGCTTCCTCAAACTTCTCAAACAAAAATCCAAGCGCTGGATATCTGGACAATATTCTCTATTAATTCTATTGCCTTTCAAAACATCAAAATCTCTATATAAATAAATAAATGAAATGCTCCCCCACCAATCTCCTTAAGCCACCCATACTAGAAAGAATGAAACACTTAAACTTTTTATAACAAAACTTCTAATAAAAAAGGAAATTTAAAAAATTAAAGCCTAAATTTGTACATAGAAATATGAATCAGCAACATATGTGAAACATTTGTTAGAAATGTAAATAGTTCATGCCTCCTGGGAATACATACTAACCTACACTCCAGAAACAGACTATGGCTATTTATAATCCCTATGCAGTATGCACTATTGAGGCCTACAGGGAAGCTTTAAAGCTGGATTTTTCAACAAGGCTCACAAGTCCTGAGGTTAAATACACATGAATTACGGATGTTTAATCCAACTTACGATACCATCTTTTCATATTTAAAGCAGTTTCTCTTATACAGAAAAAATACAAAATACATGAGCTGACCCTAACAGAAGCTCCTGAAGAGGTAATATAAAATCAGTTTTGTTTTTTTTTTTAACCATTTAAACTCACACTGTGTTGACTTTCATTTCCAATACATATAATATGTCCTGATAAAACCAGAATACTTTTAAGGAGCAAAAAAGCTATAAAACAAGAAAATCTTCATATTTGTTACATATTTAAAAAAATTTAACACACACCATTGATCAAATGTAATTAGGACTAACTACATAAAATGCAAAAAAAGCATATTTTTTGTGTGTATAAACACACATAAATATGTATATACACAGAGAAATAAAACAGTTAAACAGTTTCTACCTGTTTTTGTGTACTTCCTTTTCAGATATTGTTCGCTTAGAGTCTTGGCCTCTGTTACTGTCTAACTTGAATTCACAAAACTCAATGGCTCATGGTTTTCAAAGCTTAGGCCAACGTTTGCAGAACAAAGTCGCTTTCTCTCTCTCTCTCTTTTTTGGTGGGTACAAGTATGGGGACCACAGGAACAGTTAAATTCATGGCATGGCTGGTCTACCACACAGTCGGGGGAATTCTTTAAATAGAGCCTGTCACTCTCTTGGCCCATCAATGGGATTTCCTTCTCGAACTGCTGATTCGTTCAGGTACACAACAGAGGAAATTTCAGTTAACCTTTGTTTCACCCCAGGGAAAAATCTGTCTGAAAGTATAAAATGAATAGATTAAAAAAAAAAATAAGCAGCTCAGCCACAGGGCCATTCTCTTAGTGTTCACTGCAGCTTAACTTAAACAGTAAAAAGGGCAGTGGAATGTTTCACGTCCAATGGAAAATTCAAGCACAATATAGAACTTGGGAATCTAGTTAGAGTTTATTTTGATGACTAAACCAAACCAACTGTACTTTGTTTTAATAAACTTGAAAATTTCCCTTCTGATAATTTTACAAGAGTCAGAATTTTTTTCTTATATCACCTAACTGAGGTGCCTATTAGCAGAACTGTATACTAATTCTTCTCCCCAAAAAAGTGACTCTTAGGAATATTTTCAAATAAAAGTATATTATTAAAGTCATAATAGGAAAACAGGAAAAAGAGGGGTCAAATAAATTAGAACCCTGCTAAATTCTCCCCTATTATTCTTTTCAAAACAGAAAATTCAAGTAAGGAAGGACAAAAGGAGGAGCCCACTTTTCCATTTTAAAGTTTTCTGTTTCCAAACAATAGGAATACTTGAAGAGGCTATAGTTAAACGTAGATATGTAAAATCTTGGGGTACGGAGCAAAAATACAGAAAATTTAATTTAAAATTTGTTTTCTCCTGCAACTATGGTAACTTCGATTGATATATATTTTTCTACAATGATGAACATAAATTTTAGGATGTGCTGGACAGACACTGACTACCGATCTTTGTTTCTCCCAAATTATTTCTGAACTCCATGAAAGAAAAAAGAATTGTGCTGTCAATATTTTTCATACATATTATCCCATTACTATTCTTATCTATTGACTGCAAGCAACTACACCAACTCAATATAATATCAAGAGCACACATGGGTATTAAAACAACGGAAAAGAAAACAATCGAATTTAATAGCATCCTAAGTCACAACCCACGAGGAACTGTTAGTAGTAGCATGATTGAGGTGCTTCAACATCTTTCTCCCCACCCCACCCCACATCTCCATCTGGCATTCCACTAATTTGGAGGCTACTCTGCCTCTGGAACAAATGCGATTTTCATTTAAAAAAAAAAAAAAAGATTCAAGGTCTCTTTGACTCTTTTCTTATCCTCCCTCTCCCCATTTTTTTTAAAGCCAGAACCAGGCTAGAATGCAGTGGCAAAAACACGGCTCACTGAAGCTTCGACCTCCTGGGGGCAAACAATCCTCCTGCCTTAGTCTTCCATGTAGCTGGGACCACAGGAGCACACAGTTACACCCTGGTGATTTTTAAATTTTTTTGTAAAGCTGGGATCTCATTTTGCTGCCCAGGTTGGTCTTGAACTCCTGGACTCAGGCGATCCTCCTGTCTTGTTTAAACATTTTTTTTTTTTTGAGATGGAGTCCCACTCTTTTGCCCAGGCTGCAGTGCAGTGGCATGATCTTGGCTCACTGCAAGCTCTGCCTCCCGTGTTCACGTCATTCTCCTGCCTCAGCCTCCCAAGTAGCTGGGACTACAGGCGCCCGCCACCATGCCTGGCTAATTTTTTGTATTTTCAGTACAGACGGGGTTTCACCTGTTAGCCAGGATAGTCTCGATCTCCTGGCCTCGTGATCCACCCGCCTCAGCCTCCCAAAGTGCTGGGATTACAGGCGTGAGCCACCGTGCCCGGCCTTGTTTAAACTTTTAAAAAATCATGGTGAAATATAGAAAACATAATATTTACTATCCATCTTTACCATTCTTAAGCATACCGTTCAGTCGTATTAAGTACATTCAAATTGTTTTGCAACCATCACCAGAACTCTTTTCATCTGGCAAAACTGAAACTATTAAACAAGTTAATATTTTATTTTTGATAGAAAACATGGAGGGCACATTCTTAGTCTACTGACATGGCCTCAAAATCCTGAGACTGGAGCTGATTCCGAAGAAAATGAAAGGCTTATTGCTCAGCTCTCAAAAGATTTAAGACAGAAGAGAATTAAAAGTTGTAAGGAAGTTTGAACTCTGGTACCTTAGGAACCATACATGGGAGTAGGAATAAAGTGCATGTCTTTGCTAAAAAGAATTTAAATGCAGAATATTAATGAATATTTAGCTGTATTTGCATCTGTAAAAACCAAAGGAGGTCATAATTCAGCTGTTTTATGAGAGTTCTCAGAACATCCTTAGCCAACGAAATAAAACCTGCCAGGTAAGTAGGTTGGTTACAGGTGGTGAAGCCATTACTAAATGTGTACATGCTGAAGTTAATGTTTACAGACAAGCTTAAGCATTTCCTTTCCTTATCAACTGCTAGTCCTGAAAAGCATTCCTGTAATACAAAATGCCATACCAAACAGTGTAAATACATCTCTCAAAATGAGATTCAAAATGAGAGTGATATAGTACAATCACATGTGATAAAAGATGTATTTACAGAGACTTGAGGAATATTTTCTCAGTTTATTTTCTGAAAATCTGTTTTGTGTACCAGCTTGACACTATATATGAAGTGGAGACTCATATATGCTATATTTAAAGAAGCTGCACATAAAGAGTTTATAACTCATATCTTTTCCTAAATATGGGAGAAAAATTCAAGAGGAAAACACACACAAAACTGAAAGAATTTCACCTCTATGTCACAATCTATTTGTGTATTTTCTCTCTTTTAATAGAAGGATATTAGAGGGCAGGTGTTGTGGCTCATGCCTGTAATCCCAGTGCTGTGGAAGGCCGAGGCAGGAGGATCACTTAAGCCCAGGAGTTTGAGACCAGCCTGGGCAATATAGGGAGCCCCTGTCTCTACAAATAATTTAAAAATTAGCTGGGCATGGTGAAGCAGG
This sequence comes from Rhinopithecus bieti, assembly GCF_001698545.2. Taxonomy (NCBI): domain Eukaryota; kingdom Metazoa; phylum Chordata; class Mammalia; order Primates; family Cercopithecidae; genus Rhinopithecus; species Rhinopithecus bieti. The sequence goes on along the minus strand of NW_016815677.1, from coordinate 177,187 downwards.
AGGGACCTTAGGAACTATATTTAATTTAAAAATTTAAAAATTAGCTGGGCATGCTGAAGCAGGAGGGACCTTAGGAACTATGTATATATTAGCTATAGTAGATATTAACTCTACTTAGAGTTAATATCATACAATTTATGAAAAATGTAAGAAACTTGTAACCCATCCCAGTCCTTTCTGACATAGTTGCCTTATGTATTTATGTATTACATCTACACAGAAATCACCCAATGTTACTTTATCTTTGCTTTCAACATCATATACATTTTAAACAAATTAAGAAGATAAAAAAAGACCTGAGTCTGGGAGGCCAAGGCTACAGTGAGACATGATTGTGCCTCTACATTCCAACCTGGGTGACAAAGCAAGACTCTGTCTCAAGAAAGAAAGAGAAAGAGAGAGAGAGAGAGACAGAGAGAGAGAGAGAGAGAGAGACAGACAGAGAAAATCAGAGAATCATCTGTAACAATTAGCTAATCAAGCAGTAACAAAAAAATTTTACTGAATTTTTAATTTAGCAGTATGTTATTTAATTTCCAAATATTTGGGGACTTTCCAGATTTTTTTTTTTTTTTTT
>NW_016815677.1:166862-176340 GCF_001698545.2 Rhinopithecus bieti | reverse complement strand
TTTTTTTTTTTTTTTTTGCTATTGATTTCTAATTCTATTGTGATCAGAGAACTGTCCCGATTTTTTTTTTTGTTATTGATTTCTAATTCTATTGTATTCAAATAACATACTCTAAGATTTCAATCTTTTGAAGCTAATTTTATGGTCCACCATATGGTCTATTTTGTTCAATGTATACTGGAAAAGAATGCATATTCTGTAATTATTGGATTTTGTATTCTATAAATGCCAATTATGTCAAGATGGGTGGTTATTACAGTATTACTCTGATCTTCTATGTCCTTACTGGTAGTTTTAATCTACTACTTGTCAACTATTGAGAAAGGCACTCAGAATTCCAATTATGCTTGTGGACTTCTCTATGATGAGGAGATCCTTTAATCCTACCAAATTTTGTTTTTCTCTATTTTGAAGGTCTGTTTGATTCCAGTACCTTTGTTGTGGACTTGATCCTTTTATCTTTCTGAAACATCCTTTTTTTTTTTTTTTTTTGAGACGGAGTCTGGCACTGTCGCCCGGGCTGGAGTGCAGTGGTGGAATCTCGTATCACACTGCAAGCTCCGCCTCCCGGGTTCACGTCATTCTCCTGCCTCAGCCTCCTGAGCAGCGCCTGCCACCCCGCCCGGCTAATTTTTTGTATTTTTAGTAGAGACAGGGTTTCACCGTGTTCGCCAGGATGGCCTGGATCTCCTGACCTCGTGATCCGCCCACCTCGGCCTCCCAAAGTGCTGGGATTACAGGCATGAGCCACCACACCCGGCTGGAAACATCCTTGTTTACCTCTGTTACTACTATTCTTTGTTTCAAAGTCTACTTATCTGATATTAATATGACTACTCCAGCTTTCATATACTTATTTTTAGCCTTTTAATTGGAGTGTTCTGTATATATACAATTAATGTAATTATGTTTTTCTAATATAATTTTTTTTTTTTTTAATTTATAGAGATAAGGTCTCACTATGGTGCCCGGGCTTGTCTCAAACTCTTGGGCTTAAACGATCCTCCTGCCTTGGCTTCCCAAAGTGCTAGGATTACATGCATGAGCCACTGGACCTGGTCAGATGTAATTATCAATATGTCTACATTTAGATCTTTCAATTACTGCTTTTTGTTACTCTGTCCTTCCTTTCCTCCTTTGGAGTAATTTAATATTTTTAAGATTCCAATATAATTCCTCTATTGGCATTTTAGGTTTACGTCCTTATTTTTTTTGTCTTTTTTTAAAGCATCTAAGAAGTGAAATATACCTTTACATTTTCAGAGTCTACTTAGAGTTAATATCATACAATTTATGAAAAATGTAAGAAATTTGTAACCCCATGATTCTATTTACCTGCCCATCCCAGTCCTGATATAGTTGCCATATGTATTACATCTATGTATAAATTACCCAATATTACTTTTTTTTTTTGCTTTCAACATCACATACATTTTAAACAAATTAAGAGGATAAAAAAAGACAAGGTTTCCCTTTATTCCGTTTTGAAAACAGGAGTTTGAGTTGGTATATCATTTCCCTTCATCCCAAATAATTTACTTCGGCATTTCTACTAGTGCAGGGTAGCTGGCAACACATTCTTTCTCACTTTTAATTGTTTAATAGAGACAGGGTTTCTGGCAGGCTGGTCTCAAACTCCTGGCTTCAAGTGATCCACCTGCCGTGGCCTCCCCAAATGCTGGGATTACAGGTGTGAGCTACCGTATCTGGTCCTTTCTCACTTTTTAAATCTAAAATAATCTTCAAGTGGCATTCATTCCTGAGGGATATTTCTGCTGGATGTAGAATTCTTGATTCACAGCTTTCCCCAAAGCTCTCCTTCCCTAAGCACTTTAAAGATGGTGTTCTACTGCATTTGGCCTCCATTGTTTCTAATAACAAGTCAACTCTCAGTTTTATTATTATTCCTGTTACTATTTACAAGATTTTTATTGTTATCATTAGTTTTCATCAATTTGGATATGAATCTCTTCCATATGTACAATTATATCTTTCACTAAATGTGGGGAATTCTCTCCCAATTATCTTTTTAAATGTATTTTTGGCCCCAGTTTCCTTCTCTTCTTCTGGGACTCAAATGACACATATTAGGTCTTAATATTGCTCAATGAGTCACTGGTGGGCTACTCTTTTGAATTTATTTTTAAAGTTTTCTTTCTGTCTGTTTTTCAGATTGGGTGATTTAGATCTTCAATTTCACTGATATTTTCAATCTGTTATTAAGCTCATACACTGAATGTTTATTTCAGATATTACATTTTTCAGTTCTAGAATTTTCATTTACTTCTCTTTTATAGTTTTATTTCTCCAGCAAGTTTCATATTTGTTATTTTATTGTATGCCATTTTGTATCCTTGAGCATAGTCATAATTAATAACAGCTTTAAAGTCCTTGTCAGTCATTTGTGTTGGCACCCACCTGTATGTAGTCCGAGCTACTTGGCAGGCTGAAGTGAGAGGTTCACCAGAGTCTGGGAGCTCGAGGCTGCAGTGAGTTAAGATTGCATCTATAAATGGTCATTGCACTCCAGTCTGGGGGACAGAGTGAGACTCCTACCTCAAAACAAAACAAAACACACACACACAACCTCTTTTTTTTTGTTTTCTAATTGCTGTATCTGGGTCATCCCAGAGTTAGTGTGCCTTTGGCTGCCTTTTCTTGAGTATACATCAAAGTTTCCAGTTTCTTTTTATGTCTGGTAATTCTGGATTGTATTCTAGATCTTGTAAATGATACTTTTTAGAGGCTATGGATTCTGTTATGTTCCTCTGAAGAATGTTGATGTTTTGTTCAAGGATCAAATATTTGACAATCATTTATATGCAGAACTTGGGATCTCTCTCTGAGAATTTCCCTTCACTTTCCAGGTGCTATAGAAACCTCTATTTTCTGATTCCCCAAATCAGTAAGAATTGGGATTTCTGAGTTCTAATCACCTCCACGGTGTAGCCATTAGTAACTGCCCTCAAGCATAAAATCCTAAAATAAGAAAGTCATCAAATGCTTTTCTTTATTCTAAATGTTGACTTCCTATGAGTTTCTGCCCACTCTGGTTTGGTCTCCAGTGCTTTCAGATAGTTTATTTTATTATTTCATTTTATTGATGGGGTCTTGCTATGTTGCCCAGGCTGGTCTTGGACTCCTGGCCTCAAGCAATCTTCCTGTATGAACAGCCCCAAATGCTGGGATAATAGGCATGAGCCATCCAGGTCTGGCCAGATTACTTTATGTTTTTAAGTATTAAAGTATGCTTTCAATTGATGTGTGTGTGTATAAACACTTAGATTTTATGTACTAACATTTATAGTATAATGCTTTGTCCAGAGTAGAATTACCTGTGGGAAAATTGGTACATTATGAACAATTCTGCCATTACCAGTAGCAGAACTCTGAAACTTTTTGGCATGGTATTGTAATTATAATCTTTTTTTACAAAATCTTCCACTCTTCATTCTTAGCTCCACTCACACAAAGAATGAGTCTCTACTTGGTGCATAGTAAGCACAGTAAGAGATGTTCTACAAATTATTGAATGATGAAATATGGGAAAATGAAAATCATCAATAGGCACTAAATGTCCCTAGGAGAGAGAAGGTACTTTGGTCTGGAGTGATTAGCAATTTTTCACTATTTAATAAATCTTGTTTTCTTATTGGAGGCAAAGAGATCTACACTTGGTTTAAAATATGATGCATGTAGAGGGGTTAGATTATTTTTTATTATCTCTTCTCATTTCCTGGATAAGATACTCCAGTCATAAGTTTTATTATACAAGGATCTCATATTCAGTATAAATCCTCTACATCAGAGAAAATATTACATTTTAGTTCTCTGGGCAAATTAATTATGATTTACTATTTTAGGCAATCTTCTAAATTCCTAGGATAATTATATGAGATTCTAATTTCCAAAACATTCATTTGCAAAGAGCTCATGAATACTACCCAATTTCCCAAAAGACAGTATGAAAATGAGCACCCTAAATGATGAGGAAGGCAATTAACATCTATTGAGGGACTGCTAGGTAAAAAGCTCTATAATAAGTGCTTTATCTTATTTAATCTTCTCAATTACCCAATGACATGGATATTATTACCACCTATTTACAGATAAGTAAACTGAAGCTCGAAGCTGGCCATGGTCACATAGTAGGTAAGTAATGAATGAGCATGAATTCAAATTTGATAACTTTTGACTACACTGAAATAAAGTACTTCTGTTCATCAAGAAATAAAACAAAAAAACACCATTAAGAGAGTGAAAAGGCAAGCCACAATGTGGGAGGAGATATCTGTCCAACATATAAAGAACTCATGTCTAGAATACATAAATAACCCCTCCAAGTTATTAAGCCAAATAAGTAGAAACTCCAGCATGACTTAAATAGGTCATTTACAAAAGAGGATATCTAAGTGATCAATAAACACATGAAAGGTATTTGACTTCATTTAGTCATCTGGTAAATGCATATTAAAGCCAAAATAAAATACTACTATCCCCCTACCAAAATAGAATTAAGAACACTAACAATATCATGTGTTCTCAAGGATGCAGACAATGGGAACTCTCATACATTCTTGGTTATAATGTAAATGACAAAACTACTTTGAAAAAAGAGTTTGTTGGCTGGGCATGGTGGCTCACGCCTATAATCCCAGCACTTTGGGAGGCCGAGGCAGGTGGATCACCTGAGGTCTGGAGTTCAAGACCAGCTTTGGCCAACATGTTGAAACTCTGTCTCTACTAAAAATTAAAAAAAAAAAATTAGCCGGGCATAGTGGTGTATACCTGTAATCTCAGCTACTCAGGAGGCTGAGGCAGCAGAATCCCTTGAACCTGGGAGAAGGAGGTTGCAGCAAGCAGAGATCACACCATTGCACTCCAGCCTGGGCGACAAGAGTGAAACTCTGTCTCAAAAAAAAAAAAAAAAAAAAAAGAACAAAAGAATAAAGAGTTTGCTATTCCACACTAAAGTGGAAGATAAACATACCATAGGGAAAAACAATTCTACTCCTACATATATTATCTGAAATTAACTCAAAACATGCATATTAAAAGAAACACTGGTTAACAATAGCCAAAATGCTCACTTTGAGCAGAGTGAATAAACTCTGGTATAGTCACAAAATAAAATACCCCACATCAACTAAAAAAAAAAAAAAAAACAAACCACAGCTTTCTAATGTTTTATTAAGGAAGCCAGATGCATACAAAATTGTATCTCCTGGATGCATCCATGAATATAAAGCTCAAAAAAAAAAAAAAGGAAAACTAGACAATATAGATTAGGAGAAGTTATCAGTGATAAAACTACAAAGAAAATCAAAGAAGTACTGCCACAAAAGTCAGGATAAGGTCCAACTGTTGGGAGAAGGAGAAGGTTACTGCAAGGGTGCAACATCCTGACAGCATGGGTTTCACTATGCTGGTAATATCTTGTATTTTGAGTATGTGATGATAACATGAATTGTTGCTACGTAACTATTTATCAAAGTAAATGTTAAATTTGAGAATAACATGCTGGAAAGACTTGCCAGGCAGATATCAATAATTAGTATAAAGCTGTAATTTTTAAGACAGTGTGATCCAGGTACATGAATAGTTAATTGTGTAGCCCAAAGACCTGCATGCATAAACTTGGTATACCATATAGGTGTCACTATAAACAAAGGAAACAATTTATTCAATAAATGGTGCTGGGACAATGGGATAAAACAAAACTGGTATTCATCTCTCACTATATAAAATAAAAAAAATCAAAGTAGATTACATTCCTAAATATGGAAAGCAAGATTTTAACAATAGTATGAGAAAATACAGCATACATTTTTAAAACTCAGATATGGGAAAAATTTAAAAGATACAGACCATAAAGGAAAAGACTGAGTAAATAACTACATTATCATTAAAAACTTTTAAACAAGAAGAGGAACCATTAAGAAATTAGAGGCTGGGCATGGTGGCTCACACCTGTAATCCCAGCACTTTGGGAGGCCAAGGCAGGCAAATCACTTGAGGTCAGGAGTTTAAGACCAGCCTGGCCAACATAGTGAAACCCCATCTCTACTAAATTACAAAAATTAGCCGGGCATGGTGGCACGCACCTGTAACTCCAGCTACTTAGGAGGCTGAGGCAGAAGAATCAATTAAACCTGGGAGGCAGAGGCTGCAGTGGGCCAAGATCACACCACTGTGCTCTTGCCTGGGCGAGAGAGCAAGACTCCATCTCAAAAAAAAAAAAAGAAATTAGATATGGTAATTTTCATAAAATTATATCACTATACACTCATGAAAGCCATGCATAATATATGTGCTGTAATCTCAAATGGTTCAGAATTGTGTGTATACGCATATTCAAATATACACATACATATACATGAAGAGCGAGCAAACACACAAATGATTATAAAGCTAATGGAGTAAAATGTAAATAATAAGTGACTCAGGATAAAGGCTATACAAGTATGTCAATTTCTCATTTGTCCTGAGGAAAATGCACTGGCAGTGAGCTGCACTTGTTTCTTCTAAATAGAAAATGGGTTAAGAGTACTATTTTAATTTTTGCAACTTTTTAAAATTTGAAATTATTTCCAATAAAAAGTGTTCTGGTTTTTTAGAAGACATCACTAAGAAAATTTAAAGAACAAGCCACAGGTTGGGAGGAAATACTGGTAATGCATATAACCAACAAAGGGTTCATATCTGGAACATATAAAAAAATTCCCACATACCTCTAAGAAAAAAAGACAACACACAGGGAATATGGGCAAAAAGTATGAACAGGCAATCAACAGAAAAATATCCAAGATTCAATAAACATTTGAAACTGTGTTCAGCCTAACTAGTAATCAGAGAAACAGCAATAAACAGTGAGATATGACTGCAAAACAAAATTTTAACACCACCAAATATTGACCAGGAGGTGGGTAAGGACTCATAGAGTAATTCCTGCAGGATACTTTGCAAAGTCCAGTACAGTTGATGATTACCCTTACTGAGGATATCTAATAATTCTACTCCAAGCTATATACTCTAGGAGTAGGTGTCAGGACACTTTTACTTAAAGGGCTATATAGTAAATATTTTAGGCTTGTGTATCATAATGTCTGTGTTGCCAACTACACAACTCTACCATTATGGGCTGCAAACAGCCACAGACAATACACACACAAATGGGCATAACTGTTTAAAAGTTTTATTTATAAAAACAGAGGCAGTTGGCCTGTGGGCCAGTTTGTCAACTCCTGCTCTACTGAAACTCTCATATATATGCACCAAGAGATACGCAGAAGAATATCCTTAGCAGCTTTGTTTGTTGTAACTGCAAAAAACTTCCAAAAATTTAAATGTCCATCAGTAAGAGAATGAATACATTGGTGATGCAATCATACAACAGAATACTATACAGTAGTTTAAAAAGGAATGAATTACAGCTACACATATCAGCATAAAGGAAATCCTATGGGATGCAGAGTACAGAGAAGTTTAGAAGAATATGTACAGAATAGTGCTATTTAAGTCTGCACACATGCAAAATAATATTATACATACATAAATATATAGTAAAAGTATGAAGAACACGAGAGGGAAGACAAACTATACTGTTAAGAGAAGAGAAAAAATAAAAAGCAAAGAAGTGATTGATTTCCATAAATGTCAGGGTGATGAATATTCATATATATATGAAAGAGGGGAGGAATGAAGTATGTGGTGGAGAGGGGATGTGCATCAGCAGTACTGTCCAGGTCCTTTTTTTTTAACCACACAGCTTTGAAACATGTAAAGGGTCCTATTTCTTATGACCCGGGTGATGGTTACATAGGTGTTCAATTTATAATTTTTCTTACACGTTTTATATATGTATTTTATACCAACTCCCCAACTCATAGGAATAATAAACACTAAATTCAACACACTTTACAGGGTAAGAGAAAGTTAAAGTGAATGAGAAAAGATTAAAAGCCAATTTAGTGGCTAAACAAAAGATAAATCCCGTTTACTGGTCAAATCACCAGGCCCAGCAGATATTTATGAAATAAATAATAAACTTTAATATTTCTGTTTCTTCTCCAGATCTTCTGATACAAAAAGGTATAGTAGATAAAATCATTAATGACACTTCCCCTCTGTATAATGTCTGTGTGTGTTCTTACTCATTCACTATTTTGGAAAACTTCAAACATACGAAAGTTGAAAAAATAGTATAATAAACCCCCAAAGTTTCAGCTTTAACAATTCTTAATTCACAGCCAATCTTATTTCATCTGTATCCCTACCCACTTACCCTTGTCCTCTACTGAACTATTGTTAAGCAAAACATTTTATCTGCAAAAATTTCAGCATGCTATGTCTAAAAGATAAATAAGGGCTGGGCACAGAGACCCACACATATGATTCCTGCAATTTGGGAGGCTGAGATGGGCAAATTACTTGAGGTCAGGAGTTTGAGACCAGCCTGGCCAACATCGGTGAAACCCTGACTCTCCTAAAAATACAAAAATTAGCCAGGCATGCTGGCGCATCCCCATAGTCCCATCTACTCAGGAGACTGCGGCATGAGAATTGCTTGAACCTGGAGAGTGGAGGTTGCAGTGAGCCGAGGTTGCGCCACTGCACTCTAGCCTGGGCAACAGTGCAAGACTATGTCTCAAAAAACAAACAAATGATAAATAAGGACTCTTTTAAATGTAACCATAATACAATATCATATATTTAAAAACCAACAATAACTAATCAGATGTTCATCAGTGTTCAAATTTCTATAGTTATCTCATAAATATATATGCTTTACAAGATCCCAAAAAGGTCCATTGTAATAAACTAAGTCCCTGAATCTACAGTTTTCCCCTTCCATATTTCTTCCCTTCAATCCACCTCCCTCTTTTCCATGCAATTATTTGTTAAAGAAGTAATATCCTGTAGAGTTTAACACATTCTGGATTTTGCTGACTGTATTTTCATGAGATAGTCCTTGTATTTCCTATAAACTTGTAGTTGGATCTAGAAGCCTGATTGTATCTAGATTAGATTATTTTTAAAATTTGGAAATAATACTTCTAGGTAAGTACTGTGTTCTCTGAAGTGGCACAATGTCAGGTGTCTCTTTTTGTCAAATAAGCAGCCATCGATAATTCTTTAAATCCATTACTTCATTAGGTTGCAAAATGTTGGTGTTCAAACTATTCCTTTTTCATTTGTTAGCACCAATACTTCTCTGAAGGAAAAATTCCCCCTCATATGGGTAACCAAACATTCTGTTTTTGGGTACCCTGAGGTAGAGTTCATATAATTGACACTATATATCAAGGGTTTCTTTTAAGAATTCAAGTCATACAGAAAGAGTCATCTCTGTTTCTTCAGAATGAACAGAAATGAAATTAATGGCTCCTCCTCTTCTACTACTATATATATATATACACATATATATATATGTATATACATATATATACATGTATATATATGTATATACATATATATA
>NW_016815677.1:159725-166529 GCF_001698545.2 Rhinopithecus bieti | reverse complement strand
TTGTATTTCTGTGAACTACTTCAGTGATGGCCTCTTTAAAGGGAGATTGTGGGAACAGAAAAATTGTTATTATTTTGAAACATTAAAATTCCCTAGGAGCTCTTTTCTTTTTTTTTGAGACAAAGTTTCGCTCGTTTCCCAGGCTGGAGTGCAGTGGCGCAATCTCCACTCACCGCAACCTCCACCTCCCAGGTTCAAGCGATTCTCCTGTCTCAGCCTCCCAAGTAGCTGGGATTACAGGCATGTGCCACCATGCCCAGCTAATTTTGTATTTTTAGTAGAGACGAGGTTTTGCCATGTTGGCCAGGCTGGTTTCGAACTCCTGACCTCAGGTGATCCACCTGCCTCAGCCTGTCAAAGTGCTGGGATTATAGGCATGAGCCACCACGCCCAGCCTCCTAGGAGGTTTTTTCAATGCTAAGACTTGATGTGTATGTAGTGTATCTGAGTCTTTTCTCATGAAAATGCCAAGAACTTGACTCTGATAATATCCATTTAATATTGGGATATCTCAAGGCCCAATCCTAAGCTTGCTTTTCTATACCAGCACCGCCCAACAGAAATGTAATGCAAGCCATTAATGTGAGATCAGTAATTTTAAATTGTCTAGTAGTTACGTTAAACAAGTAAAATTAATTTTAATAGTATATTTTATGTAGCCCAATACAGCTAAAATATTTTAATATGTAATCAATGTAAAATATTGTAAGTAACATGCTTTACAGCCTTTTTTCAGTCTTCAGAATACAACACATCTCACTTCAGACCAGACACACACGTAGTTAATGGCTACCAAATAAAACAACAAAGCCCTCTATTTTCCTCAGATAACCGAAAACCTAAGTTAGCTTGCCTATTTATGCTTTTGATTCACAGATAAAACTCTTGACCTGACCACTCAAACTCAACTGCCCAGGTGCCTCAAATGCATCTTCCTAAAACTTATCCCTTCTGAGTATTTCCTATCTTTGTATATGCAGGGCACAATCAGAAATCTAGGAGTTGTTTTTGTCTTTCTCTTCCTCATCTATCATAAATAATTCCATACCAAGTTCTGTTGATTTTACTGTAAAAAAATTATAATTCAGTTATAATCTTTCTTCACTGTCACCTCAGTAACCTAAGATAACAACATATCATATCACGCCTAGAATTTCTTCTTCTTCTTTTTTTTTTTGAGACAAGAGTCTCACTCTGTTGCTCAGGTTGGAATGCAGTGGTGCAATCATGGCTTACTGCAGTCTCGATCTCCCTGGCTCAAGCGATCCTCCTGCCTCAGCCTCCCTGGTAGCTGGGACTATAGGCATGCACTGCAACACCCAGTTAATTTTTAAAATTTTTAGTAGGATGAGATCTCACTACATTGCCCAGACTAAACTCCTGAGCTCATGTGATCCTCCTGCCTCAGCCTCCCAGTAACCTCTTAACTGGTATTTCTGCATGTACTACAGGCCCTCTCACCATTCTCTTTCCTGAAGCTTAGCTATCTTGTAACAATGGAAATCTGATCCTATAACCCCTGCTTCATATACTTCATTAGCAACTGCTCTAAAAATAATGTCCAAAACCTTAACATGGCCTACAATGCCTGAAATTTCTGATCTTTACTTACTCTTCCAGACTCTTCTTGCCCTACTTGCTCTCTCTCACACTCTTAACTTCAAGCCACAATGGCCTACCTTCAGGACAGCAAACAAATCTTCATCTCTTCTAGTAGACGGGGTGCACATATTATTTCCTTGGATCAAAACACTCTTCGTCTCACCATTTTGACTAGTTAATTCTTTTGGATTTCAGCTTAAACGTCACCATGAAAGCCTTCCTTGGCCTCCATAATATGTTAGAATATACAGTCTCATACCACTGTTTTATCTTTTCCTTATAGCAGTCTGAGTCACTTCTTATCCCTAACCTAGCATACAGTAGTATTCAATACATTTGTTGAAAGACCAAATGAATAGAGTACTGAAGGTGATGGTACTCTATTCAGAATTAAATGCCGGAATTAATAACAATAAAGTTTCACAGCTAAGAACAGCATTAGCCCCTGGGAAAGAGTAGAAATTTTCCTTATTTTTTTTTTTTTTCTGTGAGGACAGGGCTCAAGAGTGCATTCATGACTTTTGAAGTTTACTACTTTCTGTTTCTTTGCAAATAAACACCGGATAGGTCTGGAACTTCTGCATACCTTATTGGCCAGGTAGAGAAATCTGGTAGTGAGTAAAATCTAATTATCTTATAATAGTAGTTGGTTTTGAGAGCACATTAGAGATACCAAGGGCTTTCACAAAAAAATTCACACAGAATTAGTTTTGTATTAGGCTCTGTGTTAAGCACTGTGGGGAACAAAAAATCTGAAACACAGTCCCTGCTCTGAGGAACTTCCAATCAGGTTAGTGATGGTACTCGAATGGCATTATAAGAAATGCTAACAGGGCTTAGAGAAAGACAAACTTGGGTTGATGTGATCACAGAGGAAATCTTCAACTTTAAGAAGATGCAGGCAGGGCCCAATGGCTCACACCTGTAATCTCAGGTCAAGGTGAGAGGATCCCTTGAGCCCAGGAGTTCACCACCAGGCTGGGCAACATGGTGTGACCCTGTCTCTACAAAAAATGAAAAAATTAGCCGTGCATGGTAGTCCCAGCTACCTAGATGGCTCAGGTGGGAGGATCACTTGAGCTTGGGAGGTTGAGGTCGAGGCTGAAGTGAGCTGTGATCATGTCACTGCATTCCAGGCTAAGAGACAGAGCAAGGCCCTGTTCTCCCCTGCCCCACCACCAAAAGGGAGACAGAGATGCAATTTCATTAATAGAAATCATAAATATAAAGACAGAAGAACACTTTCAGCAAGAGGGAATGCTAAATACAAGTGACAGAGAATTCTGTTCTAGGGCTGAGTACACGGTTTTGACTAGTAAATTAAGAAGATTCACCTCACCTTAATCCTTAGTTCTGTCTCTAAGGATTAAAATAGGTCATCAGAATAGATAATCAAATACCTTTTAGATTATACTAATTATCTTAGCCAAGAAATTATAATGATTAATAAACTTTGCAACCCATCTTCCAAAGCCTTTGAAACTGGGCCTGAATGGATAAATTAATTGTACAGGCATATCCCATGGACTGTATTCCAGGTAGGATACCTCTATCTCTCAATATAACATTTTTTTGACTATTTATACAGAAAAATTTAAATTTATTTCCCAAAAATTCAATATGTATGGGAAAAGTCTCAAGTTATCTTCCAACTAACACTGGTATAACATCAACATCACTGTTAGACATTGTTTGTTTTCTGAGACAGTCTTGCTCCACTGCCCAGGCTAGAGTGCAGTGGTGCAATCACTGCTCACTGCAGGCTTGATCATCCTGGCTCAAGCTATCCTCCAACCTTAGCCTCCCAAGTAGCTAAGATTACAGGTGTGTACCACTACATCTAGTTAATTTTTGTATTTTTTGTAGAGACGGAATCTTGCTATATTGCCCAGGCTGGTCTCAAACTCCTGGGCTCAGGCGATCCTCCCACCCTGGCCTCCCGAAGTTCTGGGATTACAAGCATGAGCCACCATGCCAAGCTGGTAGACATTTTTAAAACTGAGTCTAGTGCCAACAACATGTTTAGCATCATAAAGAGACTATTAAAAATTAATAACAGCAGTGTAAAGCTCTATTTTATATATTTCTAAAGCTCTATTTTAAAATGTTTTACCCTAAAGCATTAACTACTTTCCCTGATGATTTATCAAATCCTTTCTGTCAAGAACTTTATAGCTCTTTACACATCCCTAAATTAAAAAAAAAAAAATTTACAGTTGTATTATGAGCTCCTCTGAGTTTCATAGTTTGTCTATAATAGTTCGTTCTTCCTTTGCCCATTTTGGTCATACCATCATTTCTTGATACCTAAGTGGCATGGTGTGCATAATCTTCTTAAATATGGTAATTAAACTTTACATATTAAGCATTTGCATTTGGGAAGTTCATTCTGTTTTCTTGGGTGAACTATATAAATGAGGCAGGTTAAATTATTTTAGTTTAAAAAAGGAAAGTTTTGGTTTTTACCATATTGGTACAGTAAATACAGTTCCTACTCTTTTCTTTCTATGTCTGACCTTAAAGAAGAAGTAGAAGTGGCATTATGGTAAGATCTTGAGGAAGAAGCAGGAATTCAAAATGCAGGGATTTAGAGAGGGGAATGAAGGAAGAGAAGATGGGTATCCCAAAGACAGAGACTGATTTGAGGATGAGAAAAGAGGTAGTGAAGTATCAAAGCCGGAACCATCCAGTTTGGCTCATGTGAAGGAGTGCTATGGGATACAGGCTGAAAAAACAGAGTAGGCCCAGCACTGAGGGGTGTCATAGGCTAAACACACTCTCCTCAATTTTACAGGCAATAGGACACCTTTGGAAGTGTCTTTGGAAAATGGAAAGCCATGATGAGACCTCTATTTTAGGAAGATCAGTCCAACAGCAACATGGAAGGAACTTAGAGAAGCTACGAGATGACAGATTATGTTTTGGTAAAGATTATGTTTTGGTAAGAGATAAGGGTTTCAACTACTGTGGTAGCATGAGGACAGAAAAAGATACAAATACTACCTAAGTAGAACAAACAGTATTTGGCCACTTTCAGAGAAACACAAACAAGACTTGGATAATATAATTTCAATCAAAACAAGCTAAAACCAGAAACTATTAAATAAAAACATGGCTAGAAACAAGTTGGCTGAACTGGAATGGGGATGGGAGGAATGACAAACTTTCTTTCGTGATCTCTGACAGTGTCTCCTATTCGCTGATCCTAGGAAGTAAAGAAGAGTCCCTTTACTAGGAATCCTAGGATCCTAGGAAGTAAAGAATACCTTTCATCCTATAAGGTAGTCTCGTGATTTAAACTGGAATGTCTACTTACTTTTATTTTAAACTGAAAGCACGAAAAAGGAGAGGGCAAATGTAAAAGGATTCATTCCCATAATGTAAAAAATAAGTCATGTGCTTCTTGATCCTGTCTGCTGAAAGATTCCTTTCTCAAGAGTATTATCTAGGGAAGAGATTCATAATTGCTAAATGGATAGATGTAGTTCTTAACCAGGAGGAAGAACATCTGTTTTCTCTCCTGATGGGATACAGGTTTCCTAGGCTACAAAATTTATCATCTACCCTACACTGCCACACACGTACATAAATTCAGAAATACAGACTGAAATGCAAGAAAACATAGGTCAAAGCTTGTTTTTTCACAAGCTAACTCCTAAACATTAGAAGGGCCTGCTCGTACACTTCAAACATACAGCTTTTAACATCTCATTTTACAGGAAATTTTTACTTCTCTGATGAGAGTTCAGGTTTAACTGCTATAGAGAGAACCAGAGAAAACAGCTACAGAAGGTTGCCTAAGCAACATAAAGTGAGGCATATAAAAAGATCTGGTTACTGCTTGTAATTTACGATGCTAGCTCTGTACTTATGAGGAAATACATCCTAAACCAATTATGTATCAAGAAAACTCGTAAAATAAAGACTAATATATTAAATGCCTACTTTTCTAGTCCTCTGCAATCTGGACTTAAGTTAGGAAGTCACAATTTAATGAGGGAACAAATATTTAACTGTTTAAACTCTGCTGTGGTGTGTATACAATACACAATGCAGTGGGATGCAGTGGGATACATAAAAGTTGCACAATTCTCTGCCCTCCACAAAAAAAGACTATTTAAAAGATCTTCGTCAGTACACAGGTTTGATACATTAATGTAACTGGTTGATTATGAGAAGAAAAATCAAGTATTCCATTAAGTCTGGTTTAAAAGACACTATAATACCTTTTCCGTTTTGGGAATGTCATATATTTTAAAAAATTAAATGCATTTTACTTTATAAGTAATATCATTTACATTTGTATGCCATTTAATGGTTTACAAAATGCGTTTAATATTCTTATTAATGTTTAATTTTCACAAGCATCCATTGTAGGAACATTACCTCCACATTATAAAGGAGAAGTGGGCAAGTCTGTCACACAACTAGTAAATGATAGCAAGGATTCAAAATCAGGTCTTGAAAGGTTTAAACAATCTTAACACCAAAGACAAGCAGAGATATTATCAGTTTAAGATCTTAGAAATGTAATGCATATATCAAATTAAAGAATCTTGGACACTCGTTTATCCATGGTTACCAAGTTCAGGAAAGGTCTTGGTTGGAGGAAGAAGTGACACATGCCCTGACCTTGTTGTAAATAACTTCTTCCTACAATTTGGATGTTATTTTCATGTTTTCTACATTTAAAAGTTACTCTTAATAATTTGCTTCATAAGTAATTTTAAAGTATTGATTAGGGTCTTAAAATCTATCAAAACTGAATTGATTGGCTGGGTTTTCTGTCTTAACTTGAAAAAGGAAAAGTAATTCTAGCTAACTCAAGAAGAAATTTCCATATATCCAAATCTTTGCACCCCCTTCCCCAAATGTGTGTAGTGTACAATGAAATTTGCCACGTGAAAAATAATTACATAAAATTGTCTAAAAGGTAAAATGACTAATAAATGAAAAGGCCTGATGTCTTCTAGTCTTTTGTTCTTAACTGTAGGATATTTAAGAGGATATGCAATATTAGTATGCTTCCTTAGTAAATAATGAGTTATACTGAGTTACCAAAATATATATGAACTTTAGAAACAACATATTATAAAAGTTTTCTAGGAATCTTAATAGAAATAGCAACTAGTAGCAAGGTACAAATATAAACGGGAAATACAATGAAAACCACAAGTTTTTTTTTTTTTTTTTCATTCCTTC
>NW_016815677.1:153105-159509 GCF_001698545.2 Rhinopithecus bieti | reverse complement strand
TTTTTTCATTCCTTCCATTTCAAAATACAAAATATGAGCGTATATAGAAAGATCTCCTGGTAAATAATAGGAAAAGGCTGGGACAAACTGCTACTTTCAACAAGAAAGTTAAGATTCTAAAATTCTGGTATTAAAGTTTTATTAAGCACCATAATTGATGCAAATCCCATAGGTCCCCACGTCTAGAGTCTAAAATAAGGATGGGCTTATAAGAAATAGGACTTGAAGAATAGAGAATTAAAAAAATAAAAACATAAGCACTGGTTTTAAGAAGAATCATCAGTAAACTCATGTACAACATGAATTATTAACAGTAGAGAAAATTTGATGCTCATCTTTAAGAAAGTATGTAAAAAAAAATCTTCTATGAAAAGAACATCTTGGGCAATCCACTTATTTAAGATAGTTCTGAAAATCTCTTTTCCCCAAAGTGAACAGACAAACTAAGAAACATCTTCTAAGTAAATCTCAAGAATTTAGTAAACAAGGGTGGCACAAAATTTGTCCATTAAGACTGAAGTAATGGGGCAAAAATCTCAGGTGGATAGAATGCCTACAAGAACATGGGAGAAAAAAGATGACTCATCTTTTCTGTCAACAATGTCTTTTAAGAGATGAAAAGTAAGGAGCTACAGTGGAGCTTTATACTACAGTGTCACAAAATAAGATAATGTTAAGATCAAAGATGATTAAAACATCCGTTTATTTGGCAAAATGTATGATTTTCCCTGGTATCCACTGGGAGTTCTGGAAGGCATAGATGACCAGGAGAGGGCAGCTCACCACTGCAGCTGTGAGTAAACTGTGAAGATGCGAATCCCTTTCTTTGCCAACAAGGGGACACTATACTTATATGTTTTTCCACAGTCAACTAGTAAAGAAGATACTGCCATTAAAAAGTCAAAACCACACATAAAGTATAATATAAAGTATAAGTTATTGCAACAAGTAACTAGTAAGAAAAATTGATAAGTAAATTAGAGTTCATAAAATAAGATGATGCCAAAGTTCCTGCCCCCTCAGATAAACTGAATATATAGCTAGCAACTATAGTCATTATGACTATGTTTACGCTTTTTATACTTCAGTATACTTTTGTAAATAACTACTTTTCTTAGAGTTTATCTAAATTTTCAGTTATCCAATCTCTTTACCAAAATAAAAAAAAAACCACCTTTTTGTACCAACCAAGTTCAAAATTCGGCACACTTTCTCTTGGATCATGTGTAACTTTGAAATATGTCCTACTTATGATCTGTATGTTGCCAGCAAAAACATACAGATTGCTATTGTCAACCACAATCCAATGGAGCTGCTTTGTTATCAAAAGTACAAAAATGGGAACTTTTCTACAATGAGGAGACTCTATAGACTGACATAATTTCTTCCTTATAGGCTGAAATCTTTCACACAATGAGTGTGGGGATAAAACAATTTGAGCACCCAGAGTCATAGTTCTCATTTACTAAGACCTCTGGTTCCTATTAACACAAGAATCAGAAGACAAGTTACTAGACAACAATTCTCAAAATTTATTTTCATCAGTATTATTACTTGCTGCTTAGATGTTTACCTTGACGAAAATTAGGAGAAAAAAACTGAAAAAGAACAAAAACAATACTGATTACATAAATGGTTAAAAGGTAATTGCTTAATTTTGGAATTTCACTTCCTTGTGAGTTTTTCATTTGAAGTTTAAGGCAGTACTTCCAAGCCTTTTTCATTTCATAGTGCTCAAGGAAAGGTGTTTATAGAGCACATTAGGGCAAATGGAGCAGGGCACCTTCAGAGACAACTGACCCAGAAGCTCCTGCCAGGCCACCCTGAGAACACAAGGAATCAGTATCTTGCTCACCATAACTTATTTTTGCAATGGATGTGGCACATCAGTTAGGAAGTGATAATGTAAATATCTTTGGCCAAGGTTAAGAGGATAAGAAGAGAATCAAACAGTAACTCCAATTCTAGTTCATTGAAGATAGCATTTTACAGCATAGAAAGCGCACTATGGGAAGCAAAGAAGTGGCTGAGTGCAATCTGGGGTCTGTGTGTTGACTTTGACGACTTTACCTTTCATATACATTGGTTGTTTCAACTCTTGTCCATTTTACCAAGGACAAAAGACATTTAGTTAGAGAAACTTCCTCTAAAAAAATCTGTTGACGTTTTAAAGAAGAAAAAAATGACAAATGAGGCTATGAGAAATTTTTCTTGATTTTCTTCTTTAAAAATGTCTCTCACAGAGGTACAAGATTAATTAATTAATGGGGACATATATCAACAATCACCAAAACTCTGGTTATCAGCATTGATAAACAGTAGGCCCTATCAAGCAGCCAGTGGTAAGAGCTAAATAATATCTATGATCCCTTTCCTTCAACAACAAACAACAACAACAAAAATGGAGATCAGAAATAATAAAAATCCAAGTGGTAATTAAAAGAAAGATATAGAATAAAACACAGAAAACTAAATCAACAAGAGTATCTTGATAGAGCAGTTTGTCTTAACTCCATTTCAAAAGCCTTCCTCTTAGAACCCCAGTCATATTCAACAACTACAGTCTTGGCTGCCAGGGAGTTCAGCTTTCATAAGGCTCCTAGAGGAGCATCAAGTCTTACTAAGAAGGTAGCATGTTTTAAAACAAACTCACTGAGCACCTGCATGAAAACTACCATGTCTCTGCCCCTAATAACTATATAGGTCTCATTAAGGTCAAATAGTTCATCTTAGGGAAGTCCTGAACAGAGCCATTTAAAGGCAGTTTAGTACTCTTAGTACTTTGGTAATACAAATGGGCAGAGTAAGCTTACTAGGTATGTAACTTGTGCAGTCACACATGGGCTTGCTCTCAGAAGGGGTCTCTACTTAGTAGAACGGTCCTTTGTCGCCATCTTGAAATTGTTAATGACTTTGAACTTGTACTCTGTAGATGAAGACCGGTGGGGCAATGGAGCATGGAACAGAGGAAACAAGTCAAGTGTCAGCATAGGCACTAAGCACCTGGACTGGCTGCCTGGGCCCAAATGTAAATACCTGGGACAGACCTGGGCAACACAGGGCACTCAAGGCAGTGGCCAGGACTGAGCCCCGACTGGCAATGGCAATGATGGCAGCAGCCCCAAGAAAGAGGAGTGGCTCAGCACTGGGGATATACAGTGGAAAGCCAAAGTACCCCTCTTCCTGGAACCTATCCTAACAGCATATGCGCAAATATTAACTCTCCAGCCTAAGGACGAGGACAGGAAGTGTTGGTGCTCAGAGAGTAAAACATTTGTCAGCATATTATTGCAAAGTATCCAAGTCATGGCACCAAAAATAAATCAAAATTCATCAAAGCATTTATAATCTCCAGTTTTATAAACCACTGCAATGGCCAGGCACGGTGGCTCAAGCCTGTAATCCCAGCACTTTGAGAGGCTGAGACAGGCGGATCACGAGGTCTGCAGATCGAGACCATCCTGGCTAACATGGTGAAACCCCGTCTCTACTAAAAATACAAAAAACTAGCTGGACGTCGTGGTGGGCGCCTGTAGTCCCAGCTACTCAGGAGGCTGAGGCAGGAGAATGGCGTAAACCCGGGAGGCGGAGCTTGCAGTGAGCTGAGAGCCGGCCACCGCACTCCAGCCTGGGTGACAGAGCAAGACTCCGTCTCAAAAAAAATAAAAAATAAAAAAATAAACCGCTGTAACATTGCAAACCAAATAGCAATAGCTTTAGAAAGAAAAATTGAATATAAAGATTGTCACATTTGGTTGAAAAGAACAGTATTTTCGTATGAGAACCAACTGTTTTAATGAAGAACCAACTGTTAATGAGAAGGATTATTTTAAATTTAATGTTTCCATGTACCTGAAGATATGATGTAGGATGCACAAACAGATATTCTGAATTATATACAAATCATGAAGTCATTTGGTTTCTTGTACAACTTCCAAGTTACAAGAAATAGCAGAAAGAATATTTAAATACCCCTGTATAAACTTGCTCTTAGAATTAAATTTATAGACAGAACTGATTTGTTAAGAGTTAAAGCTTTTAGAAAATTGTTCCAAAATTAGTTCTAGATGTTCTAAATTTAGATTATGAAATAATTTATCAGAAATTTATCCTAATGTTGTCACAGCCTATAAAATGTTCTTAACAGTGGCATCAGTACAAGGACCCTCCTCAAAATCAAAAATTATCAAATATATTTGTAATCTTGCATTTGCCAAACATAATTGACATTAATTCCAATTATATAAATTAAAAACGAAACTTTATGGAAGTATAAATTTTGACGACTAAAATGAATTTGCAGACAGAGCTAGAAAGTCATGATTAATCAAGATTTCAGTGATAAGGTATTATTATCTTTTATAAAATCATGATACCCACAAACATAATTTTAAATTTGTGTTGTTATTTATTTATTGCTATTAACTCTACCATGTTTTTCTTCCCAAAGGAAAAAAGCTCTAAACATTAGTACTCTTTTTTTTTTAATTTTTATTTTATTTTTTTTTGAGACGGATCTCGCTCTGTCGCCCAGGCTGGAGTGCAGTGGCTGGATCTCAGCTCACTGCAAGCTCCGACCCCACCCCCCCACCGCCGGGGTTCACGCCATTCTCCTGCCTCAGCCTCCAGAGTAGCTGGGACTACAGGCGCCCGCCACCACGCCCGGCTAATTTTTTGTATTTTAGTAGAGACGGGGTTTCACCGTGTTAGCCAGAATGGTCTCGATCTCCTGACCTCATGATCCGCCCGTCTCGGCCTCCCAAAGTGCTGGGATTACAGGCGTGAGCCACTGCACCCGGCAACATTAGTACTCTTAACTGTACTTTTCCCCTTGCTTTTTGAACAAAGGCCTGCATTTCATTTTCATTCACACTGTATCCCACAAATTGTATAACCAGCCCCGACCATGAGAGGCTAATCCAAGTTTTTTTTTGCTTTTTTGTTTTTCATTTTTTCTGCCACATGTTATAATAATCCAAGTTTCTTTTCCATGCTTGGCTATTGTCTTACAAAGCTCCTCTGCTTCCTGAAAGCCAACCTGAAACAGACATCCACGCCCTACCTGTTGTATCCTTAACTATTTTTCTAGCCACTTTTCTTTAACCTCTGTGTTACAATCCTACAATCCTGATCTTAAAACCTGGGTTTTAAACATCTATTTTTTGTTTTCTCTCCAATTCCTTCAATTTGTTACAAAATATTGACAAGCCTCAGAACAAACTTTTTTTTTTTTTTTTTTAAGAGACAGGATCTCGCTCTCTCACCCAGGCTAAAGTACAGTGGCACAAACAATCACGGCTCACTGTCGCCTCAACCTCATGGGCTCAAGAGATCCTCCCACCTCAGCCTCCCAAGCAGCTAGCTGGGACTACAAGCGTGTGCCATGCCAATTTTTGTATTTTTTGTAGAGACGAGTCCCACCATGTTGCCCAGGCTGCTCTGGAACTCCTAGCCTGAAGTAATCTGCCCACCTCAGCCTCCCAAAGAGCTAGGATTACAGGCATGAGCCACAGCATCTGGCCCCTTAGAATAATTTTTAACTAATTCTGTTTATTCATCCAGTCACTAAATCTTATCAGATCTCCTTTGATATGCCTCTTGAATCTGTGTCTTAACCACATGCTGACTGTGATCATCCTAGACAGGATCCTGGAAACCTACTGTGAGGAGATATCTTATCTATCTCACATGTTCTCTTTATAGCAACTCATTTGATCCTTGTCAAACCCCTGTAAGACAGGGAGAGGAGGTGCTGATGTAAAAATGGTCCTACTTTATAACTGGAGAAATTGAGGAACAGAGACATAGTGCTCATCTCATTACTTTGAGACATAGTGCTCAAAGTAATGATAAAAGCAAACTGCTTAAAGGGGGTCTGATGAGATATCCTCCATTGCCCAGTGATACCTAGTCTCCTGAGTCCTTTAATTTGCAATAAAGCTTTCCTCTGATCAATTTCTCATCCAGGGCTTTTATACTTACTAACTAGAATACAAAGTATAGTTCCTAATCTTAAAATTTTAGGACCAGCTATACCCCCTTGCCCTAATAAGGTTTTAATCTTTGTGTTGCTATAAATACCTGAGGCTGTGAAATTTATAAAGAAAAGACAGTTTATTTGGTTCACTCTTCAGCAGGCTATATACAAAAGAACCATGGCACCAGCATCTGCTTA
The DNA here is from genome assembly GCF_001698545.2 of Rhinopithecus bieti. Classification (NCBI taxonomy): domain Eukaryota; kingdom Metazoa; phylum Chordata; class Mammalia; order Primates; family Cercopithecidae; genus Rhinopithecus; species Rhinopithecus bieti. Next base: position 153,334 of record NW_016815677.1, on the reverse strand, counting down.
GCTTGTAGTGAGGGCTCAGGAAACTTAGAATCATGGCAGAAGGCAAAGGGGCAGTAGGCGAGTCACATAGTGAGAGAGAGAGGTTAGCAGTTCTCAAATTTTTAAGTCTCAGGATCCCTTTACATTCCTAAAAATTGAGAGCGTCAAAGAGCCTTTGTTTATTTGGTCTGTTACTATTAGTATCTCCCATACTCTTAGACATTAAAACTTAAAAAAAAAAAAAAAAAAA
>NW_016815677.1:133226-149510 GCF_001698545.2 Rhinopithecus bieti | reverse complement strand
AAAATGACACTTCTATGAAAATCTATTTTCCAAAATAAGAAGAAATGAGAAGAGTGGCATTGTTTTGTATTTCTCAAATGTCTTTCCATATCTGACTTAATAGAAAATAGTTGAGTTGTCATATCTGGCTCTGTATTTAATCTGCTGTGATATGTTGTTCTGACTGAAGTATGTTCTGGGAAACCAGAATATGCTACCCCAAAATAGGAAGGTTGTTCTACTGAAGGTAGTTTTGAAGGACCAGATGCAAGAAACCTCTCTGCCCTCCACTTGCCTAAATCAAGCCATAGATTTGCAAAGACAAAAGGTATCCTGCCCACCTCTCTACTAGGAGGAACAAAGGTTAACCACTGAAGACAATTTTAGCCTGGAAAGGAATCTATATTAATACGCTTCACCAACTAGCCTCTACCCACCATACTGATTTGCCCTTCTACAATTTACTACTGCTACAGATTCAAAGTCCTTTTCCTCAGTCTTATATTATCTAAAAACTTGTTGTTCTTTGTTGAAAATGCTCTATTCAAAGCCACCTTGAAAACTACTAATTCCACGGGTGTCTCCCATGTATATATAAAATATACATGTTAATAAACTTCTGTCTTTTGTTATAGGTGTCCATATCCAATTAAGAAACTATGAGGGTTGAAAAAAAAATTTTTCCCCTATAGTATGAAGATTATCTGGCATTACGCAGTTATGCAGCTGAAAAATAAAATAGTAATTCAATTGCTTTTACCATATCTGTGGAAACTGTTCTTTCACACTAGGCCAAAATTAGCAGGTGATAGTTTCCTAAAAGTTAGTTACAATGTAAAATCTAAAATTGGTCTCTCTTGGACAGTGAATAAATTTTTCACTCATGCATAATTTTGTAACATAATGAATGGGTCATGTGGAAAATACTGGTTCACCGAGTTTTATTTTATGTGTATAGTACACTTCCTGTTTCATCATACAGAATATTCAAAGACATGTGCTAGAGTATTGAGGCTTAATAAAATTATTTGTATTGCTTCAAGAACATTCCTAAGTGAAACTAACTAGTTTTTTAAAAAAACTACAGGTATGCAGAAATAACATATTGAATATTGTTAGTAAGGTTTGATGTAATTGCCTTCATTCATTCTAAGGAGCCAGCAGTTTTACTCCTTACTCCTTACCATCAGTGCAAATGTCAACACACTGAAAAAGGTAAATAACTTCTTAGTATTATTATGAAAACAGATTTTACCTTGAAGAAAGGGACACTGAAAGGAACTAGGGACTCCCAGAGGTACACAGACCACACGATGAGAACTACCATTGTAGGCTGTTGGCTAGTATATAAAAGAGTATATAAAGCTGCACCACACTTGATGTGTGTGTTTTTGACAATCTGGGGAAAAAACAAAGATCCATGACCTATCATAATTTATAAATTCTTCTGACTCATGAATCTGAATGGCAGGTTCTACAAAGCTGCTGTTTGAAAGCTAGTAACCAGTCAGAAATGGCATTTTATTCTAGTTTCATCAGGTAAAAAGTAGAATTCTTATTAAAATGTCACCTGCTAATGTTGATCTGAAGAGGTCAATTAAAAATATCTGTTGGAAGAAAATGTGTGTTACATGGAAAGAAGTAAAGAAAAACCTGTTATACTGATAATCATTCATTTAGGATTTTGCAAAGACCTCAGGACAATTCCCTCAGCAGAAGCTCATTCGTTTATTTTTTCATTTCTTGCATTCTAGAACCTACCACAAGTCATCTGTAGTTCCATTTTGATAAAGTGAATCAAGACAAAGAGCTAAAACCAAATGATAGGTTACTCATGGGCTCCCAAAGGGCTGATAGAGCACTACCATGCTCATCCATTGATATCTACTCAATTATGTATCATCTTTCCCGCCAAAGTAGCTGATTTCAAATGCTCAATGTTGGCAAATATTAAAATACAGTAGCCTTCCATTATCGGTGGGTTCACTTTCCACAGTTTCAGTTCCCCATAGTCAGCTGTAGTCCAAAAATATTAAATGAAAATTCCAGAAATAAACAATTCCTAAGTTTTAAACTACAAGCCATTCTGAGTAGCACGATGAAATCTTGCACTGTCCCCATTAGGATGTGAATCATGCCTTTGTCCAATGTATTCATGCTATATACCTGATCTACCTGTAAGTCATCTAGTAGCCATCTGGGTTATCAGATTAACTGTTGAGGTATCACAATGCTTGTGTTCAAGGTCAGTAGTAGCCTAATACTACATTACAATGCTTACAATGCCTACATCATTCACCTCACTTCATCTCATAATTTCACATCAACACAAGAAGGGTAAGTACAGTGCCACATTCACATTAACTGACATTATGATATGCTGTTATAATTGTTCTAGTTGTTCTCTTATTGTGCCTAATTTATAAGTTAAACTTTATCATAGGGATGTATGTATGCATAGGAAAAAACAATGTATATAGGGTTCAGTACTATCTGCAGTTTTAGACATCCACTGGGAATGCTGGAATGTATTCCTTAAAGATAAGGGTAGACTACAGTATAAACATCCAAGGAGGCTCTTCTGATACTAGTTATAAGGCATCAGCAGTGGCAGCAATGTGAGTAGTATTAGTGATTATTTGAACCATCAATTTACATGCATACCATATGTTACAGTTTTCCAAGTACAGGTTGAGTATCCCTAATCCAAAAAAAAAAAAAAGAAACTTTTTGGGCATTAACATGGCACTGAAGGAAATGTTATGCTCAACTTTTAAGCATATAACACAAATATCTCAAAATTTGAAAAAATCCAAAATCTAAAACATTTCTGGTCCCAAGCATTTTGGATAAGGAATACTCAATTCATATGTATTTCACATACTTACTCTAATTTCATGAATGTAATAATTCTTAAAGTAGTAGAGATCATCTTTTAAAGACAAGTAATCTTTTATAGGTAAGTAATAAACACATATTAGCGGGCTTAAACCCAAACCTTCTGACTCCTTTTTTTAGTGTTCTTTCCTAGATTCTATCACTTGGAGCTCTCTAGTCATCATCATCCCACTCTCATCTTTTCTTTCTTTTTTTTTTTTTGTGGGAGTCTGGGATCCTTAAAATAACAATGAGCCTTCTCAATTTTCCCAGATAAGATTCAAATCAATATAAAGGGTTAACAGCATTTTAAAAGTTCCCAACTCTTAGTAAATAAACATCAAAGGCTGCAGTTTCCCATTAAAGATTACCATTTTCTTATGTCAGCCAAATTTCAAAATTATTATCTTAAACTAAATTTATTCAGCAAGCATTTGAGTACCTCTTAAGTATGTTAGTTGGTATGAATATTATTCAGATTAAAAAGCTTGCTAGTTCTTCATAAAATGGAATTCACTATAACAAATAAATTGTAATTATTCTGGTTGTACCTTCTCATCATAACTGCCATATGCCTGAAATATAGGAATAGACCTTAACTGACACCATCATTAATGAGTTTTGCTATATATTCCAATCATTAATGTTCCAGTAACACTCATATATTACTATTACTAACATAATAATGGAATCGAAAAAGGTTTTCGTTCATGTTGTAGAAAAATTTAAATGACTGGCAAAATTGAAATTAGTTTACTAGCTCCTGATTTCCAGTATAAAATTATAAGTGCACATATAATAATTTATATACTTAAAAATATATGTTGATAGGATGGTTTAATTGTATAAAAGGATTATCTTTAAAGAGTCAACTTTAAGTTGTATCAAGGAGGTAACATTCATATCTATACCTGTGAATCATAAAAACAGTTTTGTTTTTTAATCTTTGTTGTGATGACACGTGATAACTACTAGATATGTAACATTTCCTCTCATATTCATGTTACCTGTAATGATTCAAAGACCAAAGTGATAGGAAGTCTCTGTTGAAGTTTAATGTAAATTTTTTTTTTTATGTGAATCTCCCTGGTCCCACTGTGTTTTTGTCACATGGTCAATTTAAATGAAAATACATGAAATGGAAATTTAAATTTGTTCTTTTCTTCTTCAAGGTCATTCGGTTTACCATGTGTTTCAGTCACATCTATATCACGTGAACAGATGAAGAAAAAGTGGATCGGTAAATTAAAAAATAATAAAGAACCATAAAATGCTATAACTCAATGTTCTTGACTTACCACGATTTCATTAAAGACGCGATGTAATTAAATTGCATTACACTATAATCTTTATTATAAATTCCTGTAAGTCAACCTCACCATAAAGTGATACAGAAGTATTTTTTCCCCCTAAGTCTTTTAGATGATCATATTATGATTTTCCTTAAAAAAAAAAAAAAAAAAACTATGATGATAAAAGATAAATTATATTCTTAGTGTTCTTCAGGAAATAAGGGAAATCACATTGTGTTGATTTTTTTTAATAAAAGTTCAATTTTCCAAACAAAAAAAATGTTCTTGCCATATCTATAGACCTTTCAGAATCTTAGTTCTAAATTTTACTAGATTCATTAATTTTTTGTGACAAATGCTCTTATTTATGGGAATATGAGTTGTAAATGAAAATGACTCAGCTATATTTTAATGAAAGGAAGGAAACAAACAGCTCATTTTAACATAAATTTGAGATTTTTCAATAAAGGTCTGAAATTAATTTAGAGTCAAAACTATTACATAGGGGTATCAGAAGACATTTTAAAGCCTGGCTCCACTTGAAACACACCAATTTCTAAGTTACCTTTAACACAAAATAATTCCATTGGAGATTATTAGCTCTCAAATACCAGTGTTAGTATTACAGGATAGTATTATGTTTGTCCTCACTTATCCCAACAGGTGAGAAAGTAGTAGTAAGTCAAAACCAGCTCTGGTTGACCTAAGGGTGACTTAAATTGGGTTGACTGGTAATCTAAGTTAATACAATAATTTGCAAAGTTATTATCATTTCACCTTGAATGTTAGTTACACTTCAAATTTCACTTTTACATTGACTAGAAATCTCTATGCATTTTTCTCTAGTGATGGCAGGAGACTACTGTGTTTACATTTTGTATGTGACTATAAGTAATTTCTTAAAATATCCAGGGGACAAGAGAAAGGATGAAATTAAAAAATTCCAAAACTGGCATATCAAAATCATATTCAAAGTATATTAAGTATATTAAATTGAGACCAATGATTGTTATACTATTTTGGTTCTGGCTCATTTGGGATGCATATTTTTACTTTTGCCTTAGGCAAAACTTAAAGATAGATTTCATAAATATTTGGGAGTTCTTGGTCACAACTCTGCACTCAATGCTATCTACTGTTTTCAGGTAAATGCTAACATATTTTAAAATAAGTTACTTAAAATCACAAGAAAAAAAACCTATCCATCTTGGGATATACTAGGGCAGTTTCAGAGCAATGGAAAATCAACTTAGAGCTATTCAAATGAGAAATATTACAACTCATTTTCATAAATCCAATTTATCCACAAAAATTTGGTATAGTTTATACCAAATCATAAAGCCTATCAGAGATATATTGTTAAGTAATGGTATGTTTTCAGAAGGTTTTACAAAATTGTGAATTAAAATAAGTCTATGTTTTATACATTTAAAAAGGCAGGGAAAGAACAAAGGGAAGAAAACAGAAAAAACTAAATTAAAAACACTAATGTAAGCTAATACTGCTTACATACGAACATCAGGATGCCAAGGGACCCAATACAATCCTCAGTCTAACATTTTCAATGGCACAGCCTAGTGATCACACGATACTGGTGATACTCTCTAGTTACCCCTGGCAACCTTTCTCAACTGTAACGATGCTACCCTACAATAGCTTTCACTGGGCAGCTTTCTCTTCACTTAGCTGAATGCTCTGGGACCATCTGCGTCGGCAAGCATAAAAGGCCAGCCTGCCTGTGGGCCCGTCACTCTGAACACCACCTCTCTGACCCTGATTAAATACAACTTTCAATCCTTTTTGTCCTCCCTGTTGACTTCTCCTATTAAGGGAGCCCTCTGACAAAGAAAGCGGAAGAGTGGACTAACTGCCCCCAAGAAAGGTGATGTCTGATACTGCTCAACACAAGGATTAGCAAGCCAATACATAACAAAAGCAAGTTTTGGGGGAGGGGAGAGGTAAAGAAAAAAATGGTTTTAGCTAGAGCTTTGACTAATTCAGTAGGTACACAATTCAACAAATAGCTATACAAGAGGACTTCTTTGATAGAAATAACTATAGCAGAACAATAATTTGGAGAGATACCTTTCAAGATCTTGACATAAGACCATGACATTGACAAAAAAACCAGATATTTGTTTTCTACTTGATGTTTTTTAATTAAAAAGGAAACATAGCTGAGGACAGGAAAGATTGCTGAAAAAAATGAGAAATGAAATAAAAATATAAGTAAATCATAATTATACTTGTTTCATTAGAAAGTTTGCTTGGCTTACTGAACACATTGACATTTGAGTTTATATAAAGGTGGAAAACAATTCCAAAATACTACAATCATTTTTGTAACTCATTATACCTATACTGACAGAACTTCAATTTGAAAAAACTGGTTTCACAGGATGAAGCCCTTTTAATAAAAAGAACACATTTTAAAACTTCCAAGTAGATAGAGGCTTGTCAATACCATCCACTTTTGTAAAGTAATCAGAACCCACCAATAGGTCAGCTGATTGAAATTACCACCTTTAATAAAACCACCACTTTACAAAGTAACTCATAAGCTTTCCTGCCCCGATATCAGGCCAGCTAATAAATGAAAGATCTGCCTGGCTCAATCAACAAAGCAATTAAATAATGCAACCTCATAATATACCTTGAAACATTAATGAAAAAAATAAGTAAAAACCAACAAACTAAGGAACTCTTTTCAGAGCTACTTAAAAGTCTAAACTCTAAAGTAAAACTTGACTGTACCTTATTCAAGGAATGGCCAATAAGCCAAGAAAAGTCAAGTAACAGAGAGAAGAGAAGCCAGGCATGGTGGCTCGTCTGTAAGCCTAGCACTTCAGGAGGTAGAGGCAGATGGATCACCTGAGGTCAAGAGTTTGAGATCAGCCTGGACAACACGGTGAAACTCTCTACTAGAAATACAAAAATCAGCTGCGTGTGGTGGAAGGCATCTGTAATCCCAGCTACTCGGGAGGCTGAGGCAGGAGAATTGCTTGAACCCAGGAGGCGGAGGTTGCAGTGCACCGAGATTGCACCATTGCACTCCAGCCTGGGCAACAGAGCAAAAACTCCGTCTCAAACAAACAAACAAAAAAAGAGACATTGATGGATTCCTAGTACACATGAGACTTTCTGTGATAAAACTAGGAAAACCCTGGACAAACTGGGACAAGGTGATCATCCCAGGCGAGAGGCCACATATATAGAGAAACTATTCATGTGCTAAACACTGTGTTAGATTCTTTCACGGAACTTAATTCACTTACTCTTCACAACAACCTTATGAGGAAAGAATTTTTTAAATGAGGAAGTCTTGCTAACTATGAGGATAAGTGATCTCTACAAGGCTGGACTATTTGAGGAATAGGAATCAGAATCTGACTGCTTATCTTCAAAGCCCATGTTTCTATCACAATACCATGTTGCCTTTCTAGGAGTTAGGTAGGAAGAGTGATGGAGTCATCATTTTCCTTCAGCACAAAATTTGGCAAACCTAGAAGGCCCACACTCTACATATCTCTGACTATGTTGTATTCCAAGAGAGCTACAGAGAAACAAAGCAGTGCTTGATTGATCATATAAATCATGGTGGAATCTGAACTGATAGAGTGTTGAACACGTTAGAAAATCTATGTACTGGCTGGGCGTGGTGGCTCACACCTGCAATCCCAACAGTTTGGGAGGCTGAGGCGGGCAGATCAAGAGGTCAAGAGACTGAGACCACCCTGGCCAACATGGTGAACCCCATCTCTACTAAAAATACAAAAATTAGCTGGGCATGGTGGCGTGCACCTGTAGTCCCAGCTACTCGGGAGGCTAATATTAATAACAAAGTTACATGTGACATCTGCATTGAGAATATGACAGACTGTTCTAAGAATTTTACATCATTACGTGTTAGAGTAAGTAGGAAAAGCTTTACAAAAAAAGTTATCAGTTGGGCTGGCTTTGAAGGCTGGTTGAATTTAGTTCTGGCAGACTGACATGAGACAAAGCATTTCAGCTAGAGATATATGAGCAATGGCCAAAGTAGTAAAATCAGAAAAGTATTCAGTATATTGCTATAATCTAGCACTCATAATAAACTTTTACTTGAATTATGACATGTTTGTCAGTTTCATCATGGTGTCTTCAGGGATTCACATGAAGGCACCTAACAGGTTTTAGCTGTATGCAGCAGGTATCCACAACAGGCCTTTTCACTGCCTTTCACTGAACATTCTAAGAGCTTCTAAGCACTTAGAAGGGTTGGGCACCCAGAGATCCCTGGCTCCCAAACAATGTTATTGGGTAGAAAATCTGGATTAACTGAAGTTGTAGAGTCTAAAAGAGTATAAAAGAACATTTGTTTTAACTTCCCCGATACTACAGGAACCACTACTGAAACACTCCAGGCAAGAAATTAAAATAACTGCAATAACGTTATTTTAATTTCCAATTTTAAATTATTTTAATCTTTAAATAGATTGCACATCTAGAAGCAGGGTGGTATAATTGGAAAAGTTCTAGCTCTGAAACAAGTTGACTTTACCTTCTGAACCTGTTTGTTCAAAAATAAAATTAGGTTAATACCTGTTCTGACTCTCTCCTCTGAGAACTGTAAGGGTTGTTTGAGAAAATATGTCAAAGTATGTAAATATTAAAGCATTACACAAATATATTCTACTGTCATTTATGCTGGCTTATATATAACACTAAAATTAATTTTTAACACATTCATACCTAGATAAAAGAGTTGAGAAACAACCATTTTTTGTTTTTTTTTCTAATAAATAGGAATAAATAGGCAATACTCAGGTTTGTGACTTGTCTTGGTGTCAAGTGAAGAGATGAAGAATATATATCCTTGATTTCCAGCTTTTTTATTATTATTATTATTTTAACTTTTACTTATTATTATTATTATTATTTTAACTTTTACTTTTTTGAGACAAGGTCTCACTTTGTCTTCCAGGCTATAATGCAGTGGTGCAATCATGGCTCACTGCAGCCTTGACTTCCTGGGCTTAGTAGAGAACTACTTAGTTGGGACTACAAGCACATGCCACCATGCCCAGCAAATTTTTTTTATTAGTTATTTTTCTAGAGATGGGGTCTCCCTGTGTTGCCCGGGCTGGTTTCAAACTCCTGGGCTAATGCAATTCTCCTACCTTGGCCCTTCCCAAAGTGCTGAAATTAAAGGTGTGAGCCACTGCACCCAGCTTCCAACTTCATTTCTTATCAAAACTGGGCCAATGGCTTTGAAGCCTTAATGTCCTTAACTACTATACTGAAAATAATTTTCAGAAACAGTACAACATTCTGGTAACTGATACCATGGCACCTAGAATAGAGTAAGAGATGGGGTATTCAAGTTTTAAACAAACTGAATACATTTGAAAAATGGTGTAATTCCTATCTAAGTACACTTCAATGCAGTAAGGTTACTGCTCTCTCATTGAAATGGTTTTTTGCTCATTTCTCTCTCTACCCAAGTCCCTCTTCAAAGTTTTAATTTGTCACTAGTGAGCAATGAGAGACGTTAGGAAAGTTACTTGATATCACTACATTTTAAACTGGAAAACAGCAATAAAAATACCTACTTCTCCCTCACAAAGCTGTGAAGTGAGGTGTGAAAGGCTAAGTGAAAGAATATAAAAATCCACAAAGTACATTTACGTCCACTTATATATGTTATCTAAAAAATTTGAACTCACAGAAGTAGAGTAAAGTGGTGGTTACCAGGAGTTGGGTGGAGAGGGGGTTGGGGAGATGTCTGTCAAAGATAACAAAATTTCAGTTAGATAGGAAGAATAAGTTAAAGATATCTGTTGTACAACATGGTGAGTACAGTTAATAATAACAATATACTGTATTCTTAAAAATTGATGAGAGGTTTTAAGTGTTCTCATCACAAAAAATAGGTATGTGAGGTAATACATATGGTAATTATCTCAATTTAGCCATTTCATAATATATACAGTCTTCCCACAGTATCCAGAGGTTCCAAGATGCCTCAGCTACCAAAATCTATGGATGCTCCTGCAATCAGTCCTGTAGAGCCCATCGATACAAAGCTGACTTGCAAATACTATATTTTCCACCCATGGTGTGTTGAATCTGTAGATACCAAGAGCCAACTGCACATATTTCAAAACATCATGTTGTACATGTTAAACACATATAACTTTTAATATGTCAATTTAAAAAAGGGAAAAAAATATATGACTTTTTATCCTGCCCCAAATGATGGTCCACACTGGCCCAGAGTTTACTACACCAGTTTTATAGCAATGTGTTTAGTAAATGCACTCTTCATTACAGTAAATGCTATCCTATATTGGTATAGTACATTAAATATTTCACAATGCATTCACATCTGAAACATAATGAATTAGGTAATAAAATCATTATCATATGCTGATGCTAAAGATAGAGAGCCCTGAAGACACTTGTGGACTTGTGTGGGTTCAGTTAACATTCTCATGATGATTACCTTCCTAATCTGTGTATCTAGTTTCATTCTCTCTTGAGCTTGGCTCTATATTCATATATTCAGCTTCTTTCTGGACACCTCAAATTAGATCGTCTACAGGCACTTCAAATCAAATGTTGAAAACAAACTAATATTCTTCCACTTTCAAACTTGATTCTCTTCCAGTACTCACCATCTAGAAGAATGGTACCATCACTTCTCATCTATTTTAGAAAGGAACCAGTCTCTTTAAGTTTGATCTTGCCATCATCTGCCCAACTGCTGCTATTCACTCTTCTGCCAAACTGAATTGCAAATTTTAAAATGATCCTGTCACTATCTTACTAAAAATCTCTTTGAGAAACTCTTTAATTTTCTGATCATTCTCATAAATCCCTTCATAATCCGGTCTCATTTTACCACTCCAGACTAATGTCTCGCTATTCTCCATTACCTTTAAACCCCATAGTCTAGCCATACCAAACTATACATAAATCTCTGAAGCAATAGCAATTGGGCTATATACCTGCTATTCTCTGAACCTGCAATACTCCCTCTCTTCCAGGCCTTCCTCTGTTTAGCTTATTTTAATTTTAATTATTCTTCAGGTCCTAATTCAGTTTTGGGAAATCAGGTAAGACTTCTGGAGGAAAGAAGTCTTGGAGGAAAGAAGTCTTACCTGATTTCCCAAAAGTGAATTCAGAGTCCTAGATGTCCCCATGATGTTGTATATTTTCATCTATCAAGGCACTTACACTTTGTATTGTAAGTATCCATTTATGTGTCTGACTCTCTCTTGGACTACGACTAGTTACTCTTAGGCAATACCACATTTCTACTGCTTAACATTGTCCACTGCACAGGTAGGTGTCCAATAATAGTTTGCTGGATTGAATTTAGCTTACTGTTATATGGCTTCTAAGAAATTATTTGCTTATCTAATAATTTGCTAGTATATTTTAAAATTACGATTTCAACTGTTTAAATGTAAATTCCTTTCTTTTATTTCAGTCTTTTAATTTTTAAAAATAGCTTCTTCTTTAAAGTATTAGAATATTGAACATTAAAGAAGAGTTACATATTCTTTATTTCAAAGAGAGGATGAAAATCTGAAACCACTGACTATAACTGTGCTCAAAAAAAAAAAAAAAAAAAAAGTTTATTTTTAAAGTTACTCAATTTTTAAAAATTAAGTTACTATGCCAAATATAAAATTTTATCTAAATCTATCTAAAATATTTATCTACTTTGCACTCAGAATCTGACATACATATTACTGTATTTGAAAATGAGTCTTTTCTCCTAAAAATTTGATTTTTTGTCTTAAAAACCGACTCATTTTCTAGAAGAATAATTTCCACTTTGATCCCATGAAATCAGTGAGAAAAAAGGGTTTATGTATTCATATGATACATTAAAATAGGATTGATTCACCTTATAGACAACTTTTCTTCCAAGTGAGATATATCTATCACGTTTTGGTAGGTTTCTTATGGGGAAATTAGCTATTATAAATTATTCAGTGGAACAAATGCTTTCCACCATTCCTCACTACTCACTTAAAAAAAAAGAAATCCAACACTGGATTCTATTCCACAGTGAATATATATGAAAAATACACAGTGGCCCTCACTGATCAATCATGGTAGAACCCTCATGACACAGCCATAGCCAACAAACAGTGCAAAACATTTACCATCTCTTTTTGGGACAAAAGGAAAAATGTGAAAATGGCAGGATTACTTGGGTTTTAAGAGGAAAAAACTGTCTTGGCAAAAATAATTCATTATCATTCACTCCCTCTTAATACATGAAGATTAAAGGCCTCCCTCACCTCCAGGAAGTTTATTATAAATCAAATCATATTTAAAAACATTAAGAGTTAGTTGCCTTTTAAATAACTCATATGAATAAGCTATTTTAAAATCAACTGTTTTATAAAATAAATTAACATTCATTTACGTAATTAATTGGGCTATTTCAAAAACCATTCTGCCTAAAACAAAATGTAACCCTCACTATACTATGGTATATTCAGTAGAAAATCCAAGCTGCTCTAAAATAAAAAATGTTTCTATTTAAAAAACAAGGGCTGGGGCAGTCTTTTTTTTTTTTTTTTTTTTTTATTTAAACGAAGACATTCCTGCACAATAAAAATTTACTTAACTTTACTCCTTAAGTACTTGACCTGTACCACAAAGAAGCTCAGGCTTGCAAAATGGCTAGTATGAGAAGCAAAAAGAGTAAGTTTGTAAGTCGAGCTGGGCAGCAACCATATGGCATTACAAAAGACCACCAGGAGACAATAAACATACCAAAAAATGCTTAATTTAAGGTAAATCCTTATTGTTTAATGAAGTGAAAAATGAATAAAATGAGAGTCAAGATACATAGGATAGAAAATTTGGTGACATGGAAGACAAACTCTATGGTCATATCCTCAGACCATACAATTTTACAGCAAACTGTTACTACTACGTAAAAATCCACTGTGCGATGCTCTTTGTGAATTAACCAATGAAAACACCAGAAGGCTAGCTAGACTAGTTGATGTTTCCACTTGAACTTTGATCAACATTTTGCTGATACAGTTGTATCTACAGATTGAAAAGTGTTTTCAAGGGTTTCAGTTAGCAGTTAGGACAATTTTTTGTTGTTGTATTCAAATCAACCATGTCTGCAAAGAAAGCATGCTAACCCCTCTAGCATAGTCCACAGTGCAGTTTGAATAGTTGTTCCATGGCTTTCTAAGTGTTTAGTATGTGTGTATATAAACTCAGTTTTAAACCTGAATGCAATGATCTTGAATACTGCACAGTGCTTTCTGTGGCATTTACAATTTACTAATAAATTACAAAATGGTAGTTTGAAAAACCGAGAAAGCAATATTGATATCGCCCCTAAAATAAGCTCTTTTCAAAAAGTAAGATTTTGCCAAAAATGAACAGCTAGATTAAAGAGTTTCCAAAGCACTTGTAGCTGCAATACTCAAAGCTGAAATAATTTCACAGTATTAGAGTGACCAGATATCTACAGATATAATTTTAAAACAAAGGTTTAGAATTTTCCAGAGAAGGCCTTCCTAAATATTTAAAATCTGTTTTCATGTTTAAATTTTACACGTAGACCTATGACATCAACATAAAACAAATATATATAAATTTCAAATGGTTTATCCATCAATTCCTTTAAAAGCTGTATTATTTGGATGCCATAAACTTTGCTCAGAAATAATTCTGTATTTTCTACCATAATTCTTAACTATGTTTTGGCCAAAAAACTTAAAAGTTAATCATAATAATCTGGGCATTTTGGTTTTCTAAAATGAAAGAAATATGCTTAAAAAAAAGAAGAAAAATAAATATGCTTCTTATGTCATAGATAAGTATACATATATGGCTTCCATGATTGCTTTTCTGTAATGGCAATTCCAGATGTGAGGGTCAAACTTGTCAATGAATCTGACTTTCCTTAATACAAAACCATTCAGTGTGCTGATACAGTGAACTTCTTCCCAAAGTTCAAATATACTTTCATACTTTTGTTTAAGCGTATGTAAAGCTTTTAATTTAAAAGCAATTCTTAATAGATAAAACATGTAAATGTAAAATGTAAATATAAAATACACAATTTAAAATAACTTTAGGCAGCAAGCTCTAGATTTCCATTAGTAATCTCGGCAACAATTAGAACACATTTTTAATAAGAGCTTCACTATGTCATCCTGTCAGCTTGGCTTTATTGTATTAATACAGGAATAAGTACTATCAGAAAGAAGTTCAAAAGCACTATCTACATAGAGTGCAAATTTTTGATATAAGTACTTGGTATTACACAGCATTAACAGTTCAAATAGCAACAGAAACACATATTATGGACAAGATTGCATAAGCATACATTTGCTCCACTGACAGCACCATCCCAAGTATCATGGGAAGCAAGGAAGTGCCCTCATACATATAGCATAGAAATTATATAACCAAAACTCCATAGATCCATTTGTAACTCTCTAGTCAAAGCTAAACATCACATACATTTCCATTTACCTTAGATGCTAAAGAAAAACTCAATTTCCTTTGAACATCTTTCCTTTGAAAGTCAAACAATAAAGAATTTGACATTAGTTTTTGACGGATAGCATATAGATTATACCAAAACATTTTAAAATGTTAATCATTTTATTTAATACTAATTTAATACAAATAAGCAGTTATTATTTCCTTATTTGGCAGCCAAATATTTGGAATGCTATTGGATGTCCTATGTACCGACCCCTATAACAAAAGCCAGTTCATTATTTATTCAGATTATTACTCAGATGGGAGAAAAAATGCTAATGGAAAATCTGAGAAAATATCAGCATCACTAAGATAAACCAAAACCTATCTTAACAGAAAAAAAACAGTGCAATGTTTCAAGAAGAACTGGAATTATACATTCTGAATGATCCTAAGCTGATGAGCCACTGACTTAGGGGAGAGTTCTATTGATATCAGCCACCTTCATTAGGTAGTCAGCATCTTATTTATCTAATCCTGGGGTTAAACATTTTATTACAGTAGTCAATTTGGAAGTTATAAAATTCTTCTGTTGGGGGTTATTTGGGGGATTAGAATAGGGATGCAGCTAGGAAAATCAGTGAAATCTCCAGAATGAACAGCCTGGCACTTTAATATCTCACTGGGCACTCAGGAAAGCTATACTATAGAAAGCAGGTTACCGTTTATGATAGTTGTATTTTCTGTGTTATCTAGAGAAAAACAGGTTCATCCATGCAAAATGGAGTGTTTTAGAAGATATTGCTGCTAAAATGAAAGACTTTTCAAAAGGAAAAGTGATTATTCCAGATGAAATGAGAAGTTCCAATGTCAACCTTACTTCCTGAATCAGCAAAATCAAAGCTTTACTCAGAATAGGAAATTGGGGATTTTCTTTTAATTTACATATCTTTTTTGCTGAGTATGTTTTAGCTGAAATATGAGAGAACTTCTAAGAGACAGCACTTCTCATTTCCAATCGTGCTTTGCTATGGCATTATAAAATACAACTACTTGGAACTAAGAATACATAAATTTTACTAGCACTGATGTAGAAGAATCAATAGTTTAAGTGAGAAATAGCTTTTCATTTACAACATTTTGTTATACTTATTACCCAGGTCAATACCATACCAAATACACAGCTCTAAGAAAAAATTTTAGGTATGAGTGGGACGTATCTAAATAGCTAAAGGTTTGGCATATTATAAGCAAAATTCTTAAATAAGCATCAAAATAAAAAACAAGAAAACATCTTTGACTCAGATACCTTATTGTGATGTGCACACTTATTAGGTATATCAATCCTTTGATTAAATGAGAGGTCCAAGTGTGTTAAGAAGCCTAGATAAATCTCAGAAATTATTGCTGAATTATTTTTTAAAAGTGAAATTTTATTCAATACTTTATAAAATTTCAATAGTATTATCAAAAATCTGAAAGCATATCCATATTATTAACACATATCTATCTCTTGGCTATTTCTTTTACATCAATATTTTATTGTATATTAAATGTTTTTAATCGTAGTTGGGTGGCTTCTTAACAATAATAAACACAAAAAATGATGGCCTTTTAGCTAGAAAAAAAAATTTTGTTTAATTGCATCCCTTTTGAAAGAAATGACATAAAGTAT
>NW_016815677.1:120749-131206 GCF_001698545.2 Rhinopithecus bieti | reverse complement strand
CTTTTCAAAAGGAAAAAGTGATTATTCCAGATGAAATGAGAAGTTCCAATGTCAACCTTACTTCCTGAATCAGCAAAAATCAAAGCTTTACTCAGAATAGGAAATTGGGGATTTTCTTTTAATTTACATATCTTTTTTGCTGAGTATGTTTTAGCTGAAATATGAGAGAACTTCTAAGAGACAGCACTTCTCATTTCCAATCGTGCTTTGCTATGGCATTATAAAATACAACTACTTGGAACTAAGAATACATAAATTTTACTAGCACTGATGTAGAAGAATCAATAGTTTAAGTGAGAAATAGCTTTTCATTTACAACATTTTGTTATACTTATTACCCAGGTCAATACCATACCAAATACACAGCTCTAAGAAAAAATTTTAGGTATGAGTGGGACGTATCTAAATAGCTAAAGGTTTGGCATATTATAAGCAAAATTCTTAAATAAGCATCAAAATAAAAAACAAGAAAAACATCTTTGACTCAGATACCTTATTGTGATGTGCACACTTATTAGGTATATCAATCCTTTGATTAAATGAGAGGTCCAAGTGTGTTAAGAAGCCTAGATAAATCTCAGAAATTATTGCTGAATTATTTTTTAAAAGTGAAATTTTATTCAATACTTTATAAAATTTCAATAGTATTATCAAAAATCTGAAAGCATATCCATATTATTAACACATATCTATCTCTTGGCTATTTCTTTTACATCAATATTTTATTGTATATTAAATGTTTTTAATCGTAGTTGGGTGGCTTCTTAACAATAATAAACACAAAAAATGATGGCCTTTTAGCTAGAAAAAAAAATTTTGTTTAATTGCATCCCTTTTGAAAGAAATGACATAAAGTATGCCATCTCTATCCCAACCTTTGCTACTCCTGCTGCTTCTTTTCCTTTATCTTAGGAGTTGAAGGATGAAATGTGGTCAGATTTTCCCCATTTAAATGAGTTTATTCAGTGAGGGTAAAAAAAAGTATCTTTTCATTTAATCTTAAGTAACAAGAAAAATAAAACATTTCTTAACCACAAACTTTTTAAACATCAATATTTTATTTTCTCTGGTCTTTATATAACACCTTACCAGAATTCACCCAGTAACCATTATTAATAGGTACAAGTGAAATTTTATTTATCTGCCTTCTAACACGCAACTAATTAAATATCAGATTAACATGGTTAGAATTTGGGCAACTCTTTATTAATCTCTATAAAAATTATCTAACAATACTTAATGGCACATAAAACATATAAATATAAATTTAATATTCCTAGAAACTAGATTAAATTTGGAACAATTTAAAACCAAAATATATACTGAGTTATTTTACTATGAGAAAACAGGACCTGAACAAAAAACAAACACCAATCATGGGAAAGGTAAGTAAGTAAAGTTTTAAAGATTTTCTGTATTCTCTTCGCATAATGAGTCACTTATAAGGAGGAGTATTCACAAACTCAAATGTATAATGTTCCAAACCCTCAACCATAACAGACAACCTTCTAATGATGTGTAAATTAAAGCCCAGGTTTTAGGTTGATCATTATTCTAATAATTGGCTTTTAATATATCATTTTGCTACATAAATGCCTCAGCAGCTTACCCAGGGAAATTGTCAAACATTTTCCTTTTTATTTTAATGTCTACTGAACATATCTGAATGATTCCCATACATTTTCATTCAATATTGATATTAAAAGACAAAACAGCAAAAGAAAAGTCTTTGTTTAAAAGCTTTAGGAACCAATCTCGTCCTGAATTAAACATACAGGTAAAGCACAGTGCAGTTAAAAGGCAGACTGTGTCCCAAATATACAACCGTAATGGACATTAGGGTATATGATATAGAAAACCAACTTCCCCAACTGTAAAGGGTTTGAACAGGTCAATTATTTCAAACCATCCTGTGATGAATCATCACTTTTTCAACAGTGTACACAGACTAAGGGATGGCCAATAATAAAAAATGACAGTGCGGTGGCCTAGCCCTATAGAAGCTGGTTTTCATAGACCGAGCTGAGATATATCTGCTGTTTTCTAAGGCAGTATCCCATGCTTAAAACCCTCCCTCTTTGCCTTTGTTCAGCTCTTTTACTAGCAACCAATTGCTTTCTTTTGGTTCAGCCTAGTAAAAAACTCAAAGGACTAGAACATGAAGGTCATCTAGGTCTACAACGTAGATGAACAAGCCAACAAAGCAACATCACAGGGCAAAGAGCAAAGGCATTGTAATAAGAATCTAATACCAACAAAAAGGAAAATCAATATGAAATAATGAAAAACAGTAAACACTTAGGATGAAAAGAACGGCTGCTTTTGCTTTATATATTTAATGTTCTTTTAAATAAAAAATGAAACACTAGCCATTTAATAATTATTTTCAAATTCAAGTGAAATACTTTCTGCAACACACAATAATAATACAATGACCTACTAGCTAGGAAAAAATATACTAAAATTTATGTGTAAGTAAGGGACCATTGTTAAGTCCTTTGGCTTTTTCTAAAATTAATTTCTTTCAATCTATGCAGAACACTGACGGCTCCAATTTATTGTGTTGTTCTTAAATATTAAAACAAAACTAACCACAACTATAAAGAGTTCTAAGCTACATAGCAGAAAAAATCAACATGTAATAAAATAACCAGAGAATTTGTTTACTTATCAATCCTATGTAGGAAGAATGAAAATAATTTCATAATTGTTTATAAAAAGCACTTTCCCAGCTTTTGTTTTCCCTACTACAACTTTGCAACTATTTCCTTTTTACATTTTCATTGCAATCGTGATGTTAATTGCTGCCGTCACATTTATTCCACATGCCAAGTCTGCAGTGGGGCAAATGGGATTCTGATGATTTGAAGCACAGAAAGAAACAGTTGAAATGATCAACCAGGTGAGAAACAGTCTCCCGAGTAATAGCAAAATAATGCAATTTCATCTAAGCAAAATCAAAATCAAATTTTGCCTTCAATAAAGGCCATTTTTTAAAAAAGTAGACATCAAGTGGATCGGGAAACATTATTAAACAGTTTCTTGGTAACACAAAAAAACTTATTTACTAAGGTTTCTTCTTCCATTTTCTATTCTCCTAAAAAAATATTGGAACACAAAGAAAAAAGAAACCAAACAGTTAAAATATACTTCTGCTAAAGGAAGAAACATCACTTAGCAAAACAGTGCAAACTATTACATATCATAGCAGGTGTACTGTCCAAAAAAGCTAAATCACCTCAGAGAAACATACAAAAAGATCAGGAATACGTCAAACAAGCAAAAAGTTCCTATTTCATTTCTCTTTGCATGAGGTGGAGAAGGAAAGCAAAAGTAATGTTACAATAGTATTATAAGAAAGTCACTAGTAAATCTGGTTAACCAGGATAGAATCAGTACTGACTTGTCAGAGCAGAAGCTATAAACAAATCTCTCCTTTCTTCAAGAGTGCTAAACTCAACATAAAAGATCTTGGCAGAGAGAAGTCAAGACTCTGATATTTCTGTTTTCTGATCATCAAGGCAATAAGGAAAAACAAAACAAAACTCTGAAAGCTAAATAGGTGAGAATGTTATATGTTCATAATAAATGTGATCCGTTGATTGAAAGGGTAATGAAACAAAAATGAAAACAATGGGAATAAGTTTTGCCCACTACCAAGAATTATACATAGAAGGGATTACGATCACTAGTGTTTCCTTTAAATGTCTCCTTTATAATGCTGTGATCCAGCAAATACACAAATTAAAATATCCCAATAATCCAGTGCTACTAAGGCATGGCTCTTAATACCATTTGTCCTCACTGTTTTCCTGAGGAGAAACTGATTGTGCTCTCTTTAATAACTCTTGCATATTAAACTTGCATGTCACATCTCTTCTAAAGGTTAAAAGCACTTTGAAGACAAGAACTATGACTTATTTTGTGCCACTCTAACCTAGATGCCAAAAGTTTATGAATTATTTGAACTAAGTGACCATTGTGTGAAAATACAAAATAAATACAAGACATACAGTTCCTGACTCTGAGAGGTTTACAGTATGGTTAAGGAGGGGAAATACATAAATTAGAAGCAACACCACTAATTTTAAAGAATAGCTTTTTAAGTGATATAGTCAAGGGGAAAGACGTTGGAGGAAAGGAAGGAGAACACAGCATGAAGACAGAACCCTGAAACATGAGAAGAGGATCACTATCTATTCATGAAACCTTGAGTCTTGCTACGAAGATAGCATAGAGAGTAATTTCAATTAGGGCTTGTGAATTTGAAAGGAATATTGCTAAACAACACATTTCTCAAAAGTTATTCTTAAGTGAAACCAAAAGTATAATCTTGTTCTAATGGAATATGTTCACTCAAGGCATGAAAGCAGGGCCACTGGCAGTTCATTTTGAAGGGCAAAAGGGTATCTTGGGCTTTCTTGTTGTGTCTTTTTTTTTTTTTTTTTTTTTTTTGAGACGGAGTCTTGCTCTGTCTCCCAGGCTGGAGTGCAGTGGCCGGATCTCAGCTCACTGCAAGCTCCTCCTCCCGGGTTTACGCCATTCTCTCGCCTCAGCCTCCCGAGTAGCTGGGACTACAGGCGCCTGCCACATCGCCCGGCTAAGTTTTTGTATTTCTTTAGTAGAGACGGGGTTTCACCGTGTTAGCCAGGATGGTCTCGATCTCCTGACCTCGTGATCCGCCCGTCTCGGCCTCCCAAAGTGCTGGGATTACAGGCTTGAGCCACCGCGCCCGTTGTGTCTTCTTTTTAAGGAACTCCAGGTTGAGTGCTCAGTCTTCATAAAACTACTGTACAGCTTGACTAGTACTAGTTTCAAAGGCAATTAGAATTGCCTTTGGTTAGGGAACAAGCTAGGGTGGGAGGAACTGAAATAATAACTGTAAAATAGTCCCTACAGGAAACTTCTGAGACATAGGCACACCTCTTGAAGAAGTTCAAATTGAAAGCACTTGAGTGATGTATCTATGACACAACCACAAAGGCAGGAGATTATGAGATGCAGGAGATGAAGGATGTTTCTAAAGCCAAAATGTAACAACTGGAGTGAAACTGATAAATGATTTTTCAACTTAGCCTTTCATCCTTCCAAGGCAGAAAAATTGAGCTGCCTGCACTGTGCTGCGTATGGGTCTTCCAGATGAGGTTTATTGAATGCTATGCAAAAGAATTAAAAATCTGATAGCACTTCAGATAGAAAAAAAAAAAGGTAGAGAAATACCCTGTGAGCCTTGGTTAAAATATATTTTAAAATATAACATGGTCTTCATCGGTTTTCGTAAATTGTCTAGAAATCTAATTCTATACAATAAAGTTATCTTCCCACAATAAAGTATCATCTCACACCTATAAGAACGGCCAGTATCATGAAGGCAAAAAACAACTGCAGGCAGAGATGTGGAGAAATGGGAACCCTTATACAATGCTGATGAGAATGTAAATTAGTACAGTCATTATGGAAAACAGTGTGGAGGTTCTTCAAAAAACTAGAAGTAGAACTACCATATGATCCAGCAATCCCACTGAGTTATTTATCCAGAGAAAATGAAATCAGTATGTCAGAGATATCTGCACCCCCATGTTTATTGTAGCACTACTCACATTAGCCAAGATACAGAATCAACCTAACTGCCCACCAACAGATGAACAAAGCAAATGTGATATAGATACACAATGAATACTATTCAGCCATTAAAAAAAGAATAAGGGCCAGGCATGGTGGCTCACGCCTGTAATCCCAGTACTTTGGGAGGCCGAGGTGGGTGGATCACGAGGTCAGGAGATGGAGACCATCCTAGCCAACATGGTGAAACCCTGTCTCTACTAAAAACACAAAAATTAGCTGGGCGTGGTGGTGCGTGCCTGTAATCCCAGCTGCTCAGGATGCGGAGGCAGGAGAATTGCTTGAACAGGAAGTCGGAGGTTGCAATGAACCAAGATTGTTGTCACTGCACTCCAGCCTGGCGACAGAGTGAGACTTGTCTGGAAAAAGGAAAGGAAAGGAAAGGAGAAAGGGAAAAGGGAAGGGGAAAGGGGAAAAGGAAAAGAAAAGAAAGAAAGAAAAGAAAAGCAAGAAAAATAAAAGGAAAGAGAGAGAGAAAGAAGAAAAGAAAGAAAGAAAGAAAAAGAAAGAAAGAGAGAGAGAGACAGAAAGAAAGAAAGAAAGAAAGAAAGAAAGAAAGAAAGAAAGAAAGAAAGAAAGAAAGACAGAAAGAAAGAAAATCCTGTCCTTCTGTCCTTTTTGGCTACATGGATAAGCCTGGAGGACATTATGTTAAATGAAATAAGCCAGACACAGAAAGACAAATACCACATGATTTCTCCTATTTGCTGAGTTTAAAAAAGCAGCTCTCACAGATGCACAGGGTAGCATAGTGGTTGCCAGAGACTGGCCAAAGACTGGATGGGGAGAGGTTAGTCACTAGGTATAAAAGAACAGATGGATAAAAGGAATAAGTTCTAGTTTTCTGTTGCACAGTACAGGGATTACAATTAACAATAATACTACATTGTATATTTTTCACAATAACCAGAAAAGAGGATTTTGAATGTGCTTGCCACAAAGAAATGATACATGTTTGAGGTGACGGATACACTATTACCCTGATTTGATCATTATACGGTGTATACGTGTATTGAAACATCATACTGTACCCCACAAATATGAACTGAATATATTGTACATATTCAAATAAAAATAAAACTTAGAAAGTTATTTTTTAAATTATCAACTTGTGAAAAGATTCAACGACACTGCAGGTAAAACAACATAGCAGACATTCAATAAATTGTTAAAAGATTGGCTAAAATATTTTCATAAAGTTATAATGAAAAGCTGAAAGGATAAATACATAAGGCCTGGAAGAATCTCTGAAGCTTTCACAAATACTATTTAAAATTATTTTAATTTTTCTAAAAAAAAATGAAGTGTACAATGTACATAGGATTCTGTATTAGATGACACAAGTACTAGGTTTTGGTCTTTTAACAGTTCACTATTTATTCTCTTTAGCATCCATTTCCTTTCTTCTGTGTTTCTCATCAGAAAATCTATCCATAGGGTATGGATGGTGATAAGGGATGGTTACCCTATACTTCACTGCATCCCCATTAGGGAGGTGGGTACACCATTCATACCCCTCCAATCCAAGCATTAGACCCCACTGATTGGACCAGGAATAACCCAAGCTGAACCAATAAAAGAACTTCTTGTGCTTTAACCAGAATTATCAAAAAGATACTATCTCTGTCTGAGACACAGGTGTTAAGAACATGGAAGTCAACAGTGTCCAAAGCCATTTTCCTGTTACTACAGAAGGCCTAAGAATGAAGCCAATCAGCACGGAGGAAAGTAGATCTGAGAAATGGGATGAGTTAGTGTTAATGCTTGAAGCTCTAGAATAGATCTAGAACGATCCAGCTACGCTGAGAACAGATAAATCCTAAATGAGTCTGTAAATCCCTATCCTGGTCGGACGTGGTGGCTCATGCCTTGTAATTCTAGCACTCTGGGAGGCCAAGACGGGTGGATCACCTGAGTTCAGGAGTTCAAGCCTGGCCAACATAGTGAAACCCTGGCCAACATAGTGAAACACCGTCTCTACTAAAAATACAAATATTAGCTGGTCATGGTGGCAGGCATCTGTAGTCCCAGCTACTCAGGAGGCTGCAGCAGGAGAACTGCTTGATCCCAAGAGGTGGAGGTTGTAGTGAGCCGAGATTGTGCCACTGCACTCCAGCCTGGGCGACAGCGTGAGACTCCATCTCAAAACAAAATAAAAACAACCACCAAAAAAAATCTCTCTATTTCTTACTTCCTTACTTTCTTTTTCTTCTTTCTTTCCTTTGGTTTGGGTTTCTAAAACCTTGCATCGTTTTCTCTTGACCCTGTCAGTCTTCTGTCATTCCTTCATGTAGTGCCATTCTCTGCCATTCCTAGTAATCCTGTGGCTCCACTGCAATACTAAAAGATGGTGAATGAATGCCTGATCTGGGGATATTTCAGTCTATTTAATGGTTATTTGACCTTACCACTAAACAACATGAGGAAGGATTTATGGATAGAGACTACAGAATCAGTTCTTAAAGAGAACAGAACCTCTAATTGTTCAAAAACAGTTGTAATCTCATTATTTAACACTGGTATACAATTAAGAAAATAGGCATTTTCAGAAAGTGCTCTCAGTAAGAAGTCCAGTCACAATTAATAAAAATCGATCTTTACAAGCATATTATACCGAAAACCCAACAGGAAGTCCAAAAGCCAAAAGAGAAAGTAGTTCACATTTGCCTAAAATTTGCTGAGGAAAATGCCAGCATTTGGTTAATTCCTATCCTTAGAGTTAAGAGTAAAATAAAATAATACAAACAAAAATAAGAAGAAGCTTAAGATATGCTAGGCTAAGCTATAATGTCTGCTGGGTATGGCTTATTAAATAAATTTTTGACTTAAAATATTTCTACATGCAATGGGCTTTTAGAAATATAACTTCACTGTTAGTTAAGGTGCATCTGTACTTTGAAAGTAAGTATTTCTTTGGGATACCTTATCTATAGGAATCATTAACGTTTGATTTGGAAATGAAATAGAACGGCGATGTTACTTTAAACCCTAAGCCAACACCACCAACCTGGGAATATTGTCTCATGTGAATTAATATTGGTCAATATAAAACATGAAGACACAAACCCCTAGGACCTTACATGCTCAAATGATTACTGAATTCGGCCTAGCAATTTCTCCTCTCCAACATTAAGAGTTAAAGCAATAAAAAAACATATATTTACACTTTCATCGAAAGAACAGATGGAAAGGGAAGAAATGATTTGCAATTTGAGGGGACTGAGCCCAAATATTTCTGTATTTCTTTATGTGTATGTTGATGAAAAAGTTGCTCAACAATTATTTCTTGACACATCAACAAAAATTCACCAAAGGCTTTGGTTGCAACAAAACTTGATTTACGGACAGTGAAATTTGAATTTCATAGAATGTTCATGTCATGATTTCTTTCTCAGCCATTTAAAAAAGTTAAAATCCTTCTTAGCTCCAAGGCAGTACAAAAACAGGAGGCTGGTTAGATTTGGCCTATGGGGCATAGTTTGCTGACTCCTGTTCTTCACTAAGGCAGCAAATTAGAATCATGTAACAGCTTTAAAAAATTATATGACTCGCCCACACACCTAGATGCTCAGGCTCTATCTGTAGAAATCAATTTCCTGGCTAGATGAAAGGTGAGGGTGAGAGTACAATAAAACCATGAGATTTGTTAAATATTCCAGATGATTCTAATGTGTAGCCAGGACTTAAGGCTACAGAATTGAGAATCAAATGGACACTCCATAGCTTCTTCAATTTTGGCAAGATACCTATTCTTTCAGATTCTTGGTTTCCGCATCTATACTGTTCAGAACCGGCACATAAGTGCTCAGTATTATCGTTCCCTTTCACTGCTGCACTGTACATAGTAACTTCTTAGTACACATCTGATTAACACAATTCTGATTAACACAAAACATATTCCTATCTTTCAAATAATTTAAGAAAAATAAGGCAAGAACACATGTAAACCAAAACACAGAAATGTCTGTAATGAAATAACTATTAACACAATACATTGCTGTTTGCAGAAATGTGACAACCAGAAACAAAAAGAAGAGACTCCAGGATTATATTTTAGAATAGCAGAAAGGGAGTAACAGTGAAAAGATCCTAAGAATAAATACCTATTTGATAAAAGACCCAAAACATTGAGACTATTTCCTTCTTCTATTAATTAACTATGGGTCAACAACCACTTGCTGACCAAAGAATAGAGTACTAAGTCCTCCAGCTTCCTCAGCATTTCTGCCTAATGCCTTGGGGTAGGTGAAATGTGCCCAAAAGTATTGAGACGCTGCTCAGTTTTAAATGATAAATACTTGACCATTGTGATAGGAAGTTTTCAACAATTAGGGTGAAAAAAAAATGGAGAAAAACAGCTAACTCCTCCACCACAAAATTATGTATCTTTTAAGGTATAAAGGTTTGATTTTCATTAATCAACTTAATGTCGAGTTACAAATTTTTTAAATACTATGTATAATTTTCAGGAAGGTGGCTTAATAAAAAAAATATACAAAATGACAGCTTACCTATTAACCAGGAAGAAATACAAAACATAAAGTATACCAGAAGCCGGGCGCGGTGGCTCAAGCCTGTAATCCTAGCACTTTGGGAGGCCGAGACGGGCGGATCACGAGCTCGGGAGATCGAGACCATCCTGGCTAACACGATGAAACCCTGTCTCTACTAAAACATACAAAAAACTAGCCGGGCGAGGTGGCGGGCGCCTGTAGTCCCAGCTACTCGGGAGGCTGAGGCAGGAGAATGGCGTAAATCCGGGAGGCGGAGCTTGCAGTGAGCTGAGAGCCGGCCACTGCACTTAAGCCTGGGCGACTGAGCAAGACTCCGTCTCA
>NW_016815677.1:104926-119111 GCF_001698545.2 Rhinopithecus bieti | reverse complement strand
TAACCCGGTGAAACCCCGTCTCTACTAAAAAAAAAAAATACAAAAAACTAGCCGGGCGAGGTGGCGGGCGCCTGTAGTCCCCAGCTACTCGGCAGGCTGAGGCAGCAGAATGGCGTAAACCCGGGAGGCGGAGCTTGCAGTGAGCTGAGATCCGGCCACTGCACTCCAGCCTGGGCGATAGAGTGAGACTCTGTCTCAACAACAACAACAACAACAACAACAACAACAACAACAACAAAAAAGTTGATACAATAAAAATGTTATAACTAGCATAGTTTAATCTATTATTAAATTAAAAAGTTAATAAATTTAGTGTAGCCTAAGTGTACAGTGCTTATAAAACTTACAGTAATGTCCTAGACCTTCACATTTACTCAACACTCACTGCCTGACCAGAGCAACTTCTGGTTCTAAAAGCTCCATTCATAGTAAGTGCTCTATACAGGTATACCACTTTTATCTTTTATGCCATATTTTTTACTGCATTTTTTCTATGTTTAAATACACAAATATTTACCACTGTTACAAATTCCTACAGTATTTAGTACAATAACATGCCATACAAGTTCGTACCCTAGGAGCAATAGGATATCATATGGCCTAGGTGGGCATGAGGCTATGCCATCTGGGTTTGTGTAAGTACACTCCATGATGTTCACGCAATGGTAAAATCACCTAATTACACATTTCTTGGAATGTATCCCTGTCAGTGACATACGACTATATTGTAAAAAGTTTCCCATTTTATTCATAGGAAAACCATCATGTTAAATTATTATATAGTATTTTATTGTTTGAATGTACCTGAATTAACCACTCCCCTGTTGTTGGCTTTTTGAGCCATTTATACAAAGAAGCTGTGTAATCAATGTAATATTAAATTATCAATGTAATATTAAAATACATGCTGGGTGCAATGGCTCACGCCTGTAATCCTAGCATTTTGAGAGGCCGAGGCAGGCAGATTGCCTGAGCTCAGGAGTTTGAGACCAGCCTGGGCAACACGGTGAAACCCTGTCTCTACTAAGATAGAAAACATTAGCCGGGCGTGGTGGCATGCACCTATAGTCCCAGCTACTTGGGAGGCTGAGGCAGGAGAATTGCTTGAATCTGGGAGGTGGAGGTTGCAGTGAGCTGAGATCCCGTCACTGCACTTCAGCCCAGGCGACAGAGTGAGATGCTGTCTTTAAAAAACAAAAAACAAAAAAACAAAACAAAACAAAACAAAACCAAGTTCTCTCTTTTTCACATATTATAACTGAACTATCGTGATTGGGCAGAAGTATGCAGAAATGTATTTTATTATATGAATATATTCATATAAGCATTCATATTTATATTCATATAAAAATTTATTCATATAAGAATTCATATTTTCTTATATGAATATATTTTCTAATCAGATTTTCAAAATCAGGCCAGAAACAGTGGCTCATACCTGTAATCACAGCACTTTGGGAAGCCAAGGCAGGAGAATCACTTGAGCCCAGGGGTTTAAGACCAGCCTGGGCAAAACTGAAATGCTGTCTCTACAAATAGAAACAAGAATAAAAATAAATTAGCTAGGCATGGTGTCGCTTGCCTCAGGAGGCTGAGGTGGGAAAACTGCTTGAGCCTAGGAGTACGAGACTACAGTTAGCCATGACTGTGCCACTGCACTCCAGCCTAGGTGACAGAGTGAGACACTGTCTCAAAAAACAAAACAAAACAAAACAAAATACCTTTATAATTTACAGAATTTATTTACAATAAGTTTTGAAAAATCAAATGCATAAAGTAATTTATAATGTAATATCCACCACAATTAAGATACAGAACATTTTCATGCCTCCAAAGGGTTCCTTCATGCTTTTCACAATAAAATTTCTTCCATTTAACCCTGGTAACCACTGATCTGATTTGTCATTAGTTTTGTCTTTTATAGAATAGTCATAGGAAAAGATTAATACAGTACATAGTCCACTGTGTCTGGCTTCAATAACTCAGTATAAAGAATTAGAGGCTGGGCACTGTGGCTCATGCCCATAATTCCAGCACTTTGAGAGGCCGACGCAGGCGGATCACTTGAGGCCAGGAATTTTAGACTAGCCTGGCTAACATGGCAAAACCCTGTCTCTACTAAAATTCCAAAAATTTGGCCGGGCGTGGTGGTGTGCACCTGTAATCCCAGTTACTCAGGAGGCTGAGGCACAAGAATCTCTTGAACCTGGGAGGCAGAGGTTGCAGTGAGCTGATTGTGCCTCACTGCACTCAGCCTGGGCAACAGAGCAAGACTGTCTCAAAACAAGAAAAGAAAAATAGAAAGAAAAAGGAATTAGAGACTCCTCCATGCTGTGGAATGCATCAGTAATCTGTTTCTTTAAATTGATAAATCAACATTTGCTTATCAGTTTACTAGGTGATGAACATTCAGATTATTTCAAGTTTTTATGCAATTACAAATGCAGCTAGTAGGAACATATAGCTCCAAGTCACTTTGTGGACGTTTTCAGTTCTCTTGGGTAAATACCTGGGAGTGTTAACTCCTGGGTCAGATGGTAAGGTATATATTTAGAAAAGACTCTTCCAGTCTGTATAATTTTTCATTATGATTATCAATGTGTACAAGTTCTTGTCACTTGGCATTCTCCATATATTTGAAATAGTCGATCTTTTCAACTATGACCTATTCTAGTGGACAAGAACAGTAACTCATTGTGGTTTTAAGTTTCATTTTCCTAATAACTAATGATTTTGATATTTTCATTAGCTTATATTTGCCATTTGTGTATCTCCTTTAGTATATCTATAAATCTTTTGTCCATGTTTACTTGGATTGTTCATCTATTATTGAGTTTTAAGTTCTTTGCATATTCTAGACATAAATCCTTCACAAATATTTTCTCCAAGTCTGTGGCTTGCATTTTTAGCTTATTAAAGTATCCTTTGAAGTCTACATATTTTAAATTTTGATTAAGTCCAAATTTTATATTTTTTTATATCTTGTGCCTTTTGTATCAAATATTAAAATACATAGCCCAAGATATTCAGATATCCTGGGTTTTTTTGTTTTCTTTTGTTTTGAGATGGAGTCTCGCTGTGTTGCCCAGGCTGGAGTGCAGTGGCGCCATCTTGGCTCACTGCAAGCTCTGCCTCCAGGGTTCATGCCATTCTCCTACCTCAGCCTCCCAAGTAGCTGGGACTACAGGTGCCCGCCACCAAGCCTGGCTAATTTTTGTATTTTTAGTAGAGACGGGGTTTCACCTTATTAGCCAGGATGGTCCTGATCTCCTGACCTCATGATCCGCCCCCCTCGGCCTCCCGAAGTGCTGGGATTACATGTGTAAGTCACCGCACCTGGCCGATATCCTGTTTTCTTTTAGAACTTTCACATAATTCTTACATTTAAATCTGTAGTATGTCCCAAGTTAATTACTATATGTTGTGTGATGGAAGAAATATGGTTCATTTTTGGCATATGGCTCCAGCACCAATTTGCTGAAAACCTTGTCCTTTCCCAACTGAAATGTTTGGTATCTTTATGTAAATGTACTAGATTTTTTTCTGTCCCATACACCTATATACTAATCTTTACAATATTATCCTATTGTTTTAATCATTGTATTCTAGATCCTTTTGCATTTGCAAATACATTTTATAATCAATTTAGAAAATTCAACTTAAGTTTTTTTTAAAGTCTGCTGGAATCTTGACTGATATTGCACTGAAAAACTGATAAATCTGGAAAAAATTGCAACTTTAAAAATAACGTCTCATCCATGAACATGGTATAACTCTCCATTTATTCAGATTCTTTTTCTCTGCATTGCCTTATAGTGTTCAGTGTAAAAGTGTTATACATTTTGCTATGATTACTATTAATATTTCACATTTTTTGATACTGTGAAAATGGCATATTTAAAAATTCAAGTTCCAATTGTTTGTTGCTAGTATACAGAAATGTAATTAGTTGCTGAATATTGACCTTGTTTCTTACAAAAAAATTTGCTAAACTTATTAGTGCCTGTAGCTTATTTGAGATTCTCTTCAATTTTCTAACTAGATTTTTATGTCAACTACACCTAAGATGATTTAATATTTTTCTTTCCATTTCGTATGCCTTCAGCTTCTTTTTATTGCCTTATTGCACTGGCAGTATGACTTCCAGTACAATGTAGAAATATATCTGAGAAGGGACTGCCTTATCTTCTTCCCAGTTTTAAAGTGAAAGCATTCAGTCATTAGTTGCAGGTTTTTAAAAGTGTCCTTGAACTGGATTAAGAAAGAGTCCCTTGTACTCCTAGTTTGCAAGACTTTTGTTTATTGTTTTAATCTATCATGAATAGGTGATAAACTTTGTAAAATGCTTTATCTGCATCTATTGAGGAAAATATTTTTTTCCTGTTACTCTGTTAATACAGTAAATAATGCTGCTTAATTTTCACATGTTAAACCAACCTTTCTTCTTAGAATGAACTTCACTTGGTCATGACATATTAATCTTTTAATATATTACAGAATTCATTTCCTAATATTTTGTTAATAATTTTTTGTGTCTATATTCATGAAGGATATAGATCTGTAGCTTTCTTGTAGTATCTTGCCTGGGTTTTGTGTCATAGTAATACAAATCGTATAAAATTAGTTCGGAAGTGTTACCTCATCTTTTATATTCTGGAAGAGTTTGTAAAGAATTGGTATTATTCCTTTTTTTAAAGTGCGATATACTACTAATGCTATCTGGACTTGGCTGTTTCTCTACTGGAAGCTTTTAATCTAACAATTCACTTTCTTTAATAAGACTATTCAGGTTATCTATTTCTTCTTAACTTTAACTTTCAAGGAATTTGTCCATTTCATCTAAGTTGTTGAATTTATTGATTTTCCATAAAATTTAGGATCTGTGTGATGTTCCTCCTTTCATTACAAATGATGGTAATTTATGTCTTCTTTCATTTTATTTCTGATTGGTCTTCAGTTTTGTACTTGAATGTTTATAGAATTATTCACAATAGGAATAAAATAATCCAATAATAATCCGGGATGAATTGAATTATTCTTTCTCTTAATTCCTGATTGGTCTGGCTTAAATGTTCTTCAGCTTTACTGTCAAAACATGGAATGCAGTGAAACTTGTTGAGAAATGTATAGGTGTAAATGTTTCGAATGAGCTCCATAGATCACTACACCTGCTGCTTTCCAGTTATTCTTTCTCCATCCTTGGGTAATTTCTTGTTACACATGCACAGATCAGTATTCGCTCAGAAACTCAAGCGGTTCATTGAGTTTTGTGGAGATTTGTGGATCTCCACACTTCTGTCCTGATGCATCTCACTACTCTCTAGTAATTTTATCCACGAATTCTAGACACCTTGGCCTCCTTGTACTTCAAAATCTATCTCTTCAATGTAGTGTGATGCCACCTGCCCAAGATCTCAGTATGTCTGCCTTCCCTGTACCAAAACTGTCTCTAGGCAATAAGTTGGGAAGACCTACAGAAGTCACTTTATTTCTCTTCTAAGATCAGTGTCCTATATTGGTTATTATTCAATGTCTATAAACAATTATTATATTTTGTAGACTGGTTTTCTAGTTTGAAGCAGGAGTGTAAATTCAGTCCCTGGGACTCTGTCATGGCTAGAAGTAGAAGTCTAAATTATGCCGGGCGCGGTGGCTCAAGCCTGTAATCTCAGCACTTTGGGAGGCGACTAACGGGCGGATCCGAGGTCACGGAAGATCCGAAGACGCATCCTGGCTACTCACGTGTTGACCGCTGTCTCTAGCGAAAAAATACAAAAACTACCGGGCGCGGTGGCGGGCGCGCTGTAACGCAGCTACTTGGGAGGCTGAAGCAGGCGAATGGCGTAAACCGGGAGGCGGAGCTTGCAGGTGAGGCTGAGATCGCGGCCACTGCAGCTCAGCCTGCGGCGACAGAGCAAGCTCCTCTCAAAACAAAAAAAAAAAAAACCAAACAAAAAAAAAGTCTACATTACTCTTTGTTCTTAAAAATTAAAAATACCCACATATACACAACAACGCTGAATCTTAGCGAGGGGCAGAATAGAGCTTCCATTCCTGGGATAGTTTGCCACGGCTGATGTTAAAAATTGACACTTTAAGGCGTTTGGTAACAATTACGGCAGTAACGTGGAACTATATGTCTTCGGAGAATTTTTCTTGATTTCTGTATTACAAATTGATTTTGTAAGTTTCACTGAATGCTTAAGAGTCTCTCAAACTGCTGGCAAGTGATATAATCAATATAAATAAGATTTTCCTTTAAAAAAAAACTAATATATTGTTTCGTACCCTTTATTCATAT
This sequence comes from Rhinopithecus bieti, assembly GCF_001698545.2. NCBI lineage: Eukaryota > Metazoa > Chordata > Mammalia > Primates > Cercopithecidae > Rhinopithecus > Rhinopithecus bieti. The sequence goes on along the minus strand of NW_016815677.1, from coordinate 112,810 downwards.
TTAAAGAAAAAAAAAACTCTTTTTGCTTAAAAGAATAAATAACCGAAAAAGAACGCAGAACTTAATTTTCGCATTTTCAGGGTATATACACAAGCATTTGATAAACCTCTGTAATCCTATCACCCAGAGAAGCCTACTTCAATTTTTAATAATAGAACATTGTCTTTTTTATGCATAAATTTTTTTAAATGAAAAATGGGTGCATGATGTTTTACTACCTACATTTTGACTTACTAAATCATAATATTCTATTAAATATTTGTTCAATCACTGTCAATGGTTATTGACTATACCATAGCAAAGAATCCATTATTATTAAACATCTGGGTTAAACTCTGTAGTAAAGACCTTACATACACTCTATTATTCCTTAGAACAAATTCCTTTAAGTGAAATGTGACATTATTTTTTGCCATTTTTCTCTTTTACTGTGGTAAAATATATAAAACGTAAGATTTACCATTTTAACATGTACAACTCAGTATCATTAATTATACTCACAATGTTGTGCAACCATTATCACTATTTTCTTTTTTTTTTTTTTTTTTTTTGACGGAGTCTCGCTCTGTCGCCAGGGCTGGAGTGCAGTGGCGCGATCTCAGCTCACTGCAAGCTCCGCCTCCTGGGTTCACGCCATTCTCCTACCTCAGCCTTCCGAGTAGCTGGGACTACAGTCGCCCGCCACCTCGCCCGGCTAGTTTTTTGTATTTTTAGTAGAGATGGGGTTTCACCAGGTTAGCCAGGATGGTCTCGATCTCCTGACCTCGTGATCCGCCCGTCTCGGCCTCCCAAAGTGCTGTGATTACAGGCTTGAGCCACCGCGCCCGGCCCATTATCACTATTTTCAAAACACTTTTATCACCACCAAGGAGAAACTACCCTTTAAGTAACCTCCCCCAACTTCTTTCTCCCACCCAACTGCCAGTAACCTTTCAAGTATTTCTTTACCTATTAATCTGCCTATTCAAGATAATTCATTTATGTGAGCTCATACAAAATTTGTCCCTTTGTCAGGCTGACTGCACTTAACACAAGGTTTTCAAGGTTCATCCATGTTGTACCATGTATCAAATTTTCATTACATTTAAATGGCTGAATAACATTCACTTGTATGTAGATACCACATTATGGTTTTCTATGCATTTTTTAATAGACACCAGGGTTGTTTCCAACTTTTGGCTATTGTGAATAATCCTGCTATAAACATTCAAATACAAGTATCTATTACATTTAAGACTTTTTTTTGTTAAACTTTTCCTTGTGTAGCAGGGCTACCTCATAGGCAGTGTGCCCAGAGTAGTCACATGTAAGACTTTTGGTAACTATGGCCCAATTGCCTTTCAGCAAGAAAGTCATTAAAACGTATAGCCATACACATACATACATACCTATATAAATATATGTATATGAATGCCCATTTTATGATCTGCCATCTTAACAGATTTAAATGGCACTTAGATTTTTATTAATAGTGACAGTAAACATTTTCCTTATGTTCCTTCTTTTAGGAACCACTAGTTCATATGCTTGGCTCACATTCCCCACTAGAGCATTTCTTTATTGGTTTCTAAGACTATTTTATGTAATTAGATTAAGGCTATTTTATACAATTAGACTAAAAGCCCTTTTATTAATCACATAAGTTGTGGGTTTTTTGCAGTTTCCTGTCAATTTTGTTTTTAATGATTGTTCATATTCAAAGGTGTTCATGCAGATGTAGTTAAATCCCACCAGTTTCTTGAACATTCCTGTCACATTGGTAACTATGGTTTCTAACTTTTTATGTCATACTTAGGAAGTCCTGTTGAAATATAAAATCATTCACTTACATTTCCTTCTAGTACTTTATAGTTTCATTTAATATTAACAGCAAATTTTAAATTATCTAGAATTTATTTTGATGTATAGCATGAAGCAGAAAAGTAACTTTTCTTCAATATCACTTAGTAACTAATCCATCCTTTCCCCAAATTAAAAATCTCACCTGTATAATGTACTACACTCTTCTTTATACTTGAAAACACACATACACACACGTTCTGTTATTCTGGTCTATCTGTTTATTCCTTGGCCTGTTCTATGTTATCTTAACTGTTATAAGCTTATCATCAAATGTAATATCTGGCAGGACACACCGCCTTTTTTTTTTTTTTTAATTTTCTACACCAATCTCCCAATAATTTTTCAGACAAATATTAAGATCATTTTGTCAAGCCATAAAACAATCCCCGAAGGTTATCGATTATTTTATGAAAAGCTGGCACCTTAATAATGTCTCTTCACCCAGTTAAAATGTATGCTCTTCCATCTGATCAACTCTCCTTTAATATCCCCTGTTCTTTTTTTTTTTTTTTTTTTTTTTTTGAGACGGAGTCTTGCTCTGTCGCCCAGGCTGGAGTGCAGTGGCCGGATCTCAGCTCACTGCAAGCTCTGCCTCCCGGGTTTACACCATTCTCCTGCCTCAGCCTCCCGAGTAACTGGGACTACAGGCGCCCGCCACATCGCCCGGCTAGTTTTTTTGTATTTTTTTAGTAGAGACGGGGTTTCACCGTGTTAGCCAGGATGGTCTCGATCTCCTGACCTCGTGATCCACCCATCTCGGCCTCCCAAAGTGCTGGGATTACAGGCTTGAGCCACCGCGCCCGGCCCACTCTTACTCATCTTAATCTAGTTACTCTCATGCTCAATTCAGAGAAACCATATTTCCATATTTTTAGAAACTGTGCACTCACCAACCAATGCCTCAAATCAAAATTAGATTCCATAGTCTCTGTGGAATTCAATATTGACTATTCCTGCCTTAAAATGTTTCACACTTTGTCTCTACATATTATCCTTGCCTGCTTAAACATTCTTTACTATTAATATTTGCTCTGTTTCCAGTGTTCTAAACGATTGTCTGTAGCCATTGTTTATTCAAATATTTAACCGTGGTGATGTCATTTATAGTAACTGCTACATTATGGATCTTCCCCTTTGAAAGGCCATTCTTCTTTCTCCTTTTCTATTCTTACTACCACCATCCTTACTCAGGTCCTTAAATCTCTAATACTCTAATCGTCTTCTTATGCCATGTTTCCTCCCACTCTATCCTGCATACCAGTGGATTAATCATGTTGTCAGTATTTCTCTAGGCCTGCCCTAAAACTTCTAAAGCTTCTTAAGGCTTAGTGCAAAATTCTTCAAACTGTTCCTCAGGGCAATAAGGGTGCTACTGATGAGCCTCTGTGGCTACATTGGTGGAACCTGGTAAGCTCCACATTCTTCAACGCAAGTTGATTAAGGCAACTCTGCGTTTGTCTCTTTTACACATGGAGGTTATTTAACAACATTCTGCTTGAAGAGACAATTCTACTACTTGTGGGGGGGAAAATTTTGGAAAAGTGCAAGAGAACAAAGAAATCCAACTTAGCCAACTTGCATTCGGTCTTCACAAAACTGCACCCAGAATTCCTTATTTTTGAGCTTTATCACTGTATCTTTTTAAAAAAAATTTTGAACACATCAGACCTCTCTCCTCATTGTTCTTCATATAAAACAATGTTTTATCTCCATACCTTTGCTCACTTCATTATCTCTGCCTGCCCACAACAACCTTCTCTCTACCTATACAATATACTATACCTATATTATACTACATGAGTCTTCCTTATCCCTCAAGGCCCAGCAAAAATGCTAGCCCTACAAGAAATTTTTCATGACTCCAACAGCTCTCAGTAATTTCTCCCTCCTTCAAACTCCCATAGTACTATCAATCAATCACTCACATTTGGCACTATCATGTGATGCCCTTCCTTTTTTCTTTCTGAGACGGAGTCTTATTCTGTCACCCAGGCTGAAGTGCAGTGGCACAATCTCAGCTCACTGCAACTTTCGCCTCCCAGGTTCAGGTTATTCTCCTGCCTCAGCCTCCCAAGTAGCTGGGATTACAGACATGCACCACCACACACCTGGCTAATTTTTTATATTTTTGGTAGAGACAGGGTTTCACCATGTTGGCCAGGCTGGTCCAGAACTCCCGACCTCAAGTAATCTGCCCGCCTCGGCCTCCCAAAGTGCTGGGATTACAGGCATGAGCCACCATGCCTGGCCGATACCCTTCCATATCATGACTGACCACCAATCTTAACAGTCTAATCAGAATATAAGGTCCCTGAAAACACATGATCATAATGTATATCCTATATAGCTTCTGAAGCACTGAGCACAGTACTCAACAATAGCTGTCTAACAAGTGTCACTGATTACTTGTACATATGTTTCATCACTTCCTTACTCAGAAACATAACGTGATTTACAAGTATTTTCCACATGAAACTCTATCATCTGATAATCATCCCTTTCTTTCCTTATTAATACCACATCTCATTTCACTTCTCCCATGGGCCCAATAACCTTCACCACCCTTCACCCAAGGAATATCCTGACCTCCTTGATATCTATTCAAATTCTGCCTAGTCTTCAGAGACCAGTTCAAGTTACATTTCATCAAAAAATAAAGTAAGAAAACCTAAATAGACTATTCCAGCCACACTGATTTTCTCTGAACTCCTACTAAACTTACTTTTAGACTTACACAATTTAAACTTTTGGACTCACGTGATTTTAAATATACCACATTATATCTTAAAATGTACTATAATCATTTCAGATGCATTAATTTTGCCAATCCCACTGGCTACGGGCTATGAAACATTTCCTATTCAATATTTATTTTTATATCCCTTCGGAAAAATAATAAGCACGAAATAATTCTTAAAAGAGGGCCAGGAAATACAGAGGCTAAATGGTTAAACATAGTTTTCTGAAGATTAATCCTTAATAATGCATTAAAACAAAAAGTATTAGACATGAATTAGTGTACAGTCTAAGAAGGAGAACTGCATATAGCAGAAGTTAAGCCACCTCAAGGAATTAATTTTCAGGTATAAAATTAGTGAGTAACTAGTGCAGGAGTTAGCAAACTTTTTTGGTAAAGTGCTAGATAAATATTTTGACCTCTGCTTGTCATATAGTCTCTGTCACAACTACTAACTATGCTACATAATGGACAATATGTACATGAATGAGCGTGGCTTTGTCCAAAGAAACATTCATTACAAAAAATTGGGCGTTGGGCCAGATGCGGCCTGTGGGCCATAGTTTGACAACTCCTGGCCCATTCTGGAAGTGGTTTTAAAAAACTTTTGTTTTCTGTTTGTTTTAGTTTTCATTTTGAAGAACATTTTCTCAAACCTTAAGCAGAATCCCAATCTTTTTTTTTGTTGGGGGTGGGACGGAGTCTTACTCTGTCACCAGGCTGGAGAGCAGTGGCACAATCTTGGCTCACTGCAACCTCCGCCTCCCTGGTTCAAGCGAGAATCCCAATCTCAAAACCAAACCAAAACAAACAAACAAAAATGTTGCTCTAATTAAGCAGGGAAGGAGAAAAAAGACTGCAGAGTTACAGAGTGGCCCACCAGACTTTCCCCTCTCTAGGACTTTATTTCCCATCCCTAAAGCCCTGCACGATACAATTTGTTTTATTTTTATTTTTGGAGATGGAGCCTCGCTCTGTCACTTAGGCTGGAGTGCAGTGGCACAATCTTGGCTCACTGCAACCTCTATCTCCCACATTCAAGCAATTCTCCTGCCTCAGCCTCCTGAGTAGCTGGGACTACAGGTGCGTGCCACCGTGCCCAGCTAATTTTTGTATTTTTAGTAGAGACAGGGTTTCACCATGTTGGCCAAGCTGGTCTCGAACTCCTGACCTCAAGTTACCACCTGCCTTGGCCTCCCAAAGTGCTGGGGGATTACAGGCGTGAGCCACCATGCCTGGCCCCAGGATACAATTTGAATGCATTTAAACCCCTACATTTTATAGGTAAGAAATTAAATACAAGGGGGAAATAATTTATATACATCATGAAAACTAGAGCCAGTGCTACAATTAAAACCTAGATCTTCACTCCTGATTGTATGCCCTAACCATGAACCCACAATAGTTAACTTGGGGAGTCAGTAAGGAATCAAGTAGAAAGACAAAGCACTTTATTATGCTTCATAACTTCTGATAAGGCCTTATTATTTAATTGTAGTTGGATTTGAGGATTTAAATCCACAAAGATTTTTTTTTTTTTGCCCTTTCAAGAATCTTTATACTTAGATCCATCTGCTACTTGACAATCAAAACAAAATTCCAGAACTGTCAAGGAGGTAAACAGTAAATAGCTGTGATCCTTGTTATGAAACCATAATTAGGAATTTAATGGCCCTAAATTATAATATCAGAGTCTGACAAAAAGAACTAGAAGATGATTAAGTCTAAAGAATCAATGACATGCTTTAAAATAGAATTTTGAAAGTACATATCAAAGGAATAACTACTGATAGGCCATAAGCAGAGAATTTCCAAACAGAATATTCATTCAAGATCATCGTTACTGAAAAGGAAACTGGCACATTTTAAAAAATGATTTATCTTTATATCCAGAGTAGGATTACCTCTGACCTCTAAAATATAACCCTGACAATCCCTGACATTTTCTTTAAGTTGTGTATAAATGTCTTTAGAATAAACTCATATTCACATATGAAGATTAAGTAGAAGATACTGTTGGAAATTTAAATAGCAGTAATTGGGAAAAATTAGACAAGAGCATGGACACAATATTATTAATGCTCTACAACATTTTAGTGTATATTATTCTAACAATAATCACAAGAGCTTTTTTTTCAGCTGAAGGATAATAACCATGTGGAAAACATGTACTGCATACATTCTAAGTATCCATTTTAACCAAATTTGAGGGGGAAGAGGAGCTTTATAAGGTACCAAAATACTATAGGTCTTATTTTTGTATTATCATGCTAAACAGTTCTTTCACTGATTGAAGGCTGCTTGAGTTCCTAAAAGTTTTTATAATTTCTACATGACTCACATAGAGTAAAACAGAAAATTTCCAAAATGATTGTGAAATAACATATAGGCTTATAGACATATTGCTTGCCACATTTAAAAATGAATTTAGAGGATACAAATAATTACTGAAATTTCTTTCATATGCAGGAAACATTTCTTTTAAAATAAAAGAATGGATATTGTTAATAAGAATTAGAAATAAGGTAATGATATAAGCAAATTATTTTAGTATTAAGAAAATATTCATCTGTGTTTTCACTGAAGGATTCTAACTATAAAACACAACCTTCAGAATTCTCATCAGCTTCTCTCCTGAAGTCACTGTAAGATAGATACACCTGTAGCAAATAAAGAATAAAGGGAACTTGATAGGTGTATTTTTTTATTTTTATTTTTTTTGAGACGGAGTCTTGCTCTGTCGCCCAGGCTGGAGTGCAGTGGCCGGACCTCAGCTCACTGCAAGCTCCGCCTCCCAGGTTTACGCCATTCTCCTGCCTCAGCCTCCCGAGTAGCTGGGACTACAAGCGCCCGCCACTTCGCCCGGCTAGTTTTTTGATTTTTTAGTAGAGACGGGGTTTCAGCATGTTAGCCAGGATGGTCTCGATCTCCTGACCTCGTGATCTGCCCACTCGGCCTCCCAAAGTGCTGGGATTACAGGCTTGAGCCACTGCGCCCGGCTGATAGGTGTATTATTGACATTTTAAATAGTAATAATGAGAAAAGTGAGATAGAGGATAAAGTGCATTTCATAGTATTTTCCTACAGTTTTTAGTAACTATGAATATCTGATTTCAAATTTAATAATTATTACTAGAAATTATCCTTAACTTACAGAGTCAAAACTACTTAAACAAGAACATTTTAAAAATCAGGGGTTTTCATAACAGTTAACATAAAATCAAATGTATACTACAATTAAAATTACAAAGACTTCCATTTCTGGCTGTTCTAAGAAATGTCTTTCTTTTTTTTTTTTTTTTTTT